>NC_137206.1:4074688-4189688 GCF_960531495.2 Zeus faber | reverse complement strand
GCGACTCGACAAACCGTTACTCACGTTTAAACAGCTGAGTGGGCGGGGCTCTGTGCTGCAGGAGGCGGGTCCTAAAAATCCAACCAATCGGGAACGTACGGTATTGATGTCACGTCTTCTCAGACCAGTTCCTGTTACTGGTGTTTATTCACTGGAGCTTTTATCCCCTTTAAACAAAAGTGGATCCAGTTAAAGCCAGGTTAATATCCGGTTAAAACCGGTTTAATAATGAAGGTTGTCATCTCATCCGATGGAAGAAAGACAGCTGTGGTTGCGAACACATGAACGTCCATCATGTCACGACATTGACATTGGTTCACCCCTCAACTCAGTCCCCACTCCTGTGATTTTTGTTTCGGCAGAATTATTCAATCTGATTCTATTTATTGATGCGTGTTTCCTCAGGGCGGAGCGGAGAAACCTCACAGCGACTGAAGGAACGAGGGAAGAAGGAAGGAAGGAAGAATCTCTTGGACTTGTGGGGCTCCAGGGTGAAAGTTGGATTTCCAAGCAAAGGAAGAAGGAAAAGAAAGACTTGTTGTAGAAACGACAAAAGACCCCTCGTGTGCCAACGTCCTCGTGGCCAAAACATCGAAAACCCTTCAAACCTGGAAACTAGAGAGAGAGTGTGTGTGTGTGTGTGTGTGTGTGTGTGTGTGTGTGTGTGTCTCGGTGCTAATGTTGTTTTTACTGTTTTTTCATTTGAACTCGATGCTAAAAGGGAAGCGGCGCTAATGCTAACGAGGACACGGACGTTTGCTCCCAAATCGAACCAAAGGAAATTATTTTATTTTTTATTTTGTTTCCATTTTGCACGTCATCGAAAACCTGGAATAGCGGGACGAATGTGGACAGATGTGGACAGATGTTGATGAATGTGGACATGTGGACGGATGTGGATGAATGTGAACACATGTGGACAGATGTGGATGCATATGGACGCCCCCTAGTGGACACTTGAGTACTACATGGCTCCTGCTTGTTGTATAGGTAAGAAATTAAGGCGGTTGTTTTGTACTGTTAGTACTAGTTAGTACAGACTGTCAATACTAGTTAGTACAGACTGCCAGTACTAGCTAGTACAGACTCTCAGCACTAGTTAGTAGAGACTGTTGGTACTAGTAAGTACAGATGGTAAGTACTAGTTAGTATAGACTGTTAGTACTAGTTAGTACAGGCGGTTAGTACTTGTTAGCACAGACTGTTTGTACTAGTTAGTTGAAACTGACCGTGTCTCACTGTAAATATGAGGAAATGTTTCCGTAGGACGCCGCGTTCCATTTCAATGTGTTTTCATGAAGGCATCACTTCCTGTCATGTGACTTCCTGCCACTTCCTGTGTAGAATGTTATTATTTTCCAAAGTATTCCTGCAGAAGATATATTTCTGAACCAGGACTCCCAGGGTGTTGCGGGTTCACGGTGTGACGGGCACGTAGAGAGCAGAGTTCTGAGGTGATCCGTGCTTTCAACCAACCAGAACCAGAACCGGTACTAAGGACCAGACGGCGACCGCCTGGTCCCAGTCCCATTTGTCCCGTTTGACTCAAACGCACCGTGGACGTAGACGCCGACCACAGTGATGAACAGACACTTTGACCAGTTTGAGCAGTTTGAGCAGCGGTCGGATCCCAGGGTCCGACACTTGACTTTTGCAAGTGGTTGCCAAGTTGCTGAACTTGCATCAACTGTCGGTTGCCAAGACTGAGAAGATGGTTGCCAAATTGTGATCACAATTGTATAACCGAGTGATCATGATCCTGTGAACCTATGTTTGGCACCGCTGCGACCAGAGCACACAAGATGGTCGACAGTGGCCCAAGATCTGGTCGCCCTGGGCAACTGGGCAATCGTTGTTGTCGGGCCCTGGGCTGCTCTGTCAGTCTGAGTGACGTGTGATCCATGTTCCCAAAAGGGACTTCACCCTCATCCACAGTTTGATGCTTTTTTTCGGGGCGAGGGCGGTTTTGGGAACATTCTCCGCCCGACGGAGACGCTGGATGGGACTTCGCCCTCAGAGATTTTTTGCAATCTGTGATTGCCTTTGTATTATGGGATGTAGTGCCTTTGTCACTACGCCAGTTCAGTTTGATCATTTGTACAAAAAAAAACAAAAGAGAAACAGGATGTGTTGATGCTTCTGCGTGTAAAGGCTTTCCTGCTAAATCAACCGGTATTTCACACCAGACCTGCACCAGGTTAACTAGTTTGTAAGTTAACTAGTTTGTAAGTCAACTAGTTCGTAAGTTAACTTGTTTGTAAGTTAACTAGCGGGTCTGGAGGTTCAAGTGCAATCACAGTAACACATTCATGATTCTGTCTTATTTATTATTTCTGAACCGCTGACGGAATATAGTAACGTTGTTGTTGAAAGTATATTATTACAAATAAAAACCAGCAATAACAGTATTTGGTCTCGTAGGCTCCGCCTCCTCCTCCTCCTCCTCCACCAATGAGATGAGATGTTCTGAATGAACTGTCCAGCTGGTCGGTCGACGCATTAATGATTTGATTTTCCAGTTTTATTTGGATGCTGTTTCCGGTCTGGGCGGTGGCTCCGGGAGCTTTTAATGTTCAGGGTTTCCGCTCTCGCTCACTCTCATTTTTACGACCTTGAATTGAATTTTAAATAAAAAGTCGCAACGATGTTTGTGTCTCCATTTATTTGTGTCCAAACTAGAGCTGAGAGATGTGACGTTATGGTCTGGGATCCTGATAAAGTCATGTGTTGCAGCAATCTCAGAGTATCCACATTCGTGTAAATACCTTATTTCCCCCCAATCTATCACATCTTCCTGGTGCAAATAAAAAAAACACTGAATATTAAACTGGAATACAGTCCTGGATGATTCAACTGTACAGTCATATGTGACAATAGATTTTTGACTTTTGGAGATGTGATGTTTTCTGCCTCCAGCGGGTGGAGCTGTTCCCCCTTCCAGACTGAGGGGAGGAATCAAAACGAGGTCCAGCGGCTCCTAGTGGTCAGAATAGGAACAGCAGCATCCAAAACCTAGACAGACAGACAGACAGACAGACAGACAGACAGACGGGCGGACAGACGGACAGTCAGATAGACCGACAGACGGACAGACAGAAAGGCAGGCAGACAGACTGACAGTCAGACGGACAGAGAGTCAGATACAGACAGACAGACAGGCAGACGGACAGTCAGACAAGACACAGTCAGACAGTCAGATAGACAGCCAGACGGACAGTCAGATAGACCGACAGACAGACAGACTGACAGAAGGACAGACAATCAGACAGACAGACAGACAGACAGACGGACAGTCAGACAGACAGACAGGCAGGCGGGCAGACAGACTGACAGTCAGACAAACAGACAGGCAGGCAGAGAGTCAGATACAGACAGACAGACAGGCAGACGGACAGTCAGACAGACAAAGAGTCAGACAGTCAGACAGACAGCAATACAGGCAGGCAGACAGACAGACTGGTTGAATTGTATATCAGTTACATTTTTTAATAAATTAGATGATTATATTTAAATTTCCATTGATTTTTATGGTTTCATTTTATATTAATTGGAGTTTTAAATGGAAAAAAACCCACTTTTAAATTTAAACCCAAACATGAAGGTTGTGAAGTGTTGCGAAAAAGGGCAAAATGATTTAATCTGTGGTTTAATGAAGGAGAGAGAGAGGGGGGAGATCACCCCCTCCATGTTTTATATCATAGAGGTTTTAAAAACAAATTTCTAAACGTTACAGAACTTTCTTTCCAGTTTTCACACTAAATTTTGTTCAGGACTGAGATATGACTTGGATTATGATCACGACTCATTACATGATCACTATACTATGTACAGTATACATATGTTTGTATCAATGTTTTTTTCTTATAAATATATACAACACAACAAACAAGATTTGAGGTTTTTCTGCAGTCGTGACCGGAGACACAGCAGGATAAAAAGACAAAAAAGGACAAAACTGATTAAAAAACCATCAGACCAGTGTCATAAAACAGGAGGTTGTTGGTGTTTCCATGAGGATTCATATTTCATATTTCATATTTGTGTTTCCTGCACAACGAACAGACAGACGTTTGACTGTTAAACATCTGAATGTTTTGACTTCAATTCTGTTTAAACATTGATATTATGACTTCCTGCTGCTGTCACTTGATGGTGTCGTCTGGGAAAAGGTTCATTCCACCCAAAATAAAAGCAAATCAAAACCCTTTGTACAACTACTGAGTCGTGTCACAGTGCAGACAATTTAAAGATTATAAATTGATCAAAGATTATTAACAAGGAGGGAACAAATTCAAAAACAGATTATTAAAATATAAATTGCTTTGAAAAGGAAACATCAGCTTCTGTAGTGGTGAAATTAAAGGGATGTAATCAAAGTAATCTGTGTATTCAAAGTAATCTATGTAATCTATGCTGTTCAGATTTCACTTCATCAGAACCTTCTGAGGTTTACACTCAGGAAGGTTTTTCAGGTCTGATCTGATTACATAACACAATATAAGACATAAGATAACATAACGTATCATATATGATAGCACGCTATTAAAACATCTAATTGGGTAATAATAATAATAGCAATAATAATGATAATGATAATAATAATGATAATGGTAATGAATATAATTAACAATAAATAATTTGTGTATTGCTCATACACTTCATATTAAAATCACATGAAATAAAACTGTTACATAACAAATACAACAGGAGGTAGAGCTGGTGGTCTAGTCATCTAAAGGTTGCTGGTTGGATCCCAGGCTCCTCCTGCTAGCATGCTGTAGTGTCCTTGAGCAAGACACTTAACCCCTAATTGCTCCTGATGGCTGCGTCCGTCGGTGTTTGAATAATTGTAAGTCGCTTTGGATAAAAGCGTCTGATCAAGATATAAGATAAGACATAACATAATAAGATAAGACATAAGATAAGACAATACGATAATATAACATTATATAAGATAAGACAATATAAGATAAACACAGAATGAGATAACAGAAAATATTTGATAAGTTAATATAACAAATTTATAGAAGATAAAGATAAGACATGATCTGGTCTCCTCACATTCCAGCTCTATTTTGGCTTTTTCAACTGGTAGCCACACAGGGAGAAGGTCACAACCTTTCACCTCAACTTCAAGCTGCAGCTCCAGCGTGCATAACACGGATGGTTGGAGGGAACCACCTGCAGAAGGTCCTGGAGGTGGTCGCCAGGCTGCAGGAGGTCCTGGAGGTGGCCACACACTGCAGGAGGTCCTGGAGGTGGTCGCCACATTTTGCAAGGGGTCCTCGAGGAGTCCCGGGAGGTGGTCACCATGCTGTGGAGGTCCTAGAGGTGGTCGCCATGTGGCAGGAGGTTCTTGAGGAGGTCCTGGAGCCGGTCGCCATGCTGCGGGAGGTCTTGGAGGTAGTCGCCAAGCTGCTGGAGGTCCTTCAGGAGGTCCCGGAGGTAGTCACCACACTGCAGGTGGTCCTGAAGGAGGTCCTAGAGGTGATCTCCAGGCTGCTGGAGGTGGCCACCATGCTGGACTCCAGGAAACCTCTTGAATGAATGAATGAATGAATGAATGAATGAATGAATGAATGAATGAATGAATGAATGAATGAACGAACGGCCAGGAGATGAAACAACATGGCCTCTTTAAGAGGGAATTGGTCCATTTCAGTCTGTGGGACCAAAGACCCTCCACCATGAGGAGATCCAGGTCAGGACCTGGATCTCCATCTGGACCTGGATTTGGACCTGCAGCAGGTGATTTCCACCTGTTCTCTTCCACTTGTCCTACGCCGCTCCCCCGCTGCATGGCTGCATGTACAGCAGGTGCATGAGGAATGTGGACCCTGTGGACCATGTGGACCCTGTGGACCCTCTGACCCTGCAAGACCTCCTGCTGGGTTTAGGATACAAGCACAACAACAATGACTCCTGAGCTCAGAGTTTGGTGAAGGTCTCCAAACTCTGGTTCCTGGTCCCTTTTTCTGGGGGTTCGGAGAGGTCCTTCTGGGGTTCAGGATCTGGAACCGGGTCAGGATCTGGTGCCGGGTCGGGATCTGGAACAGCGCCAAGTTCTGCCTGGTGTTCATCCCTCAGAGGTTCAGTACAATGATGAAGACATATCGCGATACACACTTTGTCTGATATTTACGATGTGACCAAAAACCAATAATAATAATAATAATACTAGCAATAATGATGATGATAACTATACAAATTAATAATACAAAATTATATAATAATAATAATAATAATAATAATAATAATAGTAATAATAATAGTAATAGTAATAATGATAATTACTACACAAAATAATAATAAGGTAATAATATACAACAGTGTTTTATGATACCATTTCATGGCTCTTATAGATATATACTGTATATACACACACACAATAAATATATATATATATCATGTGATATTTATCGTCATTGCGTAAAATCGCCATAAATATACAACTGTGACGACATGATTCATATATTAAAGGAGTTTAAAAGCAACTTTGAGTTGAGTTTTGCTCCGGGTCTTATCCCGCGGCTCCATCGACAGATGTTTTCAAGTTGTGGATGTATATTTACAGTATATTTACAACTGGATCATATTCCCAGGAAATGTTCATTCATAATATTTTATTTATATATAAATATCTATATATATTTTTTTACCTCCACGTCAAAACTACCGAAGCCAAAATATTTCCTGATGTCGTTTTCCCTAAAAGCCTCAGTAAAGCATTGTCACGCATTTCAATGGGGTTTGGTTTGGTTGTTTAAATTGGTGAAGTCATTGACTCAAAGCCTCTCAAAACGGTTTCAGTCGAACACGTGGGGCCCTTCACGCGGCGCGCCACACCCGCGGAGCCAGAGGTGGAAGCCGTGGAAGGGCCGTGGAAGGGCCGTGGAAGGGCCGTGGAAGGGCCGTGGAAGGGCCGTGGAAGGGCCGTGGAAGGGCCGTGGAAGGGCCGTGGCAGGGCCGTGGAAGGGCCGTGGAAGGGCCGTGGAAGGGCCGTGGAAGGGCCGTGGAAGGGCCCCGAGCGGACGAGCGCGCCGCAAAACCCCGGCGAGGCGCCCACACCTGCGGCGTCCGTCGCCGGCGAGTTGCTCCGCCAGGTTGAGTTGGGAGGTGTTTTAAAATGTGTCCCGGATTCGTCTGCGAACGGATCCGCCTCAAAACGGCCGAAAGGTGCGACTGGGGGACCTCTCTCCAGGCCCAGCGCTCAACTTTGGGATTTTCGACTTGACGCCGCTCTATGAACATGGGCCGCACAGCTTCATCGGCCAGAAAGGTTTTTGGGACAGAATGAAAACTTTTTCCTCGTGAACGTTAAAAACACTCGACTGATAATTTTATAGTTTACTTGTCTATATTAGCATATTATAGTACTATACTGAATTATAATATTGTGTGTGTATAAATATAATATTGTGTGTGTATAAATATATATAGAATAGTACCTATCATATAATACAATATATTATATTATAATATATTATATTGTAATACTATAATTATATTTTATATTATATTATACTATTGTATAATATAATAGTATACTATATAATATATAGCATACAGTATATTACCTTTTTAATCTTATTTTATGATATCTAATAAGTGCATTACGTTTTAGGAATCAGTTCGTTTAGTCAGTTCAGTTAGTTCAGTTAGGTAGTAACTAGTTATCTTTTGTGTCAGTTAAATACTTATTTTGCATAATCTCCCGGTGCGTTGCAATGCGTTTCACTGCATATATGTATAATCGTATGTATATGACAAATAAACATCTTGAATGTTGAATATTATAGTATATGACATATACTATAATCTATGATATTATATGATATTTTATCTGAAGTGACTCCTCTAGAAACTAAGAAGCTTAAGTTTGATCTCAGAAAGTCTCTGATGGAACTAAACCGAAGGAGAGAAGTCTCACGATAATAAAGCAATCGATTAATCGATCGATCGATTAATCAGAAGCACAAACAGAGAATCAAGCGAGAGAGGGATGGAGAGGCGTCTGATCCCTGCTTCCATTCACAAATCCTCCTCCTCCACCTCCTCCTCCACCTCCTCCTCCTCCTGTTGCTCCGCCTCCTCGTGACGTCACGACCCCCACGCCGAGGCAGAGAAACAGGAAGTGGAGGGCACGCCGCCGCGCATGCGCGCCGTGCTTTACGCGCAGCGCGTAAAGACTGAAAAGAAGCTGCTGCTGCAACGGAGCCGTGAAAAATGACTGAACAACGAGATCAAATGAAATCATATTCATGACATGTATGAAAAATTATTATTTCACATAACAATGCATAATTACACATGAACCTACACTATATTTAACCCTATTTTATGATGAGTGACATCATTCATTACGATCTGTATGAATGATGAGCGCTGGATGAGGCCTATGCAACTTAATTATGAACACAATGAAAACAATACAGATGATAAAAATAATGACGATCGTAATAATAATAATAATAGTCATAATAATAATAATGATAATGATAATAGTAATAATAACAATGATAATAGTAATAATAAGAAGAAGAATAAAAATAATAATAATACATACAGGGGTGGTTTGCGTGTAAGGGGCTTCCCGGCCTCTTATGGATCCATGTTGTTTATCTTGTTGTGGAAATACACTACAATTAAGAATTTTTAGGCATTGGAATAAATGTCAGAGAGCATCTGATTCTAAAAGTCTGATTGGTGTTTTTAAACTATGGCTTGCGTTGTCAGCGCATTGTGGAGTTTTTGTTTTTTGCACTTAAGTGATAATTGTGCAGATTGAAAGGGTGCAACACGCGTTAAAGACAGTCACGCATCTCAGTGTTTATGCCATTGAGCTTAAACCCCATGAACCAATAATTAATAAAACTGGGATTAAAACACAGGGTTTAGTCTAAAGCAAGACGGGACCTGAATCATTAGAAAGCTCCTCACAAAACAGCAACAATAAATATAGGGTCTAGGAATTAAATTGGAGCGTCAAATCCAAATTAAATAAACGCAGCAACGGATTGTGAAAGAATTAAGCAACTTAAAAATATATATATATATTTTTTCACCCTTTCTTAAGGAAAGTAAGGAAGTTAGGAAGGAATTAAGTTATGAAGTCAGGAAGGAATTAAGTTATGAAGTCAGGAAGGAATTAAGTTAGGAAGTTAGGAAGGAATTAAGTTATGAAGTTAGAAAGGAATGAAGTGAGGAAGGAATAAAGTCGGGGAAGGATGGAAGGAAGTTATGGATGAAGGGAGTTCGGAAGTTCGGAAGTTATGAAGTGCTGCTGGTGCGTTCGGAGCGCGTTGCGTGGGATTTTTCATCGCGTCCGCGGTTGCCGCTTGTATTGTTTTCCTGCAGCAGTCGGTTCCGTCCAGGGGGATCCCGCCGAACAGAGCTGCTCACACGGACAGGAAACGGGCTTCGTTGCCACAAACACCACTTGCGCATTGTTCCCAAACTCCCGTTTCACATGAACGGTGATTTTCTCCATTATACTAGAAACCGACCGTGAAAAGGCAAACAAGGGAATAATCATATTGGCCTTGGAGAGAATAGAGCAAAGTGCAGGAGTTACACCTCATCTCGCAACCATGTCAAGCGTTCAGAACAAAGGAGCATCTGGGAATCCAAGGTTCCTTCAATTACCCGTTGGCTCCTTCGGTTCCTCTCGGTGCCCTTTTTACGCAAAGCCTGCAGGAGAGCCAGGAACCCTCTGGGCCTGGGTGGAGCTGCGGGAACCTTCTGGATCCTCTCCGGAGATCCAGGAACCCTCTGGATCTTGGTGGAGCTGCAGAAACCCTCTGGATATTGGTGGAGACCCAGGAACCCTCTGGACCCCTTCCGGAGACCCAGGAACCCTTGATCCTTTCTGGAGACCCAGGAACCCTCTGGACTTTGGTGGAGCTGCAGGAGCTGCAGGAGCCCCCCCCCCCATCCTTTCTGGAGACCCCGGGGCCCTCTGGATCTAGGTGGAGCTGCAGGGACCCTCTGGAGGCTTTCTGGTGACCCAGGAACCCTCTGGATTTGGTGGAGCTGCAGGAAACCTCTGGAGGCTTTCTGGTGACCAAGGAACCCTCTGGATCTAGGTGGAGCTGCAGGAACCCTCGGTATCACCCTCCTCACCGCGCAGAGCTCAGTGGAAGCCGCTCAGGGTTGTGTGTTTGGCGCTGCGCCCTGAGCTCCAAACCCGCCGCGCGTCACTGGATCCTTTTAAAGGGAAATGATCCCAAATCTGCTGCGGGGGGTGGGGTAGGGGTAGGGGTGGGGGTGGGGGTGGGGGTTGATTAATCTTCTTAATTGATGGTTTGATGCGTTTGCGACTTTTAACATGAGAATCTAAACATTCGCAGTTAAACACAAACGGAATCCCCGTGTCACCAACAGCAGCAGACTCTGGATCATGAAGGTCCCGGTCCGACCCGGTTCAGCTCGTTCCGCCTGGATTCAGGATCATCACTGTTCTACAGACTGTCCGTGTGGAGCGCTCTTTATTTTTTTTACCCTATCATCTCATTTTCTGTTTCTCGGCCTGAAACCCAGAATGTGTCCAAGAAGGACGCAGAAAAACAGAACAACCTGGAAAAAATATGGAACCAGGGAAATAGTCTTACACGATGAGGCGTAAAATACAATAAATTATATTAAAATAACACTACTTTTTGCCGCTTTGAAATGTATTTATGTCAGCAGTTGAGAAAATTCATCATTATGTGGGAATTAATTTAATACTGTGGAGGGAAAGCAACGGATAATATGTGCTATGATAAGAATAGTAGTAGTAATAAAAATAATAATAATAATAATAATAACGATAATGATAAAAAATAATAATGACGACAACAACAACAACAATAATAATAAGGACAACAATAATAACAACAATGATAATAGTAATGATAATAGTGATAACAATAACCACAATAATAACAATAATGAAAATAATTATTATAATAACGATAATAATAATTTGAACGATAATAACTATAATAATGCCAATTATAGTGTGACTTCATGATGTTTTTCTAAATTCTAAGTGCTGAACGGTGAAGTGCGGAGCCGCGCTCCTCCGTCTGAGGCTGCGCGTCCCCAGCGCTCCATCACGGTCACGTGCTGCGGACCCCGCGCGCTGACTGGTCCGAGGCACGTGTCTGCGATAAGGGGCGGTGACGTCACGGGGGGGGTCTCGTATTGATAATAAGAACCAAAGTCGCGCGGAGAGTTCTCCGGCAGCGGTTCGAGCCTCCCGATCGCTCCGGTTCGGCAGCTCATCGATCCGCTCCGCGCGCTGATGGCACGCGGCGCAGCGCGAGCACGCACCGTGCAGACCGGAATATAAAAAAAACAAAACAAAAAAAAAAAAAAGCCCAAAAAGTGTGATGTCACTGGACACTGAGGCTCCGCGTGGCGTCCGCGGCGCGCGCTGACATCTGACGCGTTTATTGATCTCATCTTATCAACACTTTGTTTTTTTGTTTGTTTTTTTTTGGTTTTTTTTGGGGGGGGGGGGGTTTATATATATATTTTTTTTGATTTTTATTTTTTTTTGGTATCAAATCAAACGTGACATTCCCTCCGTCCGTGCGCCTCCAGGAGGAGACGGTGGAAGCGGAGTCAGGATGGAGGAGACCGATCACCGGGACCCGGAGCGCCAGGACGCAGCCTTCCCCCCTCTCCTGCCGCCCAACCCGCCGAACCCGCACCGGGTCACCAACTTCTTCATCGACAACATCCTGAGACCCGACTTCGGACGCAGGAAGGACGGACCCCCGGAGCGGGAGGAGAGCGCCCCCGGCCGGGAGAACCCCAGCCCCGCCGCGCCCCGCACGGACCCGGTGCAGGGCAGCACCGTGCCGGCGGAGGGAACCTCCACGCCGCACTCCGTCACCGAGCCCAAGAAGCCCGCCATAGCCGCCGAGGAGTCCCCGAAGGGCCGCGGGGGGAGCGGGGACCCGGGCCTCAGCTCGGACTCGGACAGCTCCCAGGCCAGCTCCAACACCCCGGGGAACCCCGCCATGCTGTGGCCCGCCTGGGTCTACTGCACCCGCTACTCGGACCGGCCCTCCTCAGGTAGGACCCTTCGGATGGGGGTCCGGGGTGGGTGCGTGCGGACGGCCCTGCATTGTTCGGGATTGATGGGATGGTGTTAAATCGGGCGTTTGGGAGCTGATGGAGTGCTGGGAGCACGTTCTGTGTAGTACTGGGATCCAGGGAGCAGAGAGGTACCTTAAAACGTGCAGGGGATCCAGTGTGAAGGCGGCTCAGTAACCCGAGGTGGCCCGTAACACTGACCCCGAATGGCTTGACCGAGTTTCAACTGAGAGCGAGAGAGAGCGAGCGAGGAGGGGAGGAGAGCGAGAGCTGGAAACATGGAAACGCACACGAAGGTAGAGAGAAATAAACGTAGAAATATGTCAAAATATAAACAAACGCGCATGGAAATGTACCCCGAAAGAAATGTACATCCAGCAAGGTATAAATAAACAGATATAGGTGTAAAAACACGCACTCTGAAATCTAGGAATATAAACAACACGACGCTGGGGATGAATTTAATTCCATTTGAGTTTACCGCTTTTAATAAAACGCTGTTACGTCAGCAAAATATGAAAATAATCTTAAATGATTTGTGTTGATTTTACAGCTTGGTTTAAACACGTCGCAGACTCATTTTGTGCAAAATAATTTGGCAACAATTAAAATGGTGAAATTGCATTCGGGCATCACATAGCATCAATAAATATTAAATACGGACCAATCTATTTTTTATCTGTGTATTGTGAATTAATATTAATTACATTATGTCCTAGTATTCGTTTCGCGTGCGCAAACCGTTGATAGTAATTTACGTAAACATTTTATAGGCGATTAAATTAATTTCAGTAATGTTCTGTGGGCTTCATTGGTATTTTAGCGGTTTGATTTTCTTTCGTCTCGGCCTCGTTGTATTGTGTGTTTGCGTGGGTCAGGCGCGTGCACCGTTTTCCTCCACGCTCCCCGACACCGGGACGTGTTCGCGCAACTTCGCGTCCTCTTTGCGGCGTTTCGCGCGAGGCTGCAAAATACGGCCGAGTCTCGGGTCCGAGCCGAGACGGATCCGGACCCACGACCGTTCGGAGCCCCGCGTTAAACCGCAGCTGCCTGCGCGTCGAGCTGCTCCCGACCGGCCCACGCGGGCCCAACGGACACGCGGCGCGGTGTCTCCCCGGAGTGGACCGCGAGGGTGAAATTATATTCGGGTCGATGCGCGTTCCTCGAAACGCCCTGCTCGGGGGGCTCGGGGGGCTCGGGGGGCTCGGGGGGCTCGGGGGGCTCGGGAAGGGCTTTTGGGGGGGAGCGGCTTTTGTCCCGCGCGGAGCCGCAGGAGGACTGACACGGACGCGCTCCGGCGTGAATCCGGAGAGAGGGGACCGAGTGGGAACCGGGACAGTGGCTCCTTCCAGGGCCAAGAGAGCAGGAGGAAGCAGCACGGAGCACAGCGCTACGGGGGGTGGGGGTGGGCCATGCATGGAGGAAAACACCGAAATAGTATTAAAACACGATTCAAATAGTATTAAAGTGCATTTTTAATATTAGCGAAATGGTATTAAAAGTAGTCACGAAATAATATTAAACTATAATTTAAAAGGTATTGAAATAATATTAAAATAGGATTAAATTATATTTAAATAGTATTGAAATTAAATTAAACCATAATTAAAATAGCATTGAAATAAGACTTAAATACATTCCTACAACGGACGCATTTCAAAGTTTAAAGTGTAAAAGTCCATGTGACTGACAGCCCCGACCCCCCACGGAGGTCCCAGCTGCAGCACCGGGTGGGGGCGGGATGCCTAACGTGGCCGGTACCGGGATGCCTGACCCCTGTGCGTGTCACCCCCCCCCTCCTCCTCCAGGGCCAAGGTCCAGGAAACCAAAGAAGAAATGCACCAGCAAGGAGGACAAGAGACCACGCACGGCCTTCAGCGCGGAGCAGCTGCAGAGACTCAAGTCGGAGTTCCAGACGAACCGGTACCTGACGGAGCAGCGGCGCCAGGCCCTGGCCACCGAGCTGGGCCTCAACGAGTCCCAGATCAAGATCTGGTTCCAGAACAAGAGGGCCAAGATCAAGAAGGCCAGCGGCACCAAGAACGCCCTGGCGATGCACCTGATGGCGCAGGGCCTGTACAACCACGCCACCACGTCCAAGGACGACAAGTCCGACAGCGACTGACCCGCCACCGGTCGGTGCTGATCGGGTTGATCGATCCGGGCCTTTCGATTGATTTCCCAGCAGATCTTCTGAAGCCAACAATGCAATAAAAAACAGAAGGGCCAGTGTAGAGAAATACCAGCATTAAAGTTGAATTTTAAAAATATTATATGAGAGATATTTCTGCAATATCGTGTCTATAGAGATGTTGTATAGAGGGACGCTCCACTCCGTGTCGTCTTGGAAGCTTCCTTTCTTTTGGTTCTACTCCTTTTTTTTTTTTTTTTTTTGGCTTTTCCATCAGACTGTCAGTGAAGTGAACAACTCGCTTAAGTCCAAAGAATATTTTCTGCTGCATCCAGGCGACTGTGAATTGAGATAAACGCTCACAAGCTTTTTTATTTTTATTTTTTTTATTATGATTATTCCGTCATTTGGTTTGATTTCCTTTCCATGCCTTTTATTTTTGGGTTCGTGCTGTTCCGTGTTGATGGGTGTCCCGGGCCTGATCCGACGGAATGGGAGTTTTGATACTGAAACCAGTTTGTAATCATCCGAAGGCCTTTATTATGAAGTGCAGTCATTTTAGATATTATATTTCAAGTTTTATTTTCTAACATGCCACTAAAAAACTCACCAAGGCCTAAAATGTCATTTCCGTGCAGAATGTGCGTGTTCTCATGCGTAACGCAGCTATTACAGTGTTTTTCTTTTAATAGCAATATATATATGAAAGATATCATTTTGTAGCTCTAATGCTGCCTATGAAATGGGAAAGAAAACCCTGTAGCAAGACGACAATGAAGACAAAATGTTGGATCAATCTGAAGAGTCCAGATTTTGGGAGATTCTTTAAATCTTTGTCTATAAACGTTTTATTACACATCCATTTATCATTAGTGAGTGTATTACAGATGTCGGAAATCACTTATTGTTGTTGAAAGGACTTCATGTGTATTTATATAGATTATATTGAGAAAAAAAAAAAAACTCTATCCAATGACCAGTGTTGCTTTAGAGTAGATATCTGAGGTGAATACTGCTTGTTTATCTTGCAATAACTTGTTTTTATTTTGTTTTTGTTTTGTGAATGAAAAATAGTTTATGGGGCCTTTTTGCATGAGAGCTGCAACTTGTTGTACTTGGGCAAATTACTGTGTTGATGAACTTAAGATGGCGCTAAGTTTTTGAGTGAATCCATACCAAATTGTGGACTTTTTGCCTTTCAAAGTGTTTTTGTGGTGCATCTGCACAAAGTGTGTGTGAATTAAACTCCACCAAACCGAACACACTTTGCCTTAAAGTCCCAGGACTTTCCATGAGACAGAACTGTGCCGAATCAGAAGCAGCATCACTTCAAATGCAGACTATTCAAGATTATTGCCTTTATGAAAAACTGCTGGTACGACATAATGAATTTACTCATCAGCGTATATCTATCTATATATGAACATGTTTAAATGAAATTACAACACAGAGTTGTAGAATGCAATGCTATTTTTTATTTTACGTTGGAAGTATCCTTTGGTATAAATGTACATACTTTGTATCATGTATTAATTGTGTAATTAACTGCCTCCAGAAAACTGGAAAAGTAAATAAATCTTGATTATACACGGACTGATCCTTCCATTTTATTTGTAGAAAGCACAAGGCCGCAGGACTCCACATAGAGAAAAACACAACACTCAGGTTACTAAAACCTGACCACAACAATTATGTAATAATGGAATAAATATAATATGTCACTGATATAATAATTCCGACAAACTAAAAATCAACCATCTCTGGCTTCTCAAATCGTACGTTGTGCTACGAACAAACACAAAAACAGAAGAATGAGCAAATTGTACAAAATGACGATCCACGACAGGCAAACTGGGTTATAATCCATATTATCATTCATCAACCTTCAGTTTGAACGGTAGCGATGTGAAATAATACAACACCACAATTCATAGTCTGAATTAATGAGCGTAAGAAGAAAGAGCCGGACCAAAATAGAATAGAATTAGTAATTAGAAATTAGAAAGACCAAAATAACAGAGTTTTATTTGAAACACCGTAGCTCTGCTGTGAAGTCAGACTCTTGATAATAATATAGTTCACCGTGACACCGTGGCAGATATAGTGATATTATTAATGCATATTGTGTACAACCACCCACATCCCCGTGGTAACAGAGTCGTACGGACCGGCCCTCGTCACCGTCACATTCCTGGAGGATCAAACTGTCGAGAAACGTCCAGAGAAAAGGAAAGAATCCTAAAAACAGAAAAGCAACATAGGATTCCCCTGATTCTCCAATTCACACTCACACCACCAGGAAGGGGGGAGAGAGAGAGAGAGAGAGAGAGAGAGAGATGAAGGTCATACTGCAGGTGCTGGTCTGCAGCCCCCCCCCTCTCTCTGGAACCCATTTTCCACAAAGATATTTTACCCACAATCCCCCTCTGCCCTGTACCCCCCCCTCCCTCTCTCACACACAGATGCTAACACACACACACACACACACACACATCTCACTTTTGTGGCATTCCTGGCACGAACACACACACACACACACACACACACACACACACACACACACACACACACACACACACACACACACACACACACACACACACACACACACACACACACACACACACACCTCTGCAGTTTATCAATGGAACCTTCACAGTTCAAAAACCCTCCATCTTCACAGCGAAAAGTAAAAATCGATAATGTCAGGACCACTCCCAATGCTTACTCCAAACCAGGGGTTGATCATAACATCAACACCAACTCTATTTAAAGATTCAAGGAAACGATCGTTATGAATGTGACGTTCACCGTCTGATCAGCTGAGAAAGTTTGGTCCATTTCACCGTGATTCAGCCTCCAAAGCGGATGAGACCACGGCGTCGGTGCCACAGCGAACCTGCGGCTGCAGCGGGAGCAGGAAGGCGTCTCCGTGAGGCTGTGAGTACGGACGGGGTCCGGTCTGCTTGTTGTCATTCACCTCCACGGGTCAGAAAACCTTTTCAGTGAAGAGCAGCGGTGGAGCCGTCCCTCTCATCCCTGTCCCCCCGACCTCCCCCAGCTTCCTCGGACCGTCCCCCCTGTCCTCCCTGTCCCCTCTGGCATCCATGTCCTCCCCTGACACCTCCCAGACTGTCCCCCCTCCCTGGAACCATCTCCCGGTCCCCCCTGTCTTCCCTGACCTCCCCCAGAGCATTCTCCATGTCCACCCTGTCCCCTCCATCATCCATGTCCACCCTGTCCCCTCCATCATCCATGTCCACCGCGTCCCCTCCATCATCCATGCCCACCGCGTCCCCTCCATCATCCATGCCCTGCCCGTCCCCTCTATCATCCATGTCGACCCTGTCCCCTCTATCATCCATGTCCTGCCTGTCCCCTCTATCATCCATGTCCACCCTGTCCCCTCCATCATCCATGTCCACCGCGTCCCCTCCATCATCCATGTCCACCGCGTCCCCTCCATCATCCATGCCCACCGCGTCCCCTCCATCATCCATGCCCTGCCCGTCCCCTCTATCATCCATGTCCTGCCCGTCCCCTCTATCATCCATGTCCACCCTGTCCCCTCTATCATCCATGTCCACCGTCCCCTCTATCATCCATGTCCTGCCCGTCCCCTCTATCATCCATGTCCACCGTCCCCTCTATCATCCATGTCCTGCCCGTCCCCTCTATCATCCATGTCCACCCTGTCCCCTCTATCATCCATGTCCTGCCCGTCCCCTCTATCAGCCATGTCCACCCTGTCCCCTCTATCATCCATGTCCTGCCCGTCCCCTCTATCATCCATGTCCACCCTGTCCCCTCTATCATCCATGCCCACTGCGTCCCCTCTATCATCCATGTCCTGCCCGTCCCCTCTATCATCCATGTCCTGCCCGTCCCCTCTATCATCCATGTCCTGCCCGTCCCCTCTATCATCCATGTCCTGCCCGTCCCCTCTATCATCCATGTCCTGCCCGTCCCCTCTATCATCCATATCCTGCCCTGAACTCCCCCGGACTGTCCTCCCCGTCACCCTTGTCCACCACTGACCTCCCTCAGACTGTCCCCCCTGTCCTCACCGCCTCCCCACCCTCACTGTCCTCCCCCAAACTGCCCTCCATGTCCTCATGACCCCCCCCCAGTCCACCTCCCTTCTCTGCCCCCCACCCCCCCACCTCCACCCCCCCCCCGTCCAACTTCTCCTCCCTCGGACCATCCTCCCTGTCCACCCTCTCCTCCCTCGAACCATCCTCCCTGTCCCCCGCTGAGCCATTGACCCTGAGTGTCTAAACGCTTCCTGCGGCCGCTGGACTCTGTGCCGTGCCGCTCGGCCTTTGTGGCGGAAACATAATTAAAGAGGTTTGGGCGTCGGAGGCGGCAGAATGGGGATGACATCAGGCCAATTTCACACTCGGCACTCAAAGTGCTCGGACTCTTTCCTTGCAACGCAGATCAAAGCCCGACGTCGCAGGTGGAAGAGGGAGCCCCGAGCTCACCTCACTGTTCTAATCCCCAGGACGAATATATTCTAATCTTGTTAGAATACAAGTTAATGCCGTGGCTCAGTGGCTAAACTTTTGGGAGAGAACAGGAGCCGAACACAGATACTTTCACCTGCTTCGACACCGGGATTCTGCCCCCGGAACAAGCGCACAAAGTCTGGACAAAAGTTCCAAACCTCCTGGTTCCAAGTAGCAGGAGGAGCTGGAGCTGGTCAAATATCCCCGACAGTCTTGACCACAACCCTACGTGTCGATAAAGTGACGATAGTTTGGGCGTGGCAGGTGCGTGGTATTTCCACTAAATATATTTACTATATATTGCATATTAGTATTAACTACTTACTGCATCCCGTTGACCGTTCAGCTAAAAGACTGCGATCAGTTCAGGATGTTAGACCACTTCACCGTTAAGCGGCTTCAAGAGAGGGAAGAGACAATATCTATGTGACATCAACAAAAATCCAAGACCAGACGTAGCCTCGCTGAGAGCCACTTTGTGCCGAGTTGGCAATATTTAACCGATGTAAATGAAAGATTATTCGTCGCAGGCATCCTTCAAGTACGGGGCTGTGAAGTGACGAGAAGGGTAAACTCCTAAGGCTGTACACAGCAGAGCAGGAAGAAAAAGTACTGGTGCGGCGTTCCATCGATACACCCATACTTTACCGATCTCGCAATATATTTCCGATATGGTGATATTTTGTCAATACAGCAACATTTCATGGCATCATATCACTATGACATCACTTAACATGTCACTCCACGTCCGCTGTCCAAACAGGAAAGGAGCCTCCTCCTCTCGCTGTGCGGAGAAGCAACAGTTTCCTGAGGAACAAAGAAAAGGCCAAACGTCGAGCCCTCGGGTCTGGAGTCGCTGACCCCTGCGGGTCCCTGCCAGGCTCCAAACACCGGGAGGAAATGAGGATTTGGTGGCGGGGTCCGCTCGCGTCCAGCCCCCCCCCCACCCCTGAAAAGCACCTTGGAAACCCTTGATCTGTCATGTATGGAGCTGCGGCGCTGGCCGGACAAAGGAGGAAGCTTCTGTGAGAAGAAGTCACAGCCAGGCAACTCTCGTTTCACACACCGGCTCTGAGCGACCCCCAAATAAAAGATTTAAGGCCTTTAAAAAAAAACAAAAAAAAAAAAAAAAAAAACCCAAAAAACAACAAAACGTATCGTTGACTTCAGAACACCCAGTTTAAATGAGAAGGCGGGGTGGAGGTTTTTTCCCCGCATATCTTCATGTCTCGCTGCCATTTGAGTTTCGGTCTGACGGTAAAGCCGCAAAAATGTGAAATCTGTTGCTGACCGTCACGTCCATCAAGGCCTTGATTGGCTTTTGACTGAGTGTTTTTTGACTGAGTGTTTTTTGACTGAGTGTCTTTAGACTGATTGTTTTTTGATTTTTCTCATGAGGACGGATGTGACAGACGAGAGACGGACAGCAAAGCCGCTGTGCAGCGCACCGCGGGGCGGATATTCACATTGAGGTCAAGAAACACACTAAATTCCACGGAACCACCACGGACGATTCATTCTGATGACCAACATGCTGAACACACTCAACCACAGTAAACAACCCATAGTAACCCATAGTAACCCATAGTAACCCATAGTAACCCATAAAGGCCACGGAGCCCGTCCCCCGCTCGCTGGCGCTGAGGTACACGGTTAAAACGCAGAGAAGGTGAATATTTCTGATGTCACAGCAGTCCAACGTGACTTCCGGGTCTCTCTCTTTCTTCACATCAGGGCTGAGTCAAACGTTGCTTGGGACTGGGACGCCGGCGCCTCGCCCTCGCGTGTTCTTTCGGGTGACATCTTCCTCTCGGGCCCCGCCGCGCCGCTCAGTGTTTGGGTTTCCACGGCGACGCCTCGCCCTGAAGGGTCAAGCGTTCTTCTTTGGAGGGTCTTCCGCGTCTTCCGGTGGCCGGTGCACGACCGCTCAGATGACTGACCCCCGTCACATGACTGATCCCAGTTCAGGACTATACACATAGTACCTCAGCGCTGGACTGTGAAATACACAGATTTGAAAAGCACTTCAGTACATTTTCCAAGTACCTGTACTTACTTAAGTTTATACTCCACTACATTTCAAAGCAAATATCTTTATCCATTATTCTGCTGTATTTTTTTACACAGCCATGTTGCTTAAGTTTAGAATAAAATGAAATGTATATGCATATCAAAAGTATATCATGTACTATTTTATGGTAAATTATAATGAGGAAAAAAGGTTCAGTAGTACTTTATGAAGATATTATATGCTGTTTTTTTTATCAGGACACTGTATATTACAAGTACCTTTACTTTTAAAACTTGAACTAAATAAAATTTCAACTTTAAACTGTTTGTAGTACTTTCCATATACAAGGAATTAGTCATGGTGAGGTAGAAATGTTACCGTGGTATCTCCACTTAGAGTTATTTTGCGTCAGGGTATTTGTACTTTTACTTGAAAGTACAAGCTGTGAGTACTTCCAACACTTTACACTGGAACTTTGGTGCGGAACAAATTAACACATTCAGCTCAAAAAGCTTTGGAACAAAATGTTCTTTCTAAGTGAAATGGCAAAGAATGAATTCTCTGGATAATGAATATATTTTCTCCAGCAGCTCTACAGAGAACTGGGTTTTATTCTGCCCGGCAACACACAGCGGGATGAAGAATTTAACGTTTTTGGCCAAACGTACATCTGATTTCCTTTGCAAAAAGACAATAATAATAATAATAACAAATGTATAAAAATGAAGAATGTTGTGTTGTTTTGGATCGTTGCACTGGAATCCAGTCATTGCATCCAGGAAGCAGCAGGTACGCACACACGTCCATCAAAAACATTTAATAAATAAAACTCAAAACCCTAATATTGAGCTGTACGTGCGCGGTGGTGTCATATCTTCTTGTTTCTGTTGCCGGGCAACACGCGGCCTGACGGGGTCAAGGCCGATGTCCTACTCACCTCCACCGCTCCGTCCAACCTTCCTGTCGTCTCCGGGGACTCCGCCCGTCAGTCACCGTGGCGACCAATCACAGTCCTCAAAGCCAAGCTCCTCGTCGTCACGGTGACATCTTCACCACGACACAGCGGCGGAGGAGGAAGAACGGACATTTCTGCAGCAAACAGCAAGATTGTCAGTGTTTCAGTTTCACTGGAGACGTGTCATGACTACACTGTCACCACACTCTACTGTATGTGTTCATACATATTTATATATACTGTATATACTAAGCTTATTTACCAGCACCATCACTGCACATTCCTACGACATACCGCTGCTACATACTGTTTGTACTTTGTATAATTGGTTTCCCTCTTCCCATAGAAACACATATTTGGGATTGAGGTCATACTGAACTATAATTTGGGGAAAAGAAAATACATTTTGGAAAAAACAAATTTCAAAATTCAATGTCTACTTCAGAAAAACCTCTCCATATGAAAGGAACCTGTTTTTCTGCTGATATAACTCTACTCCACCTGTCCACATGGTCTCACTAGTCAGCATTGTGCTACTCCCTATTAAGGTTTTTATAAATGAGTCCAGGTGTTTTATTTCATCTTATTTTTTATCTCAATTTTGTGTCAACTTCTGCCGAATAGAGTCTTATATTCTCTTGTTTAGTGAGATGTTGTGGCACAATCAGCTCAATGCACACGTTTTAAAATGGCCCATTAACACATTTAAAAGCAGAAGTAAACAACCAAAGTCCCGGCCCTGGTCACGCTGTGGATAAAATATAAATCTGGTGACGGAGCTGCAGCGGGTGGATGAAAACGATGAAACTCGATGCTGACGAGTCAAACTGAGGATCATGAAAGTGCAGAAGACCAACGTGACAACAAGCGCAACAGGAAGCAGGGAGGGTAAACAAAGATGTTCTGCACTGCCCTGTTCAGTTCCATCCTAAGTACGTACGTGACGCGTACATCATGGAGCAGTTTCACAAAATAAAAGTCTGCTACGGGACTGAAGACGCGGTTTCAAACCTTTAAAAGAATTGAAACTTTTCATGGAATCCAGATGGTTCCAGCTGCACTCCCATACAAAACACATCGGCGTCGACAACTTCAGATTTGTTTTCCAGGATTAAAAGGAAACAGATCTGTATTATTTCACATTAAAACCATTTGCGTTTGACGCTTAACGGTTCACGGTCCTTGACGACGGAGGAGAGCACTTCAACCTCTCCACGACCTTCCACCTGCTCCACACGAACAAGACATTTCGACTTTTCAGGGTTAGGGTTAGGGTGGACCCCCGGACCCCCAGCTCGGGGTTCTGCTTCGTGGGCGTCTTCACTCACTTTGCTTCCATTTCAGGGAGGAGGGCGGGGCTGACGGCGGCCATGATGGAGGGATGTGCAGCACGCCAGTGGGGCTCCTCCGCCCGTCGCTGGAGAAGGTTCTCCATCTGAAAAGATGGAAGCTTTGAAGCGTTACAGAGCAGAGCCAACGCCCCCGACGTCACAACCCAGACACACACACTGTAACACACACACACACACACACACACACACACACACAAACACACACATACATACACACAGTGCAACACAACACACAGTGGAACACACAAACATACACTGCAACACAACACATACACTGCAACACTACACAGTGCAACACAACACACACACACAGTGCAACACACAACACACAGTACAAAACACAACACACAGTGCAACACACAATACAGTGCAAAAAAACACACACACACAGTACAACACACACACACACACACACACACAGTACAACACACAGTGCACCACACACACACACACACACACACACACACACACACACACACACACACACACACACACACACACACAGTGCAACAAACAGTGCAACATAACACATACAGTGCAACACAAACCACACAGTGCAACACACACACCACACAATGCAACAAAACACACAGTGCAACACAAACCACACAGTGCAACACACACATTGGACCAAGTAAGTCAGCAACAATATTGCACCGATTATTTAAAAAAAAAAATTTAAAGTTATTTTTAATTTCTAAACAAATTCTAAATTCACAATTCAAATACATTGACAACATTTTAACCAAAAATACTGAAAACCAAATAAAATTCTGTTTTTAGAAAAAAATATATTTTGCGTTCCCACTCAAACTCCAAATCCATTTTTTGTTCGTTGTTTGTAAATGTTCATAAAATAAAATGCAATACGTGAAATACATAACTGGATTCTTTACCTAAAATAATATGTTAATTATAATATGCCGTGTTGCAAATAAGGAGAAAATACTATTTCGATCATTTATTTTCCACCCTCTGCAATATGTATTTTATTCAATATAAAAAAAATTAAAAAACTGCATGAAATTGAAATTTTGAAATAATATTTATATATTACTTACCGAGACAGGCATTCCAAATATTGACGGAAAATTTAAGAATAAATAAAAAAATATATCTTAACGTCTTGAGGAAGAAAATAAATTGAAAAAATAATAATAATAAAATAAAATAATAATAATAAAAATAATAATAAGGTCTTTCTTTCAGGATAATCCTTGGGATTAGTGAAACTAGGACCAGGCGCGTAAACCAATTCTAAAATACACGACTCTCATCCTTTCAGCGCCGTACGTCGAAACAACTCAAACACAAGATTTAGATCAGAATTTTTTTTTTTTTATTTTCACGGCTGCGTTTCCGTGCAGCAGATTAGGAATCATGTGGGTCGCCACCTGCTCGCCACACAAACCCCCAAATTCACTTTTTTTTTTTGGGATGGCTAAAGTGACTTTTTAACCAACTACATTTAAGGTCAAAGTTCACGCCGTCCCCGTGGCAACACCGTGGCAACAAGAGGTGTCTAGACGGGTCATGGTACCCCCCCCATCTCGAGGGTCTTTCTGGAAGGAGGTGGCGGTGGCCAAGTCCAGGGTAAACAGGGCAATGGATGGAGGGGCGGCGGCCTTTGGCACCCGTCAGGTCGGATCAGCACCTCCACCCCCCAATCCCTCCACCCTCCACTGATCAAAGCCCAGGATCCTCCATGGTGGGAGGGTGGGCGGGGGCAGGGTCGCCAGATGAACTCGGGACGAGCCCGGACCCGATTGTCCCCTTTCACAGCTCAGAATGGACCCTTCCGGTGCTGCTGGGGACACGAGGGTGGGGGTGTGGGGGGGGCAGACAAAAGGAGACGTCTCCCCCCCCACCCCATCCACCCCTCCACCATCTGGTCCCAAAACAACAGAAAGGGCCCAGGAAGAGAAAGAGGCCGACAGACAGACAGCTGAAATGAAAAGATGGAGGACGGAGGATGGAGGATGGAGGACGGGGGCCAGACGGGCGGAGCGCAGACGTACAGTAAAGCTCCTTCTCTCAGAAAGTAAACACGGCAGCGACGCGGGAGTCAACAAAACGCTGGAGGATCTGGATGTTGGCTCCGTTCATTGCTGCAAACAATCTGCAAAGAGGACGTCAAACCCACGTCATGTAGCGCCATGCCACGTCTTCATCTCTTTTCCTCATCTTATTTCTCTGCTTATATTCTACGTTGCTTTCATATAATATTGTTTATCGTGTTGCATGCTTGGTCCACGTCATGGCGATGTCAAGTGGTGACAGTCATAATATACGTTTGCAGTCGAGTGCAAAATGGGAGAGAAAAATGGGCAAAAGTACAATTTGAGTCACGTTTTTGAGCAGTTTAAAAAACCCGCGGCGAGTTATTTCCCCAACACAGCTGATGTTTTACGTGGGGATTGGTTTGCAACAAAACAACAATATTAGTTTTCATTTAATATTATTATTGTCACCAAATAATCTGAAAATAATATTTGAATGAAGACTGTTGTTAAGGCGTCCAATAATAATGGATGCCCGGTTGCCCCGGGCAACCATGTTTGGGGCAGTGTCAACCATCTTGTGTGATCTGGTTGCCCCGTTGTCAACCACTTGCCATATGTTAAAAACATAAGTGTGGCACACCTCCATTAGAGTGAGTGTATTGAAATATGGATTATAATTATATAGGATCATTATCATTCAATTATACAATTTTAAAGAAATAATAAAGCAATTAAAACTCGGCAACCATTTTGTTAGTTTGTCACTCTAACGTGTCAACCACTTCTAAAAGAGAGTGTTTGTATGGACTACTTCATTTCATACAGAGTAGTGTACAAATTGCATTTTGGGGGAGAAGGGCCTGAAACCGCCTACAAAGGCACCCAAGATTCACCCAAATGACGGTCCAATGTGAGCTCAGTCCCACAGACGAGTTGTTTTTCCGTGCACGCAGGTAAACCGGGTTAAAACGCTGTGACCTTCTGTTCTAATGTGCTTTATCTGCCGGGCTGCGCACGGATCGCTGGCTCCACAGCCGAGACCACCAGGAAATCTGGGCAAATCAACGTGTTTCGGAAGCTGCAAGGAGACGACGCCCTTTATGTCTGGAATGCAGTTGGACTGCGTGAGACTTAACACCCAGATGATTTGGAAAATGCTGATAGTTATTGGGAGCAAATAGGTCATTTTCCCTAAAAGTCACATAGGAAGCCTATACTACAGGAAAGAGTCAAACAGAGGATGGAATTTGTAATTATGATCTATTCAGACAAGTCAGGTGCAGCTTAGATGCGCCAACGTACTTCAGCTAAAAAAAAGCGGTTAAATTGCAACAGTTTTTACACAAATTTTTACTCCAAATGTACATCGATATTGATCACACTAAAACAACATGTCTGAATCGTCCTGGTTCCATCGGGCCTCAACCATGTCTGTGCCCTGCAGGCTGGACCCCTAATAATAAATAAATAATAATAATAATAATAATACAGGGACAGACAATAACGGTTGCTAGGTTTCCCCAGGCAACTGTATCTGAGCCAGTCAACCACTTTTCTTATGTAAAATAATTAATGAATAAATAAGTGGGAAATACTTACATATGTTCTTGTGTGCATCACTCAATCATAAAATGATTAAAATTCGGCAACCATTTTGTCAGTCTTGGCAACCAACAGTTGATGCACGGCTGCAACTTGGCAACCACTTCTAAAAGGTTGGTATCAGGCCCTGATAAATGCCTTCAGAGTTCCAGAGTCAAAGGGCTTTTCAGACCCGCATTAAGCCTTAAACCCTAAAAATAAAAAAAACCCAGATTGCAAAGCTAGTTTCAGCGCAGTGATCTGATTTGACCAGAGGCATTCCCAGAGCGCTGATATTCAGAATAGCCGGACTGGGATTTTTATCACTACGCATCACCGCCATGCCTCGTACACCATTCTTCCATCGACGTCATGTATCCCAAATCTCAACATTCCTAAAAGTCTAACTAAATATGTACATAGTAAACAAGTTTGTTTGTCCGTGCCGACAACTGCTCCCTGTTGAACATGAGATCCTGACAAACCATCATCAACGCAGGGTTTGGTGTCACTATGTTGCTAGGCAACGCTTTTGTTCGCCGATGGATCCCTAAAGGAACTATTTGTTCACGGACTTGAATGAAGAAACAAAATAATCATAATAATATGGTGTCTCAAAATACCATTATTTTGTAAACTGTAGTTTAGAACTGTTGTGTCAAAAAGCTGATACTGTGGATAACGCACGGCCTCAAGTGAGATATCATCACACTGCAGACGCACAGACGAACCTCTACGGCACGCCACACCTTTGTGAGCCTCATTCGGCTTACTTACAAGCATACTTTAAAATCACCCCGCAGGGTTTCAGCTGATCCATCCACACGTTAACAAGACGTCAAGTACAACAGACGCCCAGACGGTGATTTCATTCCAGTGACGCAAGAGGAAAA
Source organism: Zeus faber (assembly GCF_960531495.2). Taxonomy (NCBI): domain Eukaryota; kingdom Metazoa; phylum Chordata; class Actinopteri; order Zeiformes; family Zeidae; genus Zeus; species Zeus faber. The sequence goes on along the minus strand of NC_137206.1, from coordinate 4,162,167 downwards.
CATCAGCTGAGGTTTCGGCCACTAAATAAGGACTTCTATTGATCTGAACACCAGAGGAAGAATATCCAAGCAACACAATTCAAGCAGTGAATTATTTTGAACGCTGCACTGCGTCTGAATGACCGCTGAGAAGTGTGCTGTCCTGATTCGTGCACCAATCTTATTTTACTAATAATTAATTCATCTTTCATCTCCCCGTTGGTTTAACTCAGACACTTACTTCCACTTGGACAGTGTACAAGGGCACCGGGTGTCAGGACAACTGTGGGCAAAAACATCAACTGTTTCCCATTCATTTCCTGCGTTCTGGAGTCCTAAAGCGAAGCCACATCAGTGCAAACATCAACACCCCAGTGACTCTCCCTCCTCCCGGGGTGAACCGCTCTCTGGGCCTGGAACCCTCTGTCTGCCGCTGAACAGGAATAAGATGCATTTCCATGGACGGTGTCAAACGACTCCTGACACATGAAAAGCCAGTTCCCTGCTCTGGTGCTGCTGCTGCTGCCGCTGCCGCTGGATTATCCTGCGACTTTCACTGGAGGGACTTTGCCTCGTCATTCTGAGAGTCACACCACGCTGAAACAGGAAGACTCTTCCATCTGGAGGAATTCCCCGTCGCCATAGTCGCAAGGAATTTCACACAGTATCAATACATGCAGAGAAATCTGCTTGTTTGGATGTTCTGAATCCCAGCTTAAAGAATCCAGCTGAGGTTCCAGATTGGCACCAGATAGTAATGTAAATATATCAGACTATTTCTTAATGCGGGGTGATATGTCAATATAATATAAATTTAGTGATACTAGACCACAAATTGTTCTTTTCCACCGTCGTCACAGAGACATCTCTGATTGGCCGTCACGGCGAAGCCAGCGCTACACATCAGGACGGTTTCACTCGCCCACAGCGCGGAACGGGAACGGGCGTTACTTCCACGACGATGTGATTCCACCGAATCCCAACGGAGGATAATATGGAAACAGACAATCTTCTGTTGCCGTCGTGACGTAAAAGTTGAGCGTCCCATGATCCTCCCTTCAGAGAGCGGCGACACTGTGTGTTCCTGCCAGAACTTGAGTTTAGGAACGTTGGTTTTTACACTACACATGAAAGAAGCTCGATGCTGAGCTGCAGCAGAATAAAGCTGGACGGTTTCCACTGAACGTGCCGTCCAGCTCCGTCTGAACAGAGCCACAGTGTTCTTTGTTGGGGTTTTGGCTCCAGGAATTGAACAAAACTAAAACGCTCCATTGTTTCATAGATATTTTAGTGGTTATCGAACCGATCACTTTTTTACACCAAAATACACAGTGATATAAAAAAAGAAATAAAACAGCTTTTCTAAGGCGTATGAGACAGACAGATGAATACATTCTGACTGGATAAAACATTACGTGCAGCAGATTCATATTCAAAGTTCAGTGAACCTCGGAGCTCAGCGTTTCTCAATCTGAATGTCGAAATCAATCTCCAATTTCTCCCAAAACTGTGAAAGCTCTCGACATCCATCCCGACTACCACATAAGAATAAACAAAAAACAAGTCCTCCGTCACAACCGGTAAGAACTGGCCACCGGAACCGGTAAGACCGGCCTCTAGAACCAGTAAGAACCAGTCACCGGAACCGATAAGAACCCGCCACCAGAACCGGTAAGACCCGGCCACCGGAACCGGTAAGACCCGGCCACCGGAACCGGTAAGACCCGGCCACCGGAACCGGTAACACCCGGCCACCAGAACCGGTAAGAACCGGCCACCAGAACCGGTAAGAACCGGCCACCCGAACCGGTGAGAACCAGCCACCCGAACCGTTAAGAACCAGCGCCACAACTGGAGGATCCCAGTTCGACTGGAGTGATGCTGGCTGCAAAGCTCTGGGAAAAAGCACATCCACCGCCACAGTTGGATGGTTCTGGAACAGCCCCACATCAGCACCTCATACTTCATAAGAGATGATTTATTGGGCGTGACTATTACACTGTATAAAAAAAACCCCCAATAATAATAATAAAAAATAAGATCACACCACCTATCATTTGTACAAGTATGTGAATAGGAGTCATTTGAACTTGTTTCCCTCGGTTTTGCCTTTTGACTCAATGCACAAAAATAAACGATGAGTTGCTGATTTGGATTTTACCTAAAAAAAAATGTAAATAAATAAAGGTCACAGTCTGTGGAAGGAGGGATACGGCGGTGGAAGTACCAGAGACTTTTTGTGCTTTCATGCAATATTTCATCACATCCACACTGAGGGTGTCAGGTATTTCCAATAAATACAGTACATAGAGATATAGTTTGACTATTAATTACTCACTGCACCTCGTAAAAATTAAAAAAATGATCATGGTCGTCATGGAAGTCACGATCACAACGTTTAAAGAGGCACAATCCACGACCAGGACTCGTCTCAATATGGACGTTTTCTCAATGTTGTGATGTTTAATCGCCATGTCCCCGGTATTCATGCAGAGTTGGTCATAAAGTCCCAAAAAAGGCTCAGATCCCCTCCAGGTTTCGTTCAAAGACGAGCTAAACTGCGAGTGTAGTTTTCACTCCGCGCACACGGTCCACGGTTGCCATGGAAGCAGCGTTTCAGCCTTCAGCCATGATTACTGATTATAATGAAAACCCGTTGAGTGAAAAGTCTTGTTGCGAACAACAAGGGGGGGGGTCGGATTCAACTGCCGCGTCAGACGTCCGGCGCTTCACCACGCGTCTCGGAGAGGTTTTTTTGTTTTTTTTTCCCGGGAGAAGAGGAAGAGGAAGCCGGGGCGGATCGCTGACCGAGAGGATAAAAGCTGAAAAACAGGGGCTACGCTTTAAAAGCAGGTGATAAAAAAAAAGAAGAAGAAGAAGAAGAAGAAGAAGAAGGAGAAGAAGACGCGGCTGGATTCATCTGGCTGACCGCTACACATCAGGTCAGCCAGCTTCCTCCTCATCTCACCTCGTAGGATAATCACCATTTCAAATTTTTATTTTTATAACAAACTGAGTCGAAGCCACTGAGGCGGTGCTCGGGTTTAGAAGAACGTTGCGTCCCCACACTCCGGTGTAGGCAGTGACTCAAGGCTAGAGTTTGGTGTTGAGCGACGTGTCCCGTGGCGCTGCGTCCGAGAACGCACCACTTAACTTTCGGAACAAATAAACTGAAATAGGAGGCGTTTGTCTTGGCCGCGTCACTGGTGTTGAGCACCGCTCCTCAAACATGGCGCGCGACGCCGCCTTCAGAACACCCCCGAACGTCCGTTGCGCTCCTCCACAGCTGATGTTTTGGCGCCGAACGGTTTTCACAGCGAATCAAACACCGCCGGCGAGGATCAGCCTCGGAGGGTCTGGAACGTGGGATGTCACACGCCCGGGCACCGCCGACGGGGGGGGGGGGACAGGCGGCGCATTAGGGAGGTTCCATTCAAACATCAGAGCGGCGCCGAAACGCGGAGATCTCCTTTCCGGGAAGGAGGTTTCAGCGCCGCGACGGGGGAGCCGAGCCGGGAGACGCGCGGTTCTCCCAATACCTTTGGCGTGACCTCTGACCTCCTGGTTCTCCCACTAAGCCGGAGGAACCTTTGGGTTCCGTAGGAACCTTGACGTTGCGGAGGTCTCAAACTCAAATGACCCGGGGGCCAGTGGCCAGGTTGTCTTCTTCTAGGGGGGCCCCGTGCTGAACTGAGGGAAACCCGCTCTATTTCCCCCCCAGATGAGTTTTTTTGTTTTTTAATTTTGAAAACGTTAAGTATATTTATTTGGATTCATTAAGCATCGTGATTTGAATTTATTTTTGATTTTTTTTGCGGGCCCGATTTATCGATATATACGATCACCATTTAGTGGGCCACATTAAATTGTCTCGTGGGCCAGATGTGGCCCCTGGGCCTGTCGATGGAGACCCCCTGCTTTACAGAAATACAACTTATTTCACTGGAATGAAACTTATTTTTTGCAGCCCAAAGTCCTTGGTTCAGTTTTTTCTTTGGTCTGAATTTGAGTAAGGCCAGTTGTTACGTTTGATTTTAGCGATTCAACTTCGATGAGGCGGCGACACAATTTCTATGTGATGACAATTGCTGACACCCTTTTCAGTTTCACATCTGACACGCCTTGTAAAAATATCTAACAGAACAAATCTAACCGGCCAACACAGAAATCACAATTTTCAATTCATTTCCATTCTCTGGTGGTATTTAATTTGAGTGGAATACGGGCCCATAACTTCCAAACAAAGCTTTGATATTACAATAATGAAATATAATCGTATCGAGTACCGATTTATTTTTATTGTTTTTTTTTGTTTTTTTTATAAACACAGCTTTGTGGGAGAGTCGCACGACAATCGTCAAAGACGAAAAGTCACAACAAACTAAAACCAAAGGGTCCAATTAGTCCTCAGAGGACCTTTAGTGGGTCCTCAAGTGTCTGCGAAGCCGCCGTGGTCTGGCACCTCTCACATCACAGCCCCGTCCCAGGGGTCACGTGCTAAGTCCCGCTAAAGACCCCCGGACGCCGCGCACACCGCAGAACGCAACACACAAACACCCAAAATATCTATTTCACATTTGGTTTAACGCTTTCACACTTTGTGTCACCGACACCGCGCGCGAGGGGAAGACAAAGCAGCTCCTGGACCCATGCCTATCAATTAGGATCAGGGGGGGATTAGCCGGCGTGGGGGGGGGGGGGCATGGGAGGGAGACGGGGGCCCTGAAAGCCCGGGGTCGCACCCCCCCCCCCCACTTCATTAGCCCTGACCTTTCCACACCATTGTGAGGCGGGAAATAGGGCCTGTGGCCGGAGCTCCGCTCTAACTGATATTAGGTGTCCTGCAGGCTGCAGAGAGGCTGTTTGGAATCAGTCAAATATGAAATATTCACCGGGAGCCTCGCCCACAGAGCCCCTCACAGTCTCTCGCTCGCTTACAGTCTCGGGGTCCTGGGAGACTGATTAGGTTTTTTCCTCAGTTTGGTGTTTACGCTGCGACGCCCGTCCGCACGCTCCATAAATCAGTTTCTTCACCTCAGAGAGGCAGGATTTGCTAATTAGACACGGAACGACGGCGCTCCGAAAGGTCAGGCAGAGGAACAGGTACGACGGGTAAAACGGTTTAAAAGAAAAAATAATAATACAATGGAAAAAAAAAAAAAACCAACAACACCTGGAGGCCTCTCCGTCAAACAGAATTAAAAAGGTTTTACATTGACCGTATTTTTTTTTTGGGGGGGGGGGGAGAGACTACTTCCATAACATATGAACACACAAGAAGTACCTGAGAACCAACCATGAGGAATGTGATATTATGACCATTGATTGGAACAGTCTGCGGCGTTCTCTTAAAAACATTTAACCACAGTACATCACTCCCGGAACCTCAGTGTTTGAAATCAGACTCTGTTTAATATTTCAAATAGCATATTTAAATACATCCTGAGACATTTTGGAATAGCTCTAATACACGATTCATTCAGACTAAAAAAAAAAAAAGTTGGGTTAACAAAACAAGATATAAACTTAAATGCGTCTCATTTGGAAAAGCAGCTTCATTAAACAGCGCAAACGTTTCACAGTAAAAGTTTGAAATTCAGGCAAAGTTTAGAGCGGCAGCCGGACTGTTCTCAACCTTCTGTTGGGTCTCACGGCGCACCAACCGAACCTCCACCCTGCTCCAGCCTCTCATCTCCTCCAGCCCACACCAGCCTCCACCTCCGCTAGCCTACACCAGTCTCTTCCTCTGCATGCCCACCAGCCTTTCCCCCTCCACCAGGCTCCACCACCACCACCACCACCACCACCACCACCACCACCACCTCCACCAGCTGGAGGATTTACAGTCAAGCGGAAACGGGTGGAGCTGTCACTGTCAGTGAGCGTGCCTGTAGGAGCTGCGCGTGCACGTGTTAAGGCTTAATCACAAACAAACAAACAGCTTTGTGTTCCACACGACGTCTTTTCAGCGGCGTCTCAAAGCGCAAAGGTTTTTCCTGGAGAGAAAACCTGAAACACGCTGTAATATTCACAACATCCTTAACGGCATTTTAATATTAATGTGCACACATTCTGACGTTTGCAGATTTGACTCTATATTAATATTAGAGTCAAAGTACTGAGTAGTCACTCGCGGCCCCGATTCACAGAACTTGGAGGAATACCCAAATGTTCTGTTACAATAGCGGTGAGGTTATTTCTTTTTTAAATTATTTTAATTTATTTTTATAAAAAAATGTCAAATACCATACCGTACCATATATACACACACACACACACCATATACCAGTTTATTTAACAGCCCTATGTACAGTTAGACGCAGTTACTATACAAGCTTATTTACTAGTACTACGGTGGCTCAGGAGGTACAGTGGGTCATCCAGTAATAAGAGGAGTCCTGGTTCGATGCCCTGCTCCTCCTGGTAGCACGTCCAAGTGGAGCAAGACACTGAACTGAACCCTAACTGCTGTCCTTGAGCAGGTGAGCACCTTGCACGGTTGCCAACACCATGGATGTATGAGTGTGTGTGTGTGTGTGTGTGTGTGTGTGGGGCACGTACTGTAAAGCGCTTTATAAACGCAGTCCATTTACTCGTACTATCATTGCACATTATTACTACACTGCTGGTACACACTATTTGTTCTTTCCTTTAACGCATCGTGGGCTTGCTAGATAGCATAGTGCTACTACCCATTAACTGCTGTTCATACGTGTTCAAATGTTTTATTATATTTTCATGTTTTTTTAGTTTTTTTTTTACTTGGACTGTTCTATAACTTCTGCTGCTGTAAAACCTGAATTCCCACCGGGGATAGACACTTATCTGATCTGACGTCAAACTGACGCCGAGTTCCAGGAACACAACGCGGAACTACGTCACGACGCGTCAGTATTTCTACAACTATGAGGACATTAATAAAGCAGTGGGCCAGAGACCTGACGCTCCTGATCAGCATCTGTTCCTTCACCACTGCAACTCAAAGCCAAAATCTTTTCTCTAAAATCCAACAGGCTGATGGTGGCGTCGGGTGAAATAAATCATTGTTTCCAGCGCATTCAGACGGTGGAAGGAGTTTACGTCAAGAGAAAAACATCCAGAAAGGTTCACCCCGGAAACAAACCACGGGTGTCACCGGTTCACTCCAAAAGCACCTCAAACACCCGGAGGAAACAGTTAACGCTCCGAAACAGAAATCACACAATGAAACACTCATTTAGACAACTTCAAGAGCGGGAGATTGTGACTGGAACCAGCAGCACACAGAGCCAGGCTCTACGGCCGGGTTGCTCCTGCTGTCATTTAACGTTGGTTTCTGGTTCACGTGCTTGGACCGATTCTAAAAAGGTCAAAAAGTTTGGAGCCGACCGGACTGAAGCGGAGTTTGTTAATCTGCGGTGGGCGCGCGGAGCTTTTCGGGGGGCCGACTGGCCCCGACAGCAGCCGCGGTGTCGAGTGGAGCAGAAACCCCGACACGGCCGTGCACCAGCACTGAAGGGGTTAAAGGTCAAACAAGCCTTTTAAAGTTCAGTCGGCCTTCACATTATGAATTACAGTATCTTTGAATGTTTTCAAAAAACCAATTCGTTTTTAAGGACTGTGTTGTTTATTTACGTGGACATTACTTGCTTAGGTTTTCGTTACTGGTACCTACGGTACAAATAAATACTGATGTGTATTAGTGTGTACTTCCTCCGTGATGCGTTCAGGCAGAAAGCACGGAAAACAGGAACATGAGCGATATTTTAAGCTCCAGCAGACAAAATAAAATAGAACAGAAAACTGAGATTAAAGCACCTTGTGTTACCGTCATGTGTCAATGACTCAAATAACACAGAAAAGGTAACTTGGAAAAATATCTATTTCAAATTTAAGAAAAGTGCAGCACATATAATATGTTAGATGATATAGATAATAGATAAAGTGATAAAATATTATGTTTGAAATATGTTATAAAATATTAAGTTAAGTGTAAAGTCAGTATAAATACAGGAACAAACCTGATACTTAATACGTTAACATACGAAAAGTCACTTATTTTTATGATTCTAAATTCATACGGAAATGTTGACGAAATTCTGAAAATATATATTTTTGAATTTTTGTAGGAAATATTTTCTATCGCTTAATCTGCGCAAATCAAATAATATCGTTGCGGCCGTGGAAAACTTCCAATTTTTATTATTAAAAATGAAAATAATTGAATTGTGAATAGTCCGAATAGGTTTCATATTCATACATTTAGAAGCGCTCTGTGAGCCGATCTCATCAGTGTTCTGTAAATTACACTTTTGTTGATTTCGTAAAAAAATGTAAACGTTCACGCAAATTACACTTTTGTTGATTTCGTAAAAAAATGTAAACGTTCACGCAAATTACACTTTTGTTGATTTCGTAAAAAAATGTAAACGTTCACGCCGAGAAATCATGTTTTAGATGAACATTTAGGCATTTCTTTGGATGACAAATTTAAACACGAAACTGTATCTACATTATCGGACACAGTGACAATAATAACATTGTCCAAATTATTTGGTTGGTGTGTGTGTGTGTGTGTGTATATATATATAGATATATATAAATAAGTTATTCTAATAGCGTTGTAATATTTTACATTTTTGTAGCGCAATTACTTAATCGTTTTGTGTTTTATTAATGCATTCTTTTTCCTTCATTGCATCCTAATTATATCTAAATTAGGATATAATTCACAAGTATAGGGCGTGATAATAACTGCAATAGAATACAAATTATTCCAATAAACAAATAAATCATCGCACATCTCAAAATGATTTTCAGTGCGTTTCGCACATTGTGGAGGAATTGAAAACAAACAAACAAAAAAAAAAAAACGCCAAAAAAAACACAAATCCACTGGTAAAATAATTCCCGTCAATACATGGAAACAGTACTTTTTCACTCTGTGACCAGCTCCAACGCATGTTTTCCACGTTAAAAAAAGGTTTTTCCCGCAGGCCGCACGCCGCCTTATGCAGCAGCAGCAGCAGCAGCAGCAGCAGCAGCAGCTAGCTTGACGCTCAGACTGGAACCTAAAATGGAGGCTGGCGGCCCTGGGAAGCTGGCGGCTCAGGGTCACAGCTGCGGAGGGGAGATCTTATTCTGCCGTGAGGGGACGGAGCCAGGGGGTCCGGGGGTCCCGGCTCTGGCTCCGAGCCAGGACGGGGTTTAAATGTCAGGAAACTCCCTGCGTCACCACAACGCAGGGTGATGGAGTTTGAACAAACAACAAATCATTTTCCAGTGAAAACTGAAGCTGCAGAATAAGACTATCTGTATACGTCCACAGATATGACGTATGGCGCCGCGTACGTTTCAATCACCCCACCGGCGTCTTAAAGCCTGTTATCTCAGATCCCAGCGTGACTCGGCGCAGGGCGGAGCCAATGGCAGTGGAGCTCCAAACCCTGAGCGCTTCCTGCCTCAGCACAATTCAGCCCGGCGTCCAACGGAAGTCACCAGAACCAGAACCACGTGACCAACACCAAGAGAATTGAGGCCGATAAACCAAAAAAAATAAAAAAATAAATTAAAATGAGCCCCCAATCCCCAATCGCTCAAAACGAGCGAAGGCCGTCGTTTCGTCGTCACATCGTTCAGATTTGGACCCAGTTCGTTCTCTTCCCGCTCGGGCATCAACACCTTAAAGCGTTTCTAGAATCCCTTTCCCCAACTTTAAAAACACAGTCCACATGTGCGTAATAAGCAGGTGGGGTCTTACCGCAAGCGGCGGCGTCACACCAGGAGGAATCCTCCAAACCCTGGAGCAGAGCAGATAAAAACAGCGTCAGCGACGTGTTGTGTTGAGAAAGACATAATAAGACATTAATCCTCGAGGAGATGTGGAAACACGACGCCAAACAAGGTGTACGCCGCTTTAGGACGACATTTTTGTTTGGCTTGAATAACATCTTAATTGATTTTTTTTTTCCGCCAAATCAAAGCGGTGATAACAGCAGTAAAACCTAATGTCTTATCTCACTAACACAGATATTAGCGCGTGCTAAAGCAGCGATTTATTCCTGTATTATATTGGATCAAACTGTGGCTGCTCACTCCAGCCACAGTTTGATCCAGTTGGGTTAAATAAACTGCTTGTAGGGTTTAATTATCAACATGGATGATATACTGTATCCTAAAATCACCAACACATTCCCATTCATAAATGCTGCCAACACATACCACAAACACATTTCACGCCTGAACCTGAAGATACCCAATCCAGATCATGAATGAATTCACTTTTATTTTGACGGGTAGAGCGAGAGAAAAATAGATTTGTTCATTTCCCTCTTCCAAATCTCTTTTGTACTAATGCTCTAATAAGGCTTTGGGTTAATTCGGAGTTGTAGTGGAATAAACTGAGACTTTCCACAGCTCACCCTGTCATTTCTGTCAATGATGGGACTTGAACGCATCACAGTGTATTTAAAACCTCCAGTGAAACCACAGCCAGAAAGCTTGCCCACCATTAGATAGGACTGCAACTGTGTGTGTGTGTGTGTGTGGTGAAGGGATCTGTGCGTGCTGGTCACTGATTCGATGGATAAACAGATGAACTTCACAGAATCACACAGTTAAAAAATATATATATAATGACCTGTGATGTCAGAGACACACACACACACACACACACACACACACACACACACACACACACACACACACACACACACACACACACACACACACACACTAAATAACTTTACCAAACTGAGATTCAGATTCAGATTAGTGAATATCTTACATTACTACACGAAACTCCCCCAGCGTGACGTGTGAGCGTGTGTGAAGAAGTGAAAAAAATAATAGAGTTTCCACCAAATAAACAGACAAACGTTTCATATCCAATCCAGCAGCTTCTAATACGAAGCAAGCTGCTGTGAAGAGAGGCTTTCAGAGGCAGGGAGCTCCGTTTCACTCCATCATACAGCACTTGAGATATAAAAACTGAACTCAAAATTGTTTTTTTTTGGGGGGGGGGTTGTTTTTTTATTTTTTCCCCCCAACTTTCCAACTTTATAATCCTAACTGTAAAAAGTAAAGTAATCACATGGATTTCTAAAATGCTAGAAGGTATTAAGTTGATCGTAGTTTACTTTTAGCCTAGAATACGGAGTGATTTTACAGTAAAACTAGCAGCTAGTCGACCATTTTGAAGCCCATTGTGCCCTAATAGTTTTGAATCTGACATTGGATTAAAAAAAAACACTCTATATCAGAAATATTTCCTGGGTGTGTGTAAATATATATATTTATTTCTGAGGATATATTATTTGTAAGGTAGCAGACAGTGAAGAAGCAATTATTATTTTATATCTCAAGGTGTAACGGATATTATGTTTACACGCACTTAATTAAAAACCAATGATCGAAAAAATCAATACAATTTTCAGAAAAATTAAAAATGTAAGTATTATTCGAAAGTCATTCATATAATGTAACTTACTATAACAATTTAAAAAAAATACTATTAACACTTCGATGACTTTTTCCTCGATTTTTGAAATAATTTCAGATACTGTGGATCACCATGGTTTCCAAATATATATATATATTAAAAGTGCCAAACATTTATATGAAACATCAAAACTGAGTGTTAACGGTAAAACATACACTGATTGTTAAATAATCCTCTAACTGAACTGAAAAAGCCAAACTAATGTTTTGAAATCATAATTAATGCTGAGTGCTGGGATCTATGATCCATAATCTATAATAATATCGTGTATCAGATTCCTCAGCCTTTTCGTCCTTCCACAACAAGCAGCAGCAGCAGCAGCAGCAGCAGCAGCAGACATCTTGGCCCAACAGAGCAGACACAGAATGTCACATGACCAGACAGTCTGTAGTGGCGCCACAGACCCCTACCAGACAAACACAACACATATTCGCATTTATATAGATCTGCTTCGAACCTGTTTTAATTGCTCATTTGCATTAATAAACTAGATATTTAAATGCATCTGACTGTGTGAGTTTTAGATAACAGTCCAAATTCGACGTATTTGGAATTAACATCTGTCTTTGTAGTCAAACCTCAATGTTACACACTTAAATTGGATTCTAGCTCTCGTGAGCTACTGAATATACTGTACGTAGCAGACCACTGTGAAATTAATCATTTTTCATTCCAGGGCACCTTGGCCTGTGGGGTAAAAGGGTCCGCGGCTGTCTGGAATTATTTTATTTAATTTTTTCCAGGAATGGCCTCTTACTTTTCTTTTTTTTTTTTTTACTTTTTGTCTTCAGTCAACAAGTGGCTTAATTTCCATCTAGTGCAACTTAAATAAATCTAAATACAAATGATGCAATATCAGTGATATAATAGAGCATAGTTAATTTGGATGATGACCTTGGAGTACTTCTTGCTCAGTTGTCTTTCATGCTTCATGTGGAACTTATTGTATTTATCATGGGAAACACATTCCAGGTCAACTGCATGCGAATAGATACAACCAGGAATTATGGAACTTTCTCTCTAAGCTCCAACATGTAGATTTGGAAATCAAAATCAAAATTCAACGTTGTATGAATTGTGCACACAAAACAGATTCCACACACACACACACACATACCCCAAATATGAATGTGACTTTGTATTGAAAACAAATCAAAAAAGTGAGATCCTGTTCAGCACCCAGCCATACCAACCAGAAGACAAAAACCGTCGCCAAAGATATTGTGTTTTACAACTTCATAACGGCACTTGAACGCAGCCAAAGGTGCGTCACCTGCGCATCCTCCCAGAATCCAGCGGGAGTGACGTCAGCAACCTTCCAACCATCACAACATGGTCCGGGCAAAACACCGGGATTTATTGATCCTTTAAAAAAACAACAAAAAAAACAATACGACACGCACACGACGCTTCCCGTTTCAACATCCCTCATCAGCAAGCTGTGAAACAACCTGCTGGAAACACAGTTTTCCCACTACAGGACGGGACTTGAACGCAGCCAAAGGTGCGTCACCTGCGCATCCTCCCAGAATCCAGCGGGAGTGACGTCAGCAACCATCACAACACTGTGCAGACAAAACACCAGGGTTTCCCCCCCCCCTCTCTTCACCCCCCCCCCTCTCCGTTATTGGAAATAAAGATATTCATGTTCATGTTTGTAAATCCGACACAGAGCTGACAGAAACACACAAATAAATCCCCGGCTCTGAAATGCCCCCCAAACACACTGTGTTTACACCGTGGTGAGCAGGTGACGAGCAGGGCGCCGCAGCGTGACACACCATCCACGTCCAACAGATCTACGTCATACAGATGTTATCATTATCATGGCGCGTGCTTTGGCCGGTGAGCACTGACAGTTTCCCCGGCCAGGTGAAGTGCAGTGCGCTGCAGCGCCTCTCACCTGGACTGTCCTCCGGGGATCCCAAGCCCCGTCTCAGGGTCCCGGTCCCTTCCGGGGGGAGGGAGTGTGGAAGATCCCCGTCTCGGCGGGAACGCGGCACCGGGGCGGGCGTCAAAGTCCGTCTTGTTGTTGCCTCAGTTTCAGACACGCTCCAGACAGTCTCCGCGGGGACGCGCCCGCCTGGCTGCCTCGGCTGCGCGGGCACGGCGGATGGCGCGGGAAGCGGGAACAAGCGCCTCCGGAGTGACGGGCGCGCTCGTCCAACGGGGAGCGGGCGTGGGACGCGGGGCAGCCAATCGGGGCGCCCGCGTCCGGCTCCCGCCCCCCTTCCCCCAGCCGGCTGCTGACGCCGGATAAAAGAAAGACGCGATGTGGGTCAGCGCTGAGCTGAGGAGACAGGAGTTTATCCTCATCATATTACAATACTCCTACAATTATGTATGCTGGTACTTATTGCAGAATGGTACATTTCATGTAGTGTCACGCAAACGCGCCACACTGCCATACTGTTTACACAGCTTCACTAGGAGCATCTGTCTGTCTGCCTGCCTATGTGTGTGCCTGCCTGCCTGCCTGCCTGTCTGCCTGTCTGTCCGTCCATCTGTGTGTCTGCCTGCCCGCCCTTTTCACCCTGGCCTGTACTGCTGCAACAGCTCGATTTCACCACAGAGATGGATCATAATTAATAACAATAGATCATATGTCATAGTATGTATCATATAATGCAAGAAGAAAAAATAATAATAAATCAAATCAGGTTTTGCCGATTTGGTTTATTATGCAGTCCTAGTTCATAATAAGTAAGAACGATATTAAGTAGTAAGTGAGGACATTATATATATTGAGCTTATTTGAACCCAAAACAGTGCCTCCTTATAGGGTTTTGGTCTAGTTGGGAGGGTGAATTATGTTTAGTGCTATAGTATATATTCAGATTTATTTCGGGGAAAGTGGTCAAAATGGAAACCACCCTCGACCAAGTCCCTGGTGCTAGACTGTGGCTGCCTCCTGCTGTGAATCCAAAAAAAAAAAAAAAAAAAAAAAGCATAAATTGAAAAAGTTTAATGTTGCCGAACCTTATTTATGCATTTTATTCCGGGATTGTACAAACCTTCCCTCAATGAAACTGGCACAGTTTGAGTGTTGCAGAAAACTAGATTCATACCAGCTCAACAGAACCCTTCAATGAGACACTGAGAAACACCAAATATGGAACCTTACAATGAATGAAATATTTCTGGAAAATGATCCATTGTGTGCCTCTCCCTGCAGGGCTCCCATTCAGGGTTTTCTCAGGATGTTTTCAGCAACAGTGCATTGTCTCCCGCAGAACGAGCTGCACGTCGGCGTTTAAAGTGCGTGAAGGCGTCGCACGCGGCCGCAGAACTTTTTTCTTGGAGCCGGGAACAGTCTGCTCCAAGTTACATTGTTATGGAAAACCACTGGATTGGGCCTCGTCCAAGGCACCATAATGGAAGGTGACAGCTCCATTTTTTTTTTCTTTTATTTTGAAAGGTAAAACCCCAAAATTCTCAGGGAAATAAAGGAACCAAGGGAATCATAGAAGTGGACAGCTATTCAGAATATGAAATACATCTTCAGCCACAACTGAAAAACTGAACACAACATACATGTAAATGTGAATGTAAATGTATGTATATGTCATGTAAATATGCTGCAGATTGTTGAATTCCTGTAAAAAAAACACCAAAAAAAAACAAAAACAGAACATGCTGACATTACTGTTGACTTGTGTTCGCTCCTGAACACAAATCTAAGAATTGTGGGAAGGCTGTGGCATCAGAACTGATTTTAACCTCGACAATGACAATGTTTTCCTGCTTACGTAAGACTGAACAAGCACGCTACGCGGCCCGCTCCCCAATTAAATATCAAGTCCGTTCTGTGAGTTTGTCTGCTCAGTGCTCGCATTATGCACGTGTGGTTTCCTCAGGCCCTTGAAGCCGCCGCAGCACGAGCGGCGACGATACAGTAAACATGCAAACATGCACCGCGTGGTTGGGACGTCAACGCGCTCAAAAGAATCGAAGTGGACCGGCCCGCCTTCAAAAACGTCTGTTTATTCTAACGCTCTCCAAAAGGTTGGGCATCTTGTCCGTCCAATCCCCGTTCTTCATTAGAATTCAGAGCGTCTTTCAGCAGGAAAGTCCCTTTACGCTTTCTCAAATTAAAAATCTCACGCCTGATCCCCTCCCTCACTACGCCTTTCAGATATTGACCTTGTGCTAGTAGAAAATGGCCTCTTCCTCACCGCGGGACCCCATAATGAGCCGCACAATGAGGCTCCAGTTCACTGCTCACCTCTCGGCAGCTCGGGGCTTTGTTGACGTTCTTCAGCCTCGCAGGAATTTGGGGAGTTTTCAGATCAGGCAGCGCGGGCAGACAACACGTCCGACTTCCAGCCCTTAAAGAAAGAAAGCCCCGCTAAAGAAACTTCCAAAAAAGAGGAAAAGTCTTTGACCTTAGAGAGAGGGGGAAGAAAATTCAAAGGAGCACCTTGAAAAAAGATTAAGCACCATTTTGAATTCCAACAAAAGCAGCGATTATTCCAACGGAAGAGCTCACGTGTTGTAGCTTGACGCGAGCAGGAAAATAAATGAAAATCAGTGTAGGTTACATATAACTCGTAGGCAGGTTCTGAGGAAACAGCTTCTTAAAGTTTGAGATAAATTTTTAAACTAGGTTGGATCACGGTGTCCTGGATGAGAGCGTGCAGGACGGGGGTAGGTGATGGCGGGGTACGGATCCAGGACCTTGGGTCTAAACTGTGACTCGGAGGAAAAAAAAAAAAGCAAAAACGTTGAATAAACTGTAAATATTCTTTACTTATTTCTGATAGAAAATAATCCAACCATCTTTCTTTAATGATTTTACGCTTCAAATTGTCTATACAAGGGTTTCCTGTTGATTTTGGAGGTTTTTTGTATTTTGACAATTGTTTATTTCTTTTGCATATTTCCAAAGTGGATTGTATTTTCTAATTATTATTTTAGTTTTTATTGCCTATTTGTTCTGGTGGGTGCTGCTAACACTGCAATATGTCTGTCTATTCAAATCAACACGACTTACTTTTTGTCTCCAAATCATACATAACGGATTTAAATTCAATGTAGACCATATTGATAAAAAAGATAAATAAGAATTAACTTGAGTACAAATACCAAAATCCTCACAAAAAAATAACTTCCTCTTGCCATCATTCCATTTAATCCACCCCTCATTATGGGATGGCTGAAAATGTTGCTTAAATCATCTCACTCAACAATTAATTATTTGAAGCCGCTCCACTAATCTAATGCTTTACAATTCACATTCAGGACACCAAACAACATACTGAGGCCAAATAAGATGTTTTTTTCTGTACATTTTAAAAAAGTGTAGATATTCCACATTGCAAAAACTGTTTGACGTGAATTTGAGTATCCAGATGGATTATATGGGAAATATTACACAAGTCAAACTTTTTTCTCTAATTAAAAAAATATATAAAATATCATTACATCAGTCTTTCTAATGTCCTGCGAACCTATGTGCTTTTCAAGTGACCCCACATTGCAAACCCACGGTTGACAATGTCTGTGCTGCTTATTTCATGGAACTTGTTCCATGTTGTGTGAATGCGAAACAGGGTGTGGCTGGAACACACTGAAGGTTAAATAAAAAACACTTCACATGGTGCACTCGGTGTGTTTTATGGCTGTTATTCAGCCTTGGTGCAGCTTGTGGCTGTGCTTCACTCTCTGTTTTGTGTTGTTGAATAAATGAATGAATAAACTGTGAAAACCCAAAACCTTGGTTTAAAAGGTACATTCCACCCCAGGTGTCTCCTCTGCAGATGCTTCTTACCTGCAGGTTTAAAAGTAGCTCACCAGCAGCTCTCTACCAGTCCAGAGAGGTGGTTATTCCAAACCAAACAGGGCAAACAGGAGGCCTAAACCTGGTCAGAAACCTATACTTCTTTGGAGCTACAGAGAGACTTAATCTGCACCGCATTCATCGACTGAATGTGTTTAATGATGCCTTGCTGTGGAAATACCCTTTAGACATGGAGAGGTCCATAATATACAATGAACGGCTGAAGCCATTCCAATGTGAACTGAGTGATGAGTCAAGCATCATCCATCTGGAATCAGTCCAGAAGTACAATAACAGTTCATACGTTCGCCTTCATTTGACGCTTTTCCTTCGTTTGTATATTATTGTCAGAATAATCTTTCTAAAATATTTCTGTTTTTAACATACCTGTACAAGGTGGCAGCTGCTGATAACAGCGTGCTACGTCGTCAACTACGTTACTGCAGGTTCTCCGCCAATAAATCATTCAACCATCATGTGTCAAGTGCCAATTGAAATTAACTGATAAGGAGCGAGTTGTGCTATAAAATATAATAATATAAAATACAATAATTGAAACTTTAATAATATAAAATACAATGCAAACAATCAGCGGTTTAAATGTAGTGTCTGAAACGACAGTTTCTGTAGAAACTCAGCAGGACTTTCCATGGCACCACAACAAAAAACGGACAAAACTGACCGTTTGCCGCCATTTGAACTCCAACACTTCACAATAACGCATTTTTAAAAAGTGCAAAATATCTTAAAAACACATTAAACAGTCAACCGCTTCATGTGAATGGCCGCCATTTAATTCATAGTACACCTGTAGTGCTTCGTCACTTCCTGTGCTCTGCCCGTTTGGCCCGTGTTGCCAGGCAGATCTGAGGCTTTTCCCCGCAGCAGCCAATCAGCGTAGAGAGAAACATCACCTGACAGCAAGCCACGCCCCCTGTACGGACCGGAAAAGTGGCAACGTTTCAACCGAAATTAGACAAAATAGGAATATATTGATATTTCGATATATTAATAAGAATATAACACTGGAAAGAGACAGATATAGATATACATTAAATATATATCTATTTGCAAACCATGTATATTACATGGTTTGCATTCATGACTCAAGCAGACAGCACTGTTCTATCTGTCTGTCTATCTATCTATCTATCTATCTATCTATCTATCTATCTATCTATCTGTCTATCTATCTATCTATCTATCTATCTATCTATCTATCTATCTGTCTATCTATCTATCTATCTATCTATCTATCTATCTATCTATCTATCTATCTATCTATCTGTCTATCTATCTATCTATCTATCTATCTATCTATCTATCTATCTATCTATCTATCTATCTATCTATCTAGCTATCTATCTCTATTATGTATATATTTATATATACAGTACATATATAAACACAATATACATTGTATGCAAATATACATGAATAATATACATGATATAGACACTTATGTATATTGTGTATAAAGTATGTATAACATTGACAATAATCCACATAAACAACAACACTATCCGAGCAGTCAGTCCCTGTCAACATCGCAGTGTTCTCCACAGCAGCAGATCCAGGATCGGTTCTTCAGTTCCGCTCTGAGTTTCCCGCCCCGTTTCACTGAACATGAACCGCTCCAGGACCAGGGACCAGACTCTACCCTCCCACAATGCACCGCGCCGCGCCGCGCCGCCATGTTCCCTCTCCGCTCCCGCAGTGCAGCAGCAGACCGCTAGCTTCGTAGCTAGCGACGCGTTCTGCTGCTTTTTGAAGGAACCCCCCGTCCTGAACACATGCACCGCGGGTTCCAGCAGTAGACCCGCCGCGGGAGACACCGGGAGACATGGAGGCCCACACCCTAGGTCCGTAACGTTGGGTTTTGTCGGGGGTAACTCGGCTTCGCCAGCTTGCTGGAGCTAACAGGCTAACAATAAGCAGCCGAGTTAGGCCGCGCCGCTGTGGCTTTCACAGAGAGATTATCTTCGTGGCTAACGGAGCTGACATACGAGTGAGCTAAATCGTACAACGATCTCCCTCTGTGTCGGTCTTAAATGTTTATTCTCGGTTCAAGAACTCGTTTTCGACGTGTTGTTATGGGTTAGTTCGTATCCGCGTCAACGTGGTGGAGTAACCAGAACCTCGCCCCGCAGGCTCGTTAGCCTCCTGGCTGCGCACACCAGCCAGCAGTTATGGAATAATTCCAAGACAAACCTCAATGGATACAACTGACAGAAGCCCTGGGCGATACTGATAAAACCAAATCTATAATATATGTAAATGTATATGTTGAACTACCCAGATTTGTGTTATTTGACGGTGTTTAGGTATGACCGTTGGTGCTTTCATTCTAGTAATCGTCGCATTACCGTAATCAAAATCCCAGATAATATGTAGTCTCCTGTCACAAAATTGATGTCATATCTATGTATTGCCCGATATGAGACTCATATCGACAAGTCTCATATCGTTGTTACTGTGCTGACAAAACCATCACCAGCTTCATGAAGACGTTTTAACGTCCCTCTGTGGTCTTGGTCTAATCCAGGGAAGATCTAAACCTCCTCCACGTCCACGAGCATCAGTTTGGTCTAACTGAGCAGATTTAGTCTCTGCGATCCAATCCGAGCAGATTTTTATTGTTGAATCTGAGTTAGTGTCTCTACCCTAGTCAGGGAGGTCACTGTGGAACTAGGGTTCAAACAGCCTAGGGTCCAAACAACATTAATCAACATTCCCTAGCGGTGCTCGCCTCTTGGAAATAACAGTGAAGTTTAACTATCAATCATTTTGCTGGGGACCCCATGAAACCTCTTGATGGACCCTTGCTGAGAACCACTGATTTAGTTTCGGTTCGAACCTAACCACACATTCTGGCTCGGCTCGGCCGGTACAGCTAGAGGAAGAGAACCGGTTTTGTGTATGAGACGAGATCTGGTGTATCATTGCGCTTCTGATAGCATGGTGATATAGTTAAATGTTGTCTTTAAGGAGCAGTACAGTAAAGTCATTTTATGAACATCATAGACTCTTCTAATCAATGGTCATAACCTCCACATTACTAATGATTGGTTCCCAGCTACTTCTGGTGTTTAAATATCTAATGAAACCACTAATAGTCAACCCAAAAGATTGGCAAGTTGTCGGCATTGAGGTATCAAACAAAATATTTCGGTATTTGATCTTGTCATTATCGCCCAGCCCTAATATCATTACTTGAACATCCCTCAAAGGGTACAATTCACCAGTTTCCCAACAGTCCTCAGACAACACCCTGTAGACACAACTACAATCATATAAATTCAGTCAACTCAAATGCTCATGGGAAGGTTGTACACGATTCAGGCAGATAATCTTATTTCAAAGGATCTTGAAATTGTTCCCTATGTGGAAGCTTCTGGAAGATGCCAGTGGCCTAGAGTTATGTATGGAGTATAGTTTGTGCAGCTATCTTTGTGAACATGTTCTTAAACACAGCTTTGTGTTGCAGGTGATGACTTTGAGTATGAGAAGCCGGGCGCCGAGAGGTCTCGCAGAAGAAGGGGGGAAGATGACGACTTGGAGAGGTATCTTCTACTTTGTTTTCTTGTTCAGCCTGAGTTGCATATCACTCTGTTCCACTGTAACGATTAAAAGCCCTTAAAATTCCACCCTTTCCAGGAAATCGAAATAGCCAATGCAAATTCAACCCAATCTTTGCAGTATTTATAATAATAAGAGAGAGCCTACGTCACATAGTCACAGAACCTATTTTATTTGGTGCTTACTCTGTTGAACTGAAAGTTTATTTTATAGAGTTACTGGAACCAAAGCAAAAGCGTTAGCATTATTAATTAAGCATTATTCTTATGTCTCTGGTATTTATATATTTAAAAAAAAAATGTGATACTGAACCATTTCTAGTTCACGTTCAAGTTGCGTAAAGCCCCAGATGGCATCACTCTTTCTTCATTGGAAGTAGTTTTCTTTGATTTGCAATTTTTTCCAATTCCTGGATTGCTACATGAAAAAGGCACATCCAAACATTTTGAGAAAATCCGCTGCAAAACAACAAGCTCACATCATTCACCAATATTTTGGGAGTCAGCAGGGCTGGATGTCAAAATTATGCCAAATTTAAAAACAAATTGGCACATTATTTGTTGCAACACTTCTGACACTGGCTAGAAATTCCCTTGAATTTTAGATTAAAATACCATAATGGAATCAATACAGGGATCCAGGCTGAATTTTTACATTGGTGGCACTGGTGTGCCAACTTTTAATTGAGATGGGAGGGAGGAACAGGGACTCGTGCCCCCTCCCTCCGTGCCTCGTCCCCCTTCCTCCAAATGAAACAAACTGAAAACACAGTGTTTAGTTGTTTTATTTGGAGGAACAGGGATGGCTCTCCCTGTGCATATTTGAACGCTCTCTCCTTCATCCTGTTATTGTAACGTAAACGGACTGACAACAAAAAAAAAAGACTGACTTGAAGAGTCTCAGTCAACTGCCGGGTCTCCAGCTGATGATTCCCTCTGTACATTCAGTAGTTTGTTCACCCAGTATGTGCCTTGTGAGCTGACAGTGACCATTCCAACCAATCAAACATGAGCTCAGCACACAGGAACCATATTGCAGGCATTTAAAGGTAGGCTGTATGCAATATAACTTTTACAATTAGTTTGATCAATGTATTTTAGACTTACAATTACAATATTTACATATACAATAGTTAGAATTATGCTGCCACTGAAAGCCTCGACCCTGACCATGACATTTAAATAACTTTGGCTTTGGAACATCCTTCCTCTGATAAGAATCAGGTTGGTCCTTCCTGTGTCCTCGCCACAGCGTCAGAGGGCGTTCTCTGCACTGAAGCGCAGAAAGTCGAACATCAGATCTGTTTTTTAAGCCCGACACAGTTGAAGATCTGATTTGAATCATTGTAGAGGGTCCTCCTCTGCAGGCGTTCAATTCCTTGGTCGCGGTGAAGAGAGATGGATGGAAGAGGGACAGAGCCAGGAGGCCAAATTTTAAGTCCTGGCCCCAGGATGTTGCGTAAAGCCCCAGCGGTGGCCTACCACGCGTTTTTAAGACGACTTTCACTGGCAATGTTAATTGTGAACCGTACTGTTAGATCTTCGTTTTTTATCAATAAAAAAAATTCTATATGTATTGTTGGTGCTTCTTACATTTTGCTGGGTGCTCCTAAATCTTTGCTTTTGAAGTTGGGAGCACCAATGCAACCAAGTTGCATTGGTGCTCCAAATTTTTTTTTTTAAATTAATAATAATAATAATAATAATAATAATAATAATTGTGTGTGTGTGTGTGTGTGTGTGTGTGTGTGTGTGTGTGTGTGTGTGTGTGTGTGTGTGTGTGTGTGTGTGTGTGTGTGTGTGTGTGTGTGTGTGTGTGTGTGTGTGTGTGTGTGTGTGTGTGTGGGGATGGTGGCTCAGGCGGTAGAGCTGGTGGTCTAGTGATCCAAAGGTTGCTGGCTCGAGCCCAGGCTCCTCCTGCTAGCATGCTGTAGTGTCCTTGAGCAAGACACTTAACCCCTAATTGCTCCTGATGGCTGCGTCCGTCAGCGTTTGAACAATTGTAAGTCGCTTTGGATAAAAGCGTCTGCTAAATGACTAAATGTAAATGTAATGTGTGTGTGTGTGTATGTATATGATCTAGATACATGGGCTACGATACAATTTGGGAAGGATACATTTTAATGCGGAACGACTGGGTACAATGCAATCTGATACAGTTCTTAACATTTGATTAATTTTGATATTCATTTTCCGTTATAAATTAAAATAAGCCAATTCTGTAAAAGTGCTTACCAAATGTATATATTTTATAAAAGACCAGAGACTACCAAGTTATTTTTCTTACTTCATGCCATTTTGATATAATATCTCATATATTGTGGTTCTGATATAGTAATTTATCGTATACTATAATGACCCTGGATGCGTTGGAGTATGGTTAATTGTCATTGATAATGTGTTTTACTGCGGGCGGGGCACACGCCTCGGGACCAGGTGCGCGTGCACGCTCTGGCGCGTGTGGCGAGACAGAGTCGGGGGAGAGAGCGCGGAGGCAGGCGTATTTGGTTGTCTGTTCCACAGAAGCAAAAAGGAACAATGAACCTCAGTGTGTTACCACAACCGTGTGGCCTCTTCTGCCGTTTAGAGCGCTCCAACACCATCACCGGTTGGAGCTCTGACCGGCACGTTGAGGTGCAGCGTAGGGTTCGGGCCGAGCAGGGATTTTTGAAAGATTTAAGATTAATTTGGTTTCTTTAGTTTTTTTACTTGCATGGAAAATGAAAAACATAACCTAAATCACAACTGGCGCGGTTTCTGTGTTTTTATTTTAGATCTGTGTGTTTTTGTTAGTTTGACTTGTATGAAATAAGGGGCGTGTCCCGCTCCGCCACGGATCAGGACGGTGGATCGTGTGATGGAGGGGCAGCGACGTCCAGTCCACTGTGCCTTCCCCATGTCTCCAAACCAAAATCAATAATTATGTTGAAAGGAACATGACTTGTAGTGTGAGATCAGTGGTTCGTCCGAAGCAGCTTCCTTTATACTAAATTAGAATTTGCAGCAAAGCTTGCGTCAACCTGACTTTAGAATCGGGCCGTCAACCGGTTCGTGGTGCACTTAGATCGATCCAGGGGTCCAAGTGTCGACAGAGTCGCATTTTAACGTTTAACACCGTTTCCACACAGACCTGCATGGCACGTGCAAGATATATATAAAATCCCGCTACAGCTGACAAAATAATCTACGGAAAATAGGCTGTTTACAATATTTGTTCAAAGCCAAAAGTCTGCACACCAAGTTGGTGTTGGTTAAAAAAATATTTTTATCTTTTTTTTTTTTTGTTGTTGTTGGGTTTTTTTTTTTTTCAGACCTGCCAATGAAAATATTTAGTCGTGCTTGACAGATGTTTGGTCGCACCCTGGAGCCCTGCTGTAAATCTATCTATCATCTATAATCCAGTTGTTTTGTAATGTGTGAACTGTGTGAGCAGACGGCGTTCAACATTTGTACAGAAACCATTTGCCGCTCAAAAATAATTTATTTTGGGAGACAAAAACACAGTTGCATTACAGACGGAAAAGGCAACATTAAAGAAAGTTCATATCTGATCCGTGGCGGTGAGACCTGTCTTATTAGAATTTGGGAGGGTTTTTTTTAGGTTCTTCATTTTGGTTTTTTTCATCACTCCCAGATGAACAACTTTATACGTTTTTGTGGTGAAGCTGCTTCATCTATTAAAAACAATACTTATTAGTTGTATTCATTTTTCCCCTTTTAGCATTAATGCCAAAGTTTTACTCATCAACGTGTTAGAAAGTTTGATTTGCACAATTTGGTGCAAAGCGCCCACAGGCTGCGTTGGTGCTGGAGTCAAACGGAAGGTTATCGACCAGACGGTTATTATTTTTAATCTTTTGTTCAGACTTGAATTTGTGCCTAATTTATGACAGAGTTGCATCGGCGCTCAGAGCTGTTCTGTTTCTCAGATCCTCTTCACCAGGAAAAACTCCCCGTTTCCCCTCAAGGACTTACTTTTCCAACATCCACGACTGGAAGTCAATGCAGCTTCGCTGTCGGACAAACAAAGATCGTATGTGGTCAGGAGGCCAAAATGAAAATGCACCGAGCGAGCTCCGCGCTCACGCGCTGCATTGTGGAATATCACCACGGCAACAAAACTGGCCCCACGGCAACACAATCGCCCCTTTAAAGTTTGTGAGTTCCCCTTGAAAATGCAGTGGTTTAATCTAAAATGTACAGAATCTAAACACGGATATATTAAATGGCCCAATAACGTTGTTAATCTCTGTTATCAGGTCAAAAACACAAAGAGAGGCTAAAACTCTACAAATATTCAACACAGGAAGCTCATCGACCCAAAACGACAGAATGCTGGCGGATGAAACACGGATCAATGGTCAATATAAAATAATTATTGTAGCTTAGTCATTAAGGCGTCTCCTCGCTCAGATAACCACCTACAGTAGACTTGAACTGGTCTTTAGCCAAAGGACTCGTCTGGCCCAAACCACCGCAGCTGCTTCAGCTTGAACCGTTGATCTTCTGGACAATCACTCGCTTCTTCAGCCTTGAGGCTTCGCTCCTCTCTTCCCGTTATCCTTTTAAACTTTGTCTCCTTGCACGCGGGATAATGAGCTGTACACAGATGGAACATTTCCTGCTTGTTACTTAGTTTAGCCTCTCACTGCTGGTGAGACACTTTTGTTTTTTGTTTTTTGTTTTTTTTTTAACTCCAAATCCGACAAAGGAACCGGCCGTCTGACTGTCCAGGCCACTGCTCGTGCAAGTAGGCAGAGTGGTGTGAGGGATGTGAAATCAGGCCTGTGACCACGTGGTTATTAACAGCTCAGCATGCATTATTCAGAAACAACTGCCCACTAATCGCTGCTACTGACCAATCAGAATAGAGTACAGGTACTGCTCACTTAATGACCTACCTGTTTAACAACCTTATGATCAGCTCTCTGACCAGTCTGTATTGGACACTGCGTACAATACCATGCATCTCAGTGTCAAGCATCTCATCGAGCATCACCCTTTATGTACTATATTCACTATATACACTATATATACTATACACATTATATACTATATACGCTATATGCACTATATATGCTATATACACTATATATACTATATACACTATTTATGCTATATACACAACACTATATACGCTATATACACTATATACACCCTATATGCCATATACACTACGCTGTATGCACTATATATACTACATACACTATATGTACTTTATACGCTATATGCACTATACACTATATATGTTATATGCACTGTGTACACTACATACACTATATCCACTATGTACACTATATATACACTACATACACTATATACACTATGTACATTATATACACTATATATACTACATACACTATATATACTATGTACATTTAGTCATTTAGCAGATGCCTTTATCCAAAGCGACTTACAAGGGAGAATCTTATTCAAGCTACATTGCAACAGAAACATTAGTATAACAATAAATAAATAAATAAATTACACTATATATATGTACACTATATATACCAGCAACGCCCCCTTACCGTGAAATATCGCGGTCCTCTCTTATCGACCGATTCGCTTAACAACCTGGTCCAAGGAACGGAATGGAAGTCGGTCGTTAAGTAAGGAGTACCTGTATTCCACAGAGCCGTCAGATAATGGGTGATGTGGTGATGCTATGCGCTAGCATCAATAATGCGCCATGAAAGGGAACATGACGACCGCTCAAACTAAACAGATATCTGACTCACTCATTCGGTCACAAAAAAGGTGATTGAGCAAAGAAATGTAATGTTATTTCACGTTGGGTGGGCGTGGCAGCTTGGAGAGTCCTACGTCCCAAATGTGCGGTGGTTAGATGAGGAAGTGAAAGAGAAAAACAGGAAATGGCTCAGAACTGCAAACATCTCTTGGATGACCTACAACAAAAGATTGTGATGCGGTGATTGTGTAACTTGTGAACTAAGACTGTTCTAGTCTGTTTATCCTTACTGCAGTTTGTGAAAACTGTATTAATTGTTGGTTGAGGGGGTTGTTTATATTTGCTTATATTTAAATGGGTATAATTTTATCAAGATTTGTGAGTATTCATTTGTCTCCGTGTCTGTACTCCCCTGTCTACGGTACTGTCGGAGATTAGTTCCAAGAAAACCCTCGACCAATCAGGGAGGCAGGCCCAGAATGTGGGCGAGGCTAATATATGGGTGGCTTTTGTGAACACGGAATTAACAAAATGGTTGTCCAAGGTTATGGTTGTTGAAAAGAATGTTCACATTGCATGCCCTGTTCAAATAATATTTTACCTGAAATTAAAACTAGATCACTGCGGCTTTTACACAATTTGAATTGATGTAGAGAAGGACTGATATGTTAATGGATTATAGAAGCCTTGCTGACCGTTATTGTTTTCCCTCGTAGTGATCTGGAGGAAGATTTGTTGGATGACGATTGGCTGACTGCTAAGAAGGTAAGACAACAAAACTACTAACGATATCTGCTCCTGGATGGAGCCCTGGTGTTGAACAATGCAGCGAAAGTTCATAAAATGGATGCATGTGGAAATGGAAGTATGATGGTCTATATTTTCTTCCTATCATACTTGGGTCAGCTCTTATGGTGGTTAAGTTGGACCACAAAGCAGGTTGTTAAAGCCTCACCACGTCCTCCATGGTATCTAGGGTTTCTTAAAGTGTCGATCCATCAGATGCTTTGTGTTGGTGGAATTTCGCTAGAAACGCCATCGTTTTGTTTTTTTTATTTCTTTTTTTACTGCGTCCGTTTCCTTTTGAGTTACTTCCTTTTCTCCAAAGTTTTTCCTCTTCTGATCCAGCAATTTGTTGTTTTCTATATGTATTTTTTTGTTCTTTTTTTCCGAATGTTCATCCATAGTGACAGTTGACTGATCCCAACCAGCTACACCGCTTTTACTGATTCACCGCCGCTGCCTCTCCCCTCTTTTGCGTGCCGTCTTTGCGTTCTTGGTGGGGAAGGCGGACATGGAATGGAAACAGCAAACAGAGGATCACATGCAAAACGCAAATGCATTGAATGACTGTTTCATATGAATGTTCCAGTTTCCAAAATGTAGTAAGATGAAATTAAATTTTTTTTTTTTTAACCATATGATCTTGTTTGACACCCTCGCCTCTGATTGGCTGTTTAAGTTTAATATAAAAGAAACGGGAAATGTAAGTGGCAAGTGGTGCATGTTGTGGACAGTGAGTGGTGGCAGGTGGAGGCTCCACGGGAGGGAAGTTTACTGATGTGAAGGACGGCGGACGGGGAAGAACTCCCTTAACCTGCCCAGATTGTCCTCACCACATGGGAATAGAGCATCCCTGTGGGCTGAAGAGAGACACACACACACACACACACACACACACACACACACACACACACACACACGCGCAAGTAGATCTGCAGTCCACGATATTTCCAGACCTACAGTATATAAGGCCTATATCATGCTTTAGGTCTGAGGTGTCGGCCGCGTCAAGCTGCTCTGAAAAATCTAAAATACAAGTAGAAAAAATATGTCCCAATGAGAGAACTTTCAAGTTGACGTTCCAGGCTCCACTCGGCTCATCGGCGAATTTGTGGGAGCACTTTGGGTTTTCCAGAGGAGCCTCTGCTCTAGGAAGAACCACGTGGAACTTATATCTGGAACAAACAGGTCTGATGATGTACTTCTCTTCCCCAGAATCCCTCAGAAGTGTCGGATGAAGAACTAAACGATGACCTGCTGCAAAGTGACGAAGAGGACAATCACAATATGAGGTAGGCTGACCACGCCCGCACAGTCGTATGATAGTGATATTACTAATGAATATAAGTGTTAAAAAAGCAATAGACAACTTTTTTGCTTTTACTTCTCATTATGAAGTTAATGTTGATTGCACAGTGTAATTGCAAAAAAAAAAAATGAGACCATCAGCATTTGGATGGGTTCCCTAAGGGCCTCAATTTCACTGTGCATTCGGACTGCCACCGAGTACGAATCCCTGTAAAAATAATGGATTTACGGCGGTGCGTCACAGAAAGTGCATCAACCAATGTGCAACCATTAGAGGAAATAGCGGGCGTTGGAGGAGTGTACTCCAGGTGGATCATAAACCCTTGAATCTACGAACGACTCATTGAAATCTGTTGAGGAATATAAACATTATAGTGTTTTAATCCAGAAAAAAGGCAGCTGGCCCCTGTTGACTTGTATTTGTTTACAGCCCAGTCTTGCCCGTTCGAAAATGACGGCGTCGTTGATGTATCGTAGCAGCGAGCCAAAGCGTTCAATGAAGCGTCCATGGATATGTCTGATTGCACAACCAAATGAAATAAAATTTAACAAAAATTGTGACAATTTTAATCTAACTCTTCAGTGAACACGCTTCTTTCTTCTCTCTTATTTCCAAAGTGTGTTGATCATTTTCACAGAGCGCTCTGAGGAAAACTTAAAGCAATCCGGTTGTCTTTGCGACAGCAGCGCAAACACTAATACCACCTGGAAAGTTTTCTATTTCTCCTTTAAGCTGTGATTAACTGTTTTTAAGTTAAAAATCTACAACTGAACAAATAAGTTCCAACTTGTCCACATTGAGGCTCCAAACCATCAAAACATTTTTACTCTCAAAATATTTTAGACTTTCAGACACATTCTCTCATGAATGTAGCCTACAGAATAAATAGCCAAAATGATAAAGTAATTAAAATATAAAAAAAGGCAAAATACAACAAACCTAAAAATAAACAAACGTTTATCAACATTTCACATTCTCTCTCTGTGTGTGTGTGTGTGTGTGTGTGTGTGTGTGTGTGTGTGTGTGTGTGTGTGTGTGTGTGTGTGTGTGTGTGTGTGTGTGTGTGTGTGTGTGTGTGTGTGTGTGTGTGTGTGTGTTCGTGCTGCTCCCAGAACACTTATAACCCCTCTCTCTCTCTCTCTCTGAACGTGTGTTTTCCAGCACGCAGGACATTAGCTTCAACGCCACCTTCAGCCTGGGAGCGTCCTATGAGCAGCAGGACGGCTACGTGGACGACGTGCTGACCCCGGGGCCAGGGGGCTTTCATGGGGCGGATGTGGAGCAGGAAGGTGGGGGCTACCAGCCGGACAGCTACGGCCACGCGCCCCAGGACCCCAACGTCCCCGAGGACCAGATGGAGGACACCGCGGAGCTGGCAGACGGCTACCAGGACGAGGTGCTGGACATCCAGATCAACGAGCCCCTCGACGGAGAGTTCCAGGTCAGTCTATGCACACTCAGTCTTGCAAATTCTGCAAGTAGTTGACTTACCATTTTAAGTAGATTATTTAAGTTGCATTTAAAAGGTGCATACTCTTCCGTCAAGAACCAGCTCACTTCCAGATTTTGCTATTTGGTTCAAAGAGCTTCATTTTATTTGTTTTTGTTTTTCCTTAACCTGTGATTGGAAGTTTCTGCATCGTTATCCTAACGCAAGGATAAATAAGGTTTTATAAGGTGCTCTGAATACAGAACTATTTTCTTCCCAAATCTTTTCTTTGAATCACAAAACCCTGCAAACTCAAGACACCAAATTTTGGAGCCTTTATCCAATTGTCACCAAACTTCATATTTGGACTGGGCTGACAAAAAGTTATCCATTGGCGTTATAGCAATCTGTAAACAACAATATGTCATCCAGTGTTTGTCTTCAATTCAGTTTCATCTTTTCACAATGCTCCAACAATATAGGAAATCAGATTTCAGAATCAATCAGACAGGGTTAACAATGGCTGATGAGCATACATATTGGTGGTAATGTCGACAGTGCACCAAGAGATAGATGTTAAACATGGCTGCATTCACTGGAGCTAACTCAAATATCTGACAATCAGTAAACATTTGGATGTCCTGCGTGCTTCTATCTTGGACTATAAATGGCATTAAAGTGATAGCTTATCCAAAGCTACTCTGCTTGGACTCTGACAATTGCCGCTTGAGGCTGTTATTGTTGTTATTGTTATTAGGGTTAGGGTTATGTCGGGAAGTGTGAGAAACCTGTTGTTTTTGTAGGGATTATTATAATTTTCGCACCAAAAAAGTATCCGAAAAACATCTAACAGCAGTACACGCAGACCTGGTTGAGGTCTCATTCTCAGTGCATGTTTGGTAAAGGCTGTGATATGGATATTCTGGAAAGGGATATTTCAAATTACCGTATTTTCACGACCATAAGGCGCACCGTACTAAAAGGCGCAGTCTCAGTTATGTGTGCCATTACTGTATTTAAAATTTAACACACACATAAGGCGCACCGGATTATAGGGCGCGGGTTTTATATACCGGTACATATCCTCTACTACGTTTAAATACCTCTACTGCGTATTTAAAAATAGAGCCAGAGCAAAACTGAGTGTTTGTGCTTTATTCATGTATTTATTACAAAGTATTAATCAAACCCATCGAAGTCATCATCCTCTGTTTCTGAATTAAACAGCTGCGCTAAATCCGACATGCCAGTTTCCCCTTCTTCGCTGTCAGAGTCACTTTCCGTGCCGTGCGGCTCCTCGGAAATGATGCCGGCTTTTGGGAAAGCTCGAACAACAGTGCCAGCAGACACGTTAGCCCAAGCATCTACAATCCATCCGCGAACTGTGGCGTAACTTGCCCGGCGCTGCCTTCCACTTTTCGTGAAACTGTGGTCTCCGTCGGTCATCCATCGCTCCCACGCCGCTCGCAGCCTTACTTTGAACGGCCGGTTCACACCGATGTCGAGCGGTTGAAGTTCCTTTGTCAGACCTCCCGGAATAACAGCAAGCACAGCGTTCATTTGTTTCACCTTGTTTTTCACATCGGCTGTGAGATGGGCACGCATGGAGTCACAGATTAACGGTGATGCGTGGAAAAAACCACCTGGTCTCCTTACATACACCTCCCTCAGCCACTCTTTCATCATCTCCTCATCCATCCAGCCCTTTTCATTTGCCTTAATAACGACTCCAGCTGGAAAAGTCTCTTTATGCAAAGTCTTTCTCTTAAAAATCACCATAGGCGGCAGTTTCTGTCCATTTGCGTGGCAGCCAAGCACAACAGAAAACGACGCCTTTTCATACCCCGTTGTGCGTATCGCTACCGTGCTGGTCCCCTTCTTCTCCACCGTGTGATTCACCGGGATGTCGAAAGTGAGCGGCACCTCGTCCATGTTGGTGATGTGGCTTGGCTGGATGCGTTTGTCGGCGATGTGTTTGCTGCAGTAGGAGTGGAAGCTCGCCAGCTTTTCATTATAATCCGCCGGACGTTGCTGCGCTACTGTAGTCCTGGTCCGGATGGAAAAATGGCCCCGTTTCATAAAACGAAAGCACCACGACGGACCTCCTTGAAAATGTTCAATTTTCATTTCTTCCGCTAGCGTTACTGCTTTTAGTCGAACAGTGACACATAGGGCGCACCGCACTATAGGGCGCGCCGCACATTTTGAGGAAAAAAAAAGACGTTTATATGCGCCTTATAGTCGCGAAAATACGGTACCTATATGATTTAGATGCTCAATCATTGGAGGTGGTTGTAGGATGTTGTTTGTTAATTAGATTTTTTTGGAAACGAGTGTAACCACTGAGTTTGTTGAATCTCCACCAGGCTGACAGAGTAGTTGTTATGAATGTTGTTTTTTTTTTTGTTTTTTTTTTAAAGCAATTATGTTTCTTCATAAATTCAGTGAGGAATGGGAGATCAGATAATGATTAACTCCTGACATTATGTTTGTTCAGTGTCTCGCCATCCATGACTCAATTGTTGCTCTGGTTGTAACCATTTAACTATAAATTGAAAATGGTTCGCTATGTAGTAGTATATGAAGTTTGGGGCTGCTAGGCCTCCACAGTCTTTGTTTTTCTGTAGTGTTGTTGGTTAATTCTGGGTTTCTTGTGTTTCCAATATAATTAATTGATCATAGAGCCTCGAGTATTAAACTAATTTACTGTTGGTTGGACTGGGGTCATTGAAAATATATAGTTTATTTTTGGTAGTATGTTCATTTTCACTGCTGCTATCGCTGCCAATTAGTGAGATGGGTAGGTTGTTCCATCGAGTGAGCTCTTCTTCAATGGATTTGAGCAATGGAGTAAAGTTAAGGGCAAACAAATCGAACATATTAGTGGAGATATCAATACCAAGCTATCTAATGTTGCCCAAACATTAGATAGCTAGATAATGTGATGGTTAAGGGAAGTTTCTGGGTTACAGCATTCCAGTCTTTACCACTGAGTGGTTAGACCCTGGTTTTAGTCCAGTTTATTTTAAGAGTCTGGTATGGCTGAACATTTAGATATAAGATTGAACACTTCCGGTAGGGATGGTATTGGGTTCTGTAAATACAACAAAATATTGTCTGCATACAAACTGATTTGTGAACAGAGTTTCCTGTTTGTATGCCAATGATATTATCGCCACGAGGGGTTCAATGAAGACGGCCAATAGTCAAGGGGAGAGCGGACA
This sequence comes from Zeus faber, assembly GCF_960531495.2. Lineage (NCBI taxonomy): Eukaryota > Metazoa > Chordata > Actinopteri > Zeiformes > Zeidae > Zeus > Zeus faber. The sequence continues at coordinate 4,128,915 of NC_137206.1, read as the reverse complement.
TCCTTGTCTTGTGCCACATTGTAGACTGAAATGCGTAGTAGAAGTGTAACCATTGGTGATGACAGAAGCAGATAGAGTTGTACAGGATTCTGATCCATTGCATGAGTGACTCCAAAGCCAAATTTGTTGAGGGTAGAAAATAAATATCCAATGAACTCTGTCCAATTTTTTTTCAGCATCTAAAGAAGCAATTACAGCATTTAAGTTATCTTTTCTTCATTTAAGTCATTTGAGATACGCTGATCAGACTGAATAAACGGCGCATGTTGCTATATGACTGTCTGTCCCTGATAAAGCCTGTTTGGTCTGGGTGAATTATAAATGAAATAACTTTTTCAATTCTGTTGGTTAGTGTTTTACTAATGATCTTTAAATCACAATTAATTAGGCTTATGTGTCTATAACTAGAGTTAATGGTTGGGTCCTTATTAGGTTTGCACAGCACCAAAATGAGAGCAGTATTCATTTGTGGAGGCATGGTGGAGGTTGACGTAATCTTCGTAACAATTCTGATGAATAGTGGGCATATAAGTGGCCATAAGTGTTGATAGAATTCCACTGGGTAGTCATCTGATCCAGGTGATTTATTGTTGGGCACAGAAAGGAGAGCTTTCCTGAGTTCTTTCGAGAGTCAGCAGTTGATCTAATGTGGTAGCCTGCTCTGTGGATAGTTTAGGGAGGTCGATATCCTCAAGGAATGAGTTAATGTTTGATTCATTATCTGAGTGATATAGCTTGTTATAAATGTCTCTGAATATGTTATTTTGATGTCTTGCTTGCTTGTTTGTTATCCTACTCTGTGGATCTTTGGTGGCTGTAATACGGTTTTTTGTTTTTTTTTCTCTATCACGTTTCAATTGATTAGCAAGAAATTTAAAATGATTCACTATTGTTCGTTGTGTGAGGAATTTTCCTGAGATGGGTGATATTGTGAACTCAAGATTTGATTGTTTGCATCTCATTTTGGATTTGCACAGTGGTTGAGTGGGCTTGTTGGGAGTGCAAGTCTCTTAGTTGTAGTTTATTTTGGCATTCTTGTCCTTTCTTTTTCTTGTGAGTGGAGAATGAATTAATACAACTGCTTTGAACTGCCTTTGCTGTTTCCCAGAGTAAGGATGGTGATATTTCTGTAGAGTCCTTCAGTTCAATGAAGGATGTCCACCTGCCAGGAGGGTTTGGGTAGCTTTCATTAATGAGGCCGAAACTAATCGGCCTATGATTGGAGATGACAATAGGGTGGAATTCAGGATCAGTGATTTTGGATGGGACCATGCTGTGATCTCGCGAGAACACGGAAGGGAATACAGATCCAACATTGCCATGGCCCGCCTGCACGAACGAAATGTCGACAGTCCCCTCCAACTCGGACAAATAACAACCCAAATTGCAAAAAAAAACCAAAACGTGCTAAGCCAATCCAAAGTGGAGGACCTCAAAGACTTAATCCATGGGTACTATAATGAGTACGCAATGGAGGAGGACCAGGACCGTAAACCCGGCGAAGAGGAAAAAAGAAGACTCAGCCACCGACACCAACGACCTTCCTACCACTGTTGTAGAGGTTAGTGTCGTGGATGATATTAGAAAGAAGCTGGGTACGCTGGATTTGTTTGGTCTGCTTCACCAAGACACCGCACAGTCGGCGAGTTGCAAAAAGACAACGCAGATCTAAAAACCTCCGTGAAGCCTCTCGCAATGCAGATGGAGGTTGTAAAGAAAGAAAACAAGATAACGAAAGTGACCATCCCTGATATCCAATTCAGAAGTATGCGGGACAACCTCATCTTTTCTGGGATCCCAGAGAACAACACAGAGTCCCCAGAAAAGATGGTGAAAGACTTTGAAGTTTGAAGACTTCAAGCACAAGAGCTGGTTTAAAAAAAGTACGGGAACTGATGGAACCACGTTAGGCATGAAGGATCAATTCCCACCGAAGGAAGCTGCTGTAGCCCATCCTGAAGGAGAATCGGAATCACTGGTTGTCGATCAACTATATAGACGGTTGGTCCACCATACCCTGGTTATTCTGATAAGCAAGATGTATAAATCAGAATTCTATCTGTCAAGATTGTAAATATTGTTTATCCCTCCCTCCCTTCTCCTCTTATCAATCTCTCTTTATTCACTCTCTCACTATATATATGTCTGACGCTGCAATGTTCTATGTTTATCTTTGTCTATATGTCGTTTTCTTTATATCGTTATGTACCTCTACAAACTTCCTGCAATACCAGGACAGTAAAAAGAAATGTAAAGGAGAAAAGCACAGATAGATCTACAGAAGAACAGGGCCCGGTAGTACAGCTATTGCCTTGGATGCACAGTGCTGCTGCATGGGAAAACTACAAGTCCACATCCATCACCCCCGAACCTACCTCAAATGCATGCGTTAGGTTTGTTAGTTGGAATGTAAGGGGAATAGGCTCACCAGCTAAACATAAGTTCAGCTAAATCCTCACCTCACCAAGATGAAGCCCAGCTTCTGTCTACGACAAGAAACTCACTGCAGCTGAGCACAAACAACTTAAAGTGAAATGGCTTGATCGCATGTTTTCTGCATCATATAATTCTAAAAAAGGGGTGTTTCTATGTTGATCATAAAAGTGTCCCATATCAGAATAAAACCGCAATTTGAGACACAATGATTAACGGAATTATAGGAAACATAAAATTAACCAAAGCTAATATTTATGACGACCCAAATTTCTTTCACAACATATTTTCTAAACTGGTAGAATTGAGTATTATGCTGGGAGGGGACTTGAACACAATACTCCATCCAACTTTAGAACATTCACAAGTCCTGCCGTTCCTCTGAATCTATAAAACATTATAATAGTGATCGTGCTCTTGGCGATTGTTGGCGATCAAATGTCCACATAATAGAGAATAGACATATTACTCACCACCCACAAAAGCTTCTCTACGTTCGACTACTTTTTGACAAGTAACTCTCTGATGTCCAAGATCCCATACAGAATAAAACCACCCGACTTAGTCGGATGGTAGGACCTAGTCAACATATAGTTTCTGCAATAGTCACAGAATTTGGTACGCACATTTGCTTTCATTATTTGACGTATTTTGCTAATTCATTTGCGCCGTCCGACCGGAAGTCGGCCATTTGTTCAGTGTTTGTAAAAGACCTTAACAATGAAAAGTTGTTAAAATCTTGACTTTTTGTCCTATGGCATTGGCGTGGCGAGGCATCTAATGTCTATCTTTCTTTCCCCATGAAACAGGAAGTGTTTTAAAACTCAACTGTACGTGCTTAAATTTGCCCCAAACTTCACATGTCTGATAAGAGTCCCGGCCTGAAGACATCTATTTGCCAATCTTGAGTTACAGTCATAGTGCCACCTACTGGACATAGAAAATAACATGTTTTATACTTTGATGTACTCTTCCTAATAACATCTTACTCTTTCGCGCAGTGCCCGATGGTCGCAAAAGTGCACTGCTGCGTCATCCGGTATCCTGCCAACATCCCTAATGTGCACAAAGCGAGGGCCGGCTCATCACTGCTGGCAGCTTTAATTGTTATTGTTGTTATTAAGGAGCAGCTGGACTTGACCTTTCCGTAAAACATTTTAAGATATTATAATTATCAAACAGCAATAATACCAGAATCGCCGTTCTGAAATAATCACAATCGCAATCAGATGTGCAGGTAGATAGGGTGGAGCTGCGGACGTGGCAGGTTTGGTAGAAACGTCTGCTCCAGAGACGCCGGGATGGAAGTCCATTCAGATCCATTATCACCCGCCACCAGTTAATTTCTCCATCTTGCTGACAAAGTTTGTGTTGACAGCTTGTTTGGCGCGAGGCGAAGCCCCGCTGTCGTCTGCGGATCCCGGAGCCTTTGTGACCTCGGCCCCGGCATCTTTTGGGGGGCGGGGTCGCTTTGTGTCAGTGAGATGTGCTGCCAGCCGGGGGAGGTTAATGCGAGCGGCTTTTATCTGGAGCTGAGACTGGATCTGATAACGTCCCGCGGAGGTGAAAAGATTATTGACCTTCCGGAGGACGATCCGTACAGTTCCTTGATGATTGATGCGCGATTCCTTTATGGGGGCGAGGCTTCCCTCTCAGCCGGCGCTCGCAGGATCAGAGATAAGGCCGGATCATTATGGGCTGTTTACCGAGGGGTGATGCGGCCTGGCACCTGACAGAGATGTATTAGCCCGCCTCGCCTTCTCCCAAACCCTGATAAGCTGTCGACCTTCCTCCTGGAGCGCCGCCTGTCTCTGGCTCTGGAGGTGTGTGTTCACACCTGTGTTCCTGTCTAATAACTGTATCTACCGCTGTGGTATTTATTGAGAGGTAATGCGTGGAACAGTTTAAAGGATTAAGCTGTGCTGTCACCTCCAGGCGTTCACGGTGTGTGCTGGTCCAAGTTTTAGAATGAGATATAATATTAAATATTTGGGCTTAAAAGTCAAATGTCTTAAATATTAATTGACAAGGTCTTCATTTCAACATAAACATGCGTGGCATGATGAGTCAAGTTCTTCTGCATCAGTCACATTGCTAAAGTTCTTAAACCCGAAACCGACCTCTTAGCCAGAGAGAGAGAGAGAGAGAGAGAGAGAGAGAGAGAGAGAGAGAGAGAGAGAGAGAGAGAGAGAGAGAGAGAGAGAGAGAGAGAGAGAGAGAGAGAGAGAGAGAGAGAGAGAGAGAGAGAGAGAGAGAGAGAGAGAGAGAGAGAGAGAGAGAGAACTTAATTAAATAAGAGAGAAATCTTTTGTCCAAAAGTCTGTTTTTGATTTTGTCAAAATGTGTCTGTTTTGTGTTGTATGCTGAATTAGTAGTAGAGTAGAATCATATTGGATTGACAAACAAAACTTTCCTCTTGATATTCCATGGCTACCCAAATTCCAATATAGGTTAAATTTTACATCCTCTAATTTCGGATTGATCAGTTAATGGTGGCCATTGGTCGTGTCCACCTGACATGAGTAACGTTTAATCCCAGTCTGCTTTGAGGTGTGTTCACACCTGTGTGTAATAACTATATTTACAACTGGTATTCATTGAGAGGAAATGCGTGGAACAGATTTGAAAGGATTAAGCCGCTGTCCCCTCTGGCCGCTCTGTTCATCGTGCTCATGAACTGGGGGTAGAGAGTTTTCCTGCATTAATGCTCATGTTTGGGGTTGGCAGGTTAATGGAGCGCAACACCAAACACCGCTCTCCGACCTCCAGACCGACCTTATTTAGCTTCCAGCTTCTGTCGGCTAACGCTGCATGACACGGAAACATGCCATGATGATGGTGTAGGATACGGTGGTGTGAAATACCATGATGCAGAATGTGCATGCGCCATTTCCAAATGTCTGGCTGTGGCTAGTTGTGATATTTTATCGATACTAACAGGGTCTACCTACTACCTAATAGTAGTGGTACAACACTGGGAAGCTCCCAATACTGCCAGTCGCAACATGTGTGACTACAAGACAGTTTCCGGTTTTGGGAAAGAAAGGGGTCGACCCGTCTGCTGGTTTCAGTGTTTGCTGCTGGATGCCCCTCGTCCAACTCTTTAAACTTGGTATTTTAGGGACGGTTCAGGTTGGAGCCACCACTGCTCAGTACGTTTTAAGTACAAGACATTTCCATTTGCACCGTTCGTCAGTTTTTGAGTTTTTCACATGTTGTTATGGTTACCCCATGGACGAATTTGCCACTCTTGACTTGCGTCATCCAAAGGCTCCGGCGCATGCGTCGCACCCCGTTTCGGGAATTACTATCGTAACAACAGTATAAATACGGCGCATTATGTAGCCCTGCGTGTGACTTTTTAGCTTCTGCAGCAACCAGTTGTTAACGACCCGATATATCCTGGTTTTAGCTTGTTGATTTGCTGTGACAGCCTCGGATGTGGAGTGCTTTGAACAACTTGTTTTTGGAGACGGCGACGTGCCGCGTTTAAGGGTTGACAGGTTGATGTGGAGCAGTGTGGCTTGTCATGTTCCCAGAATGCTTTGTGTTTGTGCCGTGTTGCTCTGCAGCGGGTCATGAACTCAGGGCGCGGTCGCTAAAGGATGGATTCGCAAAAGGGTCGGACGACGATATTTTCACCGTCATTGAACTGGAGTGTTTTTATCTGGCACCATATTTTTGTATATCTTGTCAGACATTTACATCTCATTGAATTTCAAATGCAGACAGGAATACTAATGAGTCCTTTCTCCTATTGTTATGGTAATTCTGGGACGGAGGGGGTTTTCTGTGGTAGCGTCCCAAAACCCCTCCCCTCGTACGTCAATGGTTTTCTCTGTGCATAGTATCCTATTTGGAAAAGAAAATAAACATGAAAATTCCTATTTTTGTCATTTATACCCTCGGTTAAAAAAAAAAACAAAATAAAAAAGGTTGTTGGCACAAAATGCTTTAAATACATTTCAGAATTAATCATTTACAGTAATTAATTATTTAAAGTGAATGTATAGTACATTTGAGGAGGGGGAGGAAATAAAAGAAAAAAAACCCAAATGTTAAAAATAATGTTTAAGAAAGGCCGTTTGTTGTCCAGTGCTGAAAAACATAACTGATTCTAATCTGTCAAATAAAAAGCTTTATTTAAATATTCTTATTTTATTTTTATTACTGAGGTATTATCTTAACACGAGGAAATAGTTGGCAAAACCATTCAACACTTGAATCAAATTAGCTCCTGTGAGCTGTGATTAATAATAATAATTTAAAAAAAGCGCATCCTGTGTTGCAACAGTTTTGACTTTGTTTTCATAAGGATGATGACTACGCGGCCCTCTATGACACGGAGCCTCTGAACGAGGAAGGAGCCCACCAGGAGGAAGCCCCTGAGGAGGCGGAGGGAGAGATGGGCCTGGTGCAGCAGGAGGAGGCCATTGAAGATGAGCAGGATCCATCCAGGGGCAATGAGGAGGTGGGACACAGAGAAGAACCTTTAAACTTTTTTAAATATACAATCTGATGTAAAGTTGTAGTTGTAAACAATATAAAATTAAAAATAAGTCACCTGAAGAACTTTACTGAAACACAGGCGAATCTGTTTGCGTTCAGGTGGAGAACGAAGCCGAGCTGGGCGAAGACGCGAAGGAGGAATCTGACGAAGAGGACGACGAAGATGAGGAGTCTGGGCGTCTGCGGTTCAAATCTGAGAGGAAGGACGTGTCTGTGGTGCGGCTGGCCGACGCCGGCAGCAAGAGGAGGAACATTCCCGAAACTTTGGGTACTAACAGAGTGAAGCCTGTTGATAACTTGTCAAATTTAAATGATTTTAACTTTAATAGTATTAAATGCCTTTGTTTGGACTGATCATTACACAGCTTTTAAAAATGTTGAGTTCTTGTCGGATAATTGAGTTTACCTGCTTTGTGTCTGGCTTAACGACTTCTGATTAATTTAGACGGAGAGTGAAGGAGTTGGATTTATTCTTCACTCGAGACATTTAATTTAGTGGCATTTTGATTGTGCCACTTAATTCTAGGCTGAAATTTGTAAAAAGTTTTTGTGCTGGTGCCTGTCTGGGTTAAGGCTGATCAGAGGCCTGATGGTGTTCATCAGAATGTACATGGACTCAACACTAGAATGCGGGCAAAGAAGGATGCAAAAATTACTGTTTTTGTTATACGTTTGTACATATTATTTAAATAAATGTTATTTAATTAAAAGTATTGTGAAACAATGAGCCCACGCCATCAAACACACCTTAAAATATGTGATTCCTGGAATTTTAGCCGATGAACATATTAAGAAACAATCACCTCGGTCACTATTGACCTATGATATGCTAGGGGTGTCACGATTCCGATTCTGAATCGAAAATTGATCAAAACGAGCGTTGGATTTCCAACTTCGTAAGCACAAGCTGGTTCACGATTCTCCCCGTATTTTTGAGGGGGATGTTGTCCTATACGGTCGCCATATTGGGGCGGTCAAGATCGGCCAGTAAACAAATGCGGTGTGCGCTGAGGTGTATCGGCTGCAGCTTGTCCGGCTCCGAACCGACTTTCAGGAAGTTTGGTTCTCAGTCCGGAGAGTTGCAGTCGGCTCCGGGGGGGTCCACTGCGCCGCATCCCTCAACGCACACTGCACCCGCCCACCTGGCACTAGGGCTGCAGGAACAAAATTCTAATCAAATTTGAATATTACAAAAAATTTAACTATGAACTTCAATACAAGCTCATCCAGTTTGTTGCGCGGTCAACGCACATTAGAGAGAAATAATCCGGTAACTGTGCCAAGTCCATGTCCCTCTCCGGCGTTTCGCTGTGTAAAAGGGAGAGTGCGCCTTTGACCACAATGTCCACTATTCCAAAGATGTGGCCATTAAAGTGGTAAATAAAACTGATGACCAAGGGAATGTGCTCTAGTACAGAGGTTCCCAACCACCGGCTTGCGACCGGGCCGGGCCCCGGGACATTTTCCACCCGACCGCGAGAACACGGGCAGGATTTTCAGCAGAGCAGCAGCAGGAAACAGAGTACGTTAAATATGTTAGAGTTTTTATTTGCTTTGTTTGGAGAAAAAAATCTCTGACTGGAGCTGCAGGTCGCCATTTACCTTTTATTGCCAGTGTTCCCCTGTGGCAAAAATAGTATCAACTTGTTCCGCCAATATTTTAAGTAACTTAAAAGTTTTTGTTGTTTATAATTTTTAAAATTCAAATAAAAGTTACTTTTCAAAAACAAGTGTTCTTGAAAAAATCAAGACTCGATAATCTAATGATGGCATAGCTGTCAGTGCTGGGGGAAAAAATATATATACGTTTAAATCGAAAATCCAATGGTGACCTTAAAATCGAAAGTCAAATCGAATCGTGGATTTGGAGAAGTGACACCCCTATGAAATACTATTAATTGATTGCTACTTGATGTAAAATTGTGGAATAAAGAGCTTGGCTTCGGACCGTCAGCTCAAGCGCTTTGCATGTCATTCACCCACTGATCAGAGCTGTCCGAGCAAGCCAAGGCAGATCTGAGGGAGTTTGAGGAGCAGGAACGACAGAGGAGGCTGGGCCGCTTCGGAGGAAGAGGAGGAGGAGGAGGAGGAGGAAGGGGAGGAGGAAGAGGAGGCTTCCAGGGCTACGGCATGCAGAACTTCAGGGGCGACGGGCGAGGAAGAGGCCGCATGAACGAGCAGAGACTCCCGCTGATGGGCATGCAGGTGGGTGTCCTCAATCAGGTCCTCTGATCAGCGCCTGTCGAGCATCAACGTCAATGAAACGCCTCTTCCACCAAAGCATTTTGAGGGCCTGTTCGGGCCTAATCTCCAAGCAGTTCTTTGCGTTTCAACAGCAAAAGAACCAGCCTTCGACTAGGAAAACTAGTTCCAGAGCCGCACATACTTGGCTGCTGTTCGAGGAACAAGAACCGCTTATGTCAGGAGCTGGTGGCGGGGACAACCAAGACAGGTTAACACTTTGTGACTGCTTCAGCATAGACGTCCAATCTAAACAGGGTTCCGTAGAGGAGACAAACTGTCTCGTGCTTGAATTATTAGTGCTTGCATTATTTGAACACACAAGCTGCCGGCAGCGCCGCAGAGCCCCCGGACAGCTTGGCCCGGTTTTCAGCACAATTGAAATATTATTGTTATACTTGTTTTCAGCGCTTACACAGACGTTTATCATATTCTGTCCCACTCATTACCTAACCCAATCAATAAACAAATAATGCACCACTAAATACAAGCAATAATAATAAATATAGCTGCAGAGAGCAAACAGGGGGTTCCGTTTAGTTGTGTTAGGGATACATTTTTCCTAGTTTCCATAAAACACCATTTCCTATCGACAGCAATTACACATTTCTGAATTTCCTCTGTTTCACAATTATACAATTCTTGAATATTTCACAAATTTAACATTGTGCAATTATTTTGTTGTAAATGCATTCAAAACATAGGGGTATGACGCCATAATCAAATAATTCATCAGTCTTGTATTAAAATATGAATAATATAATATTCTCATTCTTACTATTTATTGAATTATTATAACAGGTCACTTAACAACCTACCTGTTTAATGACCATTTGGACTGACGACCAGCTCTCCCACCAGTATGTATTGTACACTGCGTATAATACCGAGGCGTGTCAGCGTCACCCATCTAATCGCGCAACAACTACACGATATACATTATATATACTATCTATACTACATTCACGGTATACATCTTATCTCATCACCGTTCTCAGTCTCGTTCCCGCAGCCTGTAAGTATTCACTTCACTAGCGTTTGCAATCACCACGCCCCCTTAGCCACGCCCCCTTACTATGAAATAACACAGGTCCTCGCTTATCGACCAATTCGCTTAACGTCCTGGTCCTAGGAACGGAAATCGGTCATTAAGTGAGGAGTACCTGTATTATTATTCTCCTTGGCACTTTTCAGGGTTAAAGTGTCGGGGACAGGACAACCGCTGCAGCTACGGACACGGTTGGGGTCTCGTTAGAACCCGGGGCAGCTCAGGCATCTCGTGGTTTAAGTTTGGTCCATATCGATCCACGTATAGAGTATGACTCAGTGGAAGTAGCCAGTCATTTGTGCATCGCCCACACGCCAAGGCTGTAAAGCTTGCGGCCGGGTGGCGGAGCGAGATGAGTTTGTGGATTAAGACACTTTGTGACATCATCATTCAAAAAGTAACAACACGCAACAAGTGTTTTAATAATTCTGCATGTCACCAGGACTCGGAACACTTGCGTCATTATGTCAGCTGATGCTGCGTTCAAGGGAAACTGAGATTTGTAACTTGTTTTGGACGCAATGCTGTTGTTAAGGTGAGCAACAGCACTGATGGTACATTCTATGGGAGCTCGAAAATTTGTAATTGGTGTCGATAATGGACCCGTGTATTGCTGTTATATTTATTATTATTAACGTTTTGCAGATGTTTTTAAGTATGGCGGTTGCAGGTGCTGCACTGGCTAACCATGGACTTGCGTTACTAAAGTTTGTGTCGGTTAATCCCTCATCCTCATGAACGGCGTTTAAAGAACTACAACCATTTATAGATCTTGCAGTGCAGACATAAAAGAAAGAGACAGTTCTTCCAAAAGTTCTTAGATCTATGACTTGGTTCTTGCGGTGGGAAAACGCCTTCTGTGACCATTACATTTTTCAGGCTTCTGTGAAAAGCAGCACAAGCAGTTTTCCGAGTTTCCATTAAAGGCAGTATCAGCCCAGTTGGAGCGAGAGCTCAACCATGTCTGTGCGTACTATGGTTGCTGTGTTTCAGATACTTTTAGCCTGGAAAATTCCTTGAACATCAAAAATAATAAACGTCTCAAAAATCCACATCGACGAAGCTGAAGTGGAGAGAGTCTCCTGCTTCAAGTTCCTCGGTGTGTCCAATAAAAACTCCCCAAAAGCGCCTATTCTTTCGGAGGAGACTCAAGGAGTTTGGCATGTCTGTCAGGACTCTCACCAGCTTCTACCGATGCACCATTGAGAGCATTCTCACCGGCTGCATCACCGCCTGGTACGGCAGCTGCTCCGCTGCTGATAGCCAGGCGCTCCAGTGGGCGGTGAAGACAGCGGAGCGCATCATTGTCTGCCACCTCCCCTCCGTGCGAGGCATCTACCGCACACGATGCCTTAGGAAAGCAAGGGAAAGTCACCTATGTAAATTAAATGTACGTCACCACAATTACATGTGCATATCCAGCGGAACCCCTTCACTTTATATTTATATCCATATCTTGTGCAGTAGACTGACCTATTTCTGTTGGAACTGCTACAATGTTCCAATCATTTTAGTTTCCGTTTTAGGATTATTTTTCTTATTCATTTTATGTACTACAGTACTATGTACTGTAATTTTTTACTCTTATTTAAAAAATAAAAAAAATTATATATATATATATTTCCTCCTTATAGTTACCTTGTTATGCCCACTACGCAGTTGTTGCCTGTCATGCCCCAAGAATTTCATTGTACCGAATGACCTTGTGTTGTACTGTACACTTGACAATTAAAACACTTTGAACTTCAAGTCAAAGTACAGAGTCACAATCCTGAGTCTGTATGAGTCAAACTGAGTCAAAGTACAAAGTCAAACTACTGAGTGACAGTACGAGATCAAACTAATCGTAATGAGTCGAACAAACCCGCAGCCACTTAGGACTCAAAGCAACCAGAAACTTGGGACTGTAGCCTACACAGTTAAAAATGGCAGGAGGGTAACCATGGCGTCTTGTCTCCTCGTATGTTCACCTGGAGGAAGGTTGGAGCATCCGTTGTCACGCTGTTGTCAAACCGTTGTGTTGAAAGTGTGGCTCTTTCACCTCTGGAAGCTCTGTGCGTTTGCTCATGACAAAAAGTCAATTAAACCACTCCTCTGGTTCCCTGATCACTGTTGATAAATGGATTATACCAAATGGTTTGGCAGCGCTCCACTTAGACAGCATTATACTAAATTAAATTAGGTCTTTGCCCGGGATTTAGTTTCTTGTGTTCTTTTGCTTATTAGAGATCTCTCCAACCATGTAATCCTTTCATTTGCATCAGTTTGTTCACTTTGAAGGCCGTCGCTCGCCAGAGGAGAGGACTTTGAACGCGAGGGCTTAATAACAGTAACACTGCTTTTCACCTTTTGGGTGAAAAGCAGTGGGGTACGACCATTCAATATCAATTCAATCCCATATTGATGAGGTGACTCACCATAGCATTCTATATTGATATATTGACATTTTACACATAATGAGAATTGTAATGTGAGACTTTGAACTTTTCGGTTCACCATCTGACGTGTGTTACAAACGAATTTCACGGAACAAATTCATAATGCAGAAATTAAATATGAAGACCGAAGGTAAATGTTGCTTTGCTGAACTTGCAGTACCTCATTTGACATATAAACTGAAACATATAGAACATATAAATGGTTCAACTGGAACATACAAATATCGGAAATAATTACACAATGTGATTTAAAAGAAAGAAAAACAAAAAGTTAAATTCTATCCCAACCAAGTATCCATATTTAATTATTTCGCCCAGCTCTACTCATATGGAACTAGTTTTGCAGTATCTAAGTCGATCTTATTTGTAATCTGTAGTAATCCTCAATTACTCTTCCCTCCTCCAGCCCGCCAGGATGATATCCCCCCACCGCCTCCACCAGCAGCAGCCTCACCCCCTGCACCACCCGTCTGGCCCCCGGGGGCCGCCCCCCTTCCAGCAGCACGGCAGCCCGCTGGTCCAAAAGCCTCTGCAGCCCCTGCTGCCCCCGCACCACCTCGGCCACCACCGCTCCCCCCCGACCCGGCCCCCCCAGCCAGAGCCCCCCCAGCGCATGATGAGCCCTCCCCTCCCCAACTACCACCAGCAGCCCCCCCAGCCCAAAAACATCCACATCAATCCCCACTTCAGAGGGCCGGCGAACAGCGCTGTGCAGGGTGAGTACAGTACACACTACATCCGTGTCGCTATACACACAATATATTAATATTATAACAATATCTAGTCTCACACAATATCAATACAACAAAATCGAATCACATATCACAATATCGATATTATAACTATATCACAGTCTAATTTCTACCACCACAGTCTCCCGTTGCAAAAGATCGATGTACTTCATTAAAAAATAGTAATAATAATTGTTGTGCGCCGATCTACTCTTAGCCTGTTAGACACAGAGCGTGCTAGTCTGTTCAATGGTCTAATACACACAAACACTACTGTCCGGACCTGCATCGGAGAAGTGGTTAGTATATTTGTGGAACTTATTATGTTACACAGTAATTGATCAATTATTTTGAGCGTCGTTCTTAGCCAACTCTGATATTAATTATTTCTAAGCTAGCTAGCGGGTGCAACAACATTAGCGGTCTAAGACTAAAGTGCAGCAAGTCTGTCTGCATCCTAATGTTAATCCACTTCATTTTTACGATGAACGTCTACACCCTGTATTTCCAGATGAGTATCTTAAAGTACATCACTAAAAGACGGAGAGGAGATGAGATCAATAGAGGTGACATAGTAGCAAGCCCATTGTTAAATATGTAAAATACAATAATTTTAATTCATCATGAGTAATGAAAGGCCATTAGTTCTACTAATTGTTATTGTAGATTTCAAGTACAGTCCCAGAAGAGGCGGGGGAAACGGCCCCGCCCCATAGAGAGGGCCAAAGCCTGGTTAATACCCGTCCTGCCTGGTTTATAGCCGTCCTGAACGCCAGGGTGCAAGGCGGTGCACAAAGCAAATGACGTCACCCGGCACCATGGTGCGTGGGGACCTGCGTGACATCACGGCACGCGGGGACCTGCGATACTTTGTGACTCGGCACAAGGGGCACGAGGGCCTTCCCTGGAAGCGTTTTGCTGTTTTACTGCTGATTTATTGGCCAAAATTGATCCGCAGCACAATTCAAAGTCTAGAAAGTACTTTTTGATGCCGAGACAAAATAGTAGACGCAAACAGCTCATTCAGGTTTGGTGATTTGGACGTCAAGTAGCAGGGTTGTTGTTAAGTTCAGTTTACAAATAGAAAGTGGTTTTTATTGGTATATTTGTGCAGGTCCTTTTTTAGAGAGTCTTGGTATGAGGGAGAGTTATTACCGATTGTGACTGTGTTCCGTAGTTGGGTAAGTTCCTCTGTAATAAAATGCTGAGCAGGACGTAACCTCCACCACCCCTCCCCTGTCTGCGCATGGAACGGGCAGATGGACCCGCTCCTCTTTAGCGCTTCTGTCCGTTTAACCACCATGAACAGCGCTTCCTCCTGGTCTCAAACCAGCTCCGATGCTGTGCGCGCGGCCGCGTCTGCTGTGTAGCCCTTTCCCGCTCCCTGCTTCGCGCGCTACTTTCTCGCGGCTGCCGCCCGTGGTTTCTGAGAGTCCTGCAACAGAGAATGTGCCGGCCATGAAGGACCCGTGGTGGCTGAGCGGGCAGGGCGCGTCGCCACATGAGGCACAACCTGCCCCGAAGAATGACCGAAAGTGAAAGTGTCCCACTAGAGAGACGGAGCAGGTGGCAGTTTGACAGCACACACAGGGGCGTTGGCATAAGGGGAAAAAATAGAACGTTTATTGGTTTGACAACCAATTAAGTTGAGACCCAATAGGTTTACACTGTTGGATTTTTCCATCGTAGAATAAATGTGAGTCTAGTCTTTCCACCTCAGAGTGCACCAGATTGATGCATTTAGCTGTTAAAATCATGGGCCTGGGGGTTGAGGGTTGGCATCCACCCACGACAACCTCAAACTCTGAAAATCCTGTGGGAAACTGTAGTCTCATATCACAAATCAACATTATAACGATATCTAGTCACATATCATAATATCAATATTATAACGATATCTAGTCTCATATCACAATGTCGATATTATAACAATATCTCGTCTCATATCACAATATCGATATTATAACGATATCTAGTCTCGTATCATGCTGTCGATGTTATAACTATATCTAGTCTCATATTTTATAACGATATCTAATCTTGTGTCACAATATCGATATCATAATGATATCTAGTCTTTTGTAACGATATTGATATAATAGAAAAATATCTAGTCTTGTGGTTGGGTGGGTTTTGTGCCTACACATGGGGGTGGGTTGTACGTGTGCACCGCAGGGGTGCAGGATCTCCTCCCACTCTCTTGGACTGGTTGATGTTCCCCGGGGCCGTGCGTGGGCGTTGCTCCCCCGGGTTCCCTGGGGGTTAGGGGGTCTTGTGTGGCTGCGGCGCCCTGCGCTCGGGACTTTCCTGCAGTCGTGGAGTGTCTATACCGTTGTGGAACTCGAGGGCGGCTATGGGGCCTTTTCCGCTGCTTGGTGGCACGACGATGTAATGACGACCTCATACAGCAGAAATAATTGGGATAAGTCCCATGCACTCACCGCTGCACAAATCACACTCATCACGTACGTACGCGCACAAACACACACACCAGCACCTGCTTTGAACACACTCCAACACCCTCCTGGTTCCATCCCTCTTCTTTTCTCCCTCATTTACTGCCATAACTATGACAGGAAGAGGCCACGTGACCAATTGCAATTCTTGTTTTGTCAATGCATGTTGTCGTCTGATGTTTCTATGTTTGTTTTTCCGTGTACATGTTGTTGTTTGTTTCTATGTTTATGTTTTTCCATGTGCATGTTGTTGTTTGGTTCTATGTTTATGTTTTTCCATGTGCATGTTGTTGTTTGGTTCTATGTTTATGTTTTTTCATGTACATGTTGTTGTTTGTCTCTGTGTTTATTTGTCTCACCTGTGGTGATTCTCTCTCTTGATTAGTTGTTTAAAGACCAAAACATGGTAATATGGTTCTCCAACGGGGTGGGTTGGTGGTGGTTCTGTGTAACAAAAAGCTGAGCCCTGCTCGTCCCCCAGGTCGTCCACAAGACAGTTATTGCAGCAGTTCTCAAAGATTAAAGAATGAATAAATAGTTGATGATAAAAGAGCGGGTTGAGAAGTTGAACTGGTCTTGCGGACTAACTGTCCTCGATGCAATGGCATGCGTTTACTCTGTGTTGTATGCCAAGCATGCTGACAGCGGAGGTTTAAAAAGAATGAAATAAAAAAAGATGCATCACGATATCTATTCACATCACAATATAGACATATTATAATGTCGATCATATATTGATATGGTGTTTCATATCACAATTTTTATATAATGAGATCTAAACATATTTCACAACATCAGTATTGGAACAATGTCTAGTCTCATCAAAATATTGATATAACGATACCTCATCTCATACCACAATACAGTAGAAGACAATACAACATTATAATATGGACATGACGGTCATATCATGTGGAGGAAGTTGCTCTGGAAAAGGATGTCTGGGCCACCCAGTTAAGCTGCTTCCACAATCCAGACCAGGATAAGTGGCATGAAAATGGATGGGTCACAATATCCATATTCGAACAAAATGTAGTCTCATATTACACTATCGGTATAGTATTTACGTATCGGCCAGCCCTAACCCTAATTGGCTATTTTACACAACTGCACATATCATAATATCTTGTCTCCTTTCATCATATTGAACTGTGGGGTGATATTGGGTATTGAGCCTGACCTGCATTCCAGTGTACATTATGATTGCTTTGAGGGGACGGCGCTTGACGTCTTGTCCTATTATGAGTAATCAATACATAACATATTTAGGTTTAAACTATTCCATTTCCTCAATTTCATAGAGCGGCTCTTAAGTGAGCGGTTGGGTTGTGAGCCGCAGCAAACCGGTGCAACATCGTTACACGGCTACACCCTAAAGATTAGTGTTTCACAATATGATAATAATTCCACCACAGTGTGATGGACTGATAGAGGTGATGTGTCGAACCCTCCCTCCTGCTGTTTGGGTGACAGCGATCTGAGCGCTTCCTGGATTAAAATGTCACGTCGCCGTCTGCTTGAATGACGCCTTGAAAGAGCGATAAACTCCTTTTATTCTTTCTCCTAGCCGCTCGTCCAGGCGTGTGTGTGTGTGTGTGTGTGTGTGTGTGTGTGTGTGTGTGTGTGTGTGTGTGTGTGTGTGTGTGTGTGTGTGTGTGTGTGTGTGTGTGTGTGTGTGTGTGTGTGTGTGTGTGTGTGTGAGAGAGATGGGTATTCATTGATTATTTCAGTGCGCTTTGTGAGGGGTCTATTAAGGGTTTTCTGGGTAGAAAATTGACCCTGAATGTGAATTTGAGCCCCAAAAATATCCTGTTTAGTTTTCTGCTTTTCAGAAAAGTGGGGTTTTTTATTTTATTTTTTTAAGGTTTTTTTGTGCCCCTTATTTCCGCCTGGGAGCCTTAAAGTCTTCGAGGCAAAAATTCAACATCCGTATCTGTAACGGCTCTTTTTATTTTTTCGTGGCGCCGTCTTTCCGTTTATAGTATAGACGGGAGGGAAAAAAATCGATTCACTTAAGTATCACAAGTTATTATTGACCACTCTTACTCCTGAACGGATGTTTTCCGAGTCCTTTTCATAAAGCGTTGAAGTTAAACTTCATGTCGTGTGTATTATCTCCACCAGTAGTTATATTGGAGGGATGATTCGACCGTCTCCATGGTTTAGCTTTGAAAAGTTCAACCGAAATCTGTTCATTTTAATATGAAATTGCACTTCTTGGTCTGAATAAGTGGCGGTGCTCACAAGCCTCTCTCTCTGTCTCTCTCTCCCTTCCCCCTTACTTTCTCTCATTGTAGTGCCCTTGATGCCTCCTGCCCAGATGCCACCCAGACCTGCTT
This sequence comes from Zeus faber, assembly GCF_960531495.2. Classification (NCBI taxonomy): domain Eukaryota; kingdom Metazoa; phylum Chordata; class Actinopteri; order Zeiformes; family Zeidae; genus Zeus; species Zeus faber. The sequence goes on along the minus strand of NC_137206.1, from coordinate 4,110,720 downwards.
CGTCTCCTCAGAGGTTCTCGGTGAGTAACAGCTGCTTCCCTCTCCTCCTCCGTCGCAGCCCTCTCTGTTGAGTCCACTATCATTCGCTGCTGATGCTGTTAAGCACTGATCACAGTGCAGCTGCCCCCCGGAGGTGTGACAGCAGCTTATGGCGGTGTGGAGCTCTGGGTGGAGGTGATGGAGGCTTTAAGTCTGGAGCAGGTCTCAGACCAGCAGTTCCACACATAATGGAATCAGGAAACCAGCAAATACTGCCAGCCCAATTTCACCGTCAACAATTTCCCATATTGAGCGGAACTTTATATTTATGTAAAATATAAATGATATTAAAATATTGTTTTGGTGTGTTCATAGAAGAGGGTTCTTTACTGGGAGGCGTGTCTGTTTATTTGAAGGAGACCGTGGGGCGAGACACTGGGAAGGCCATTTTAAAGCGATTAGCGTTCTTCTGGGCGGCTCCGTCCACCCAGCTAATCACTCCCGGGCATCAGGTGGCGCTAGCGCCGCCGGACACGCCCCTTAAGGAGCGTTTCATATTGATTTATGCAAATCAGCTGCTGGAGAGCGAGCTGCAGCCAATCGCATTTGGGTGTGGGTTTCCAAACGCTGCTGCAGAGCGAGGCGGCCTGAGCGAGGTTTCGGTTGTGTCTGGCACCACAGACGGCTTGGTTCTGCTGGCGATCAGTGCACGCGTTTAGATCTGGAATGTGGATCGATGCATCGACCTTAGAGGCAATAATTAGGGTCCGCAAAATGTTCAGATATCGATCCAGACCATTATTATTAAACTGCCGTCTGATCATACCATGCAGTGTGTAAATACTACTCCGTGGTGCCACCGCTGCCAGAGGGTGGGGGTGGGGCGGAGCGCCGGAGCGCCGGGATGGATTCCTCAGCTGTCAATCACGTTCAGCCTTCCGTCACCATGGACACAGTTTGGAATGCAGGAGCAGCGGGCAACATCCGCTGAGCGGCAGGTCGCAGCAGCCGTTAGCATCCTTCCGTCCCGTCTCTCTCAGCGGTGAAAGGACCCGGGGGCATCTGGGGTCACGGCCAGTCGGAGCGACCGGAGAATTGATCTGAAATATTAATGAGGGCGGCCATTATAGTCAGGAATATTTGATAGAATTTTAACTCTGACATTTGGCTGATCCTGAGAAAGATGTATAGTGAGGCAGGATTGATATTATTTATACTTTACTAAAATTGAATATCTATACAAATCTATGCAATTGTTATACAAACATAGATATAACTGAGCTGTCTGGACACCCAGGAGAACTCCAGCTGCACAACCATTGTCTCATGTTTAAAGGTCGCGCTCAAAACATTTGTTTCAAAATACAATTTGTTGGCAACCGAATACCGACGTGGCCACTCTTGAGTATTTTTGCGCAGTACGGGCTGGGTGTCGGTTGATGTTACCGTGTGATATTGATTCAGAGCGTACGTTAAGACGGAAACGCAGGAAGCCTGCGGGGCAACTCAAAGGTGCACCTGGGCAACCAGATTTCAGGGCCCAGACACTAACCTTTGTAAGTGGTTGCCAAGTTGGCAACCGTGTGTCAGCTGGTTGGTTGCCAAGACTGACAGAATGGTTGCCAAAAAATTGTAATCATTCTGTAATCGAATGATAATGATCACATCAAATTATAATATAATCATCCTCGTATTTTCCTCATTCATGGGCGGCGCGTGGGGCTCTATGTTTATGGCGCTAAATCCAACCCCGTTCTGTGCTGTGGTTGCTTGGAAAAATGTGAATTATGATCACGGAGGCGAAACCTACGAGGTTGTGCAACGCGGCAACCAGAGCGCACATCATGGTCGACGACGGCCTGTGCATTTTATTATTATTATTTTTTATATCGCCGTTGTACGTTGAGATTTGCAGTTCATCGCACCTCAAAGACGTCCGGCTGGTTTTATTTTGTCAGGGAGCGAGTCTTAACTCTCGTCAACAACAACTCAAACCCCGTGAATAATCTGTGTCGATAGAGCGCCTCGCCAGCGAATATGACTCCTAATCCCAAATTTCCATTCCGCCCCAGTCCCCGTTGGAACGGCTGGACTCGTGGCCCCGCTCCATTAAATGACATTTGTCTTGCCTATCGGCGCATCGGTGGCACGTTGAGCCCCCCGCAGTGTGTTTGTGGAGGATTATCTGGCGGGAGGATGAGGTTTGTGTTTTTTCAGAGGTATTATGTGGACACCAGAGCCTCATTGTGCAAACCTGTCCGTCTGACCTTTCCAGCGCCGATAGCGCCACAATAACGCTGCGATCCTCTCACCGTTTAAGCCCCTTTGATTAACTTTCTGTTAAGCAACTTTTTTCTTTTTTTTTTTTCTCCTCGCTCTCCCCCCTTCCTCGAGTCCACGGCCGTACGCTATTGAAACTCCTCCGTCTAAGTAGCGCCGGGCGGCGGCGGAATAAAGATGGCTTAGGCCTTGATAGCATCTTAAGTCATTTGCAAAAGGCTCGGAGGAGGCAGGCCGCCCGTTTGTGGAAGTGCCACGCGCTGAATAGCAGGTTAATTTTTCAACAGAGGCGGATGTTTAAGAGAATATAGAAGGCAGCTATGAGGGGGATTGTTATTCCAGGGAGGGATTAAGGGCTCGTTATCTGCTTCTCCTTCGAAACGGAGACGTGGGAGAAGCGGGAGTAGGAAAAAATAAAAGCCGTCGAACACACAAAATGATTGAAACAAAGGAGGAGAGCGCTGATCCCCCCCCTCACCCCCCACCCACTGGAAAGCCCTTCCCTGGCTCGCCGCTCGGCCGCCGTCCCAGCACGGTCCCAGCCGGCGCTGGTGCAGCTTTGCTCCAGTTCCTGCTGCAGCGTTTCCCCCAAGATTGTTTTCATGGCCCAGACGCTGAGCTGCAGGAGGTCCTTGTCCACTTTGTTTACGGAGCTCCCGACAAGGGCTGGAGCACGGCCAGGCGTGCCGCTGGGGGGGGCGGATTTAAAATTTCTCGCGCGATTCGGTTGTATCATTTCAATTTCTGAATCGATTATCCATTTATTTATTTATTTTTATTTTTTTTATTATTATTATTATTATTATTATTATTTATTTATTTTTGGGCATTATGCGCCCGTTTGCCACCATGGCCACAAATCAGTCGAAATTTAACATTTCTATATTTGACTGAATTTGCTCCTTGGAAATATTTTTGGAATGCACGTGAGATGTTAAACTGAAACAGTTGGCAGTGATTGTGATGACATATAAAATGTCAACACATCGATATAGAATCATGTCGTGAGCCGTCTCATCAATGTGGCATTGAATTGATAATACAATGACTTGTGTGATAAAGAAGATGTTTTCATTTTAGACACCACTACTTTATAGTCCGATCAGATTTGATGCAAATTTTGTCACAATGTCTTAAAATGTTTTTTGGTTTTTTAAATTCTCTTGTCTCCTCCATCCTCTCTCCTCCACCCCCCTTGATTACAGAATTCATACGCAGATAGTGTGATAAGCCGTATGTATAACAATATCAGCAACCCTCCAATAACTGTCTTCCAGGGCCCCGGGGACTTCCAGCAGCTGATGCCCGGTGGCTTCGGCCAGCCCCAGCGGCCCCCCCATCACATGGACCCGTTCAGGGGCCAGCCCCCTCCGGCCCCCCAGGAGCGAGAGCCTTTCTTCATGGCAGGTGAGAGGATCACAATTCAACAATCATAATGTCTTATTAATGATATTATTATTAATAATAATCATAATAATAATAATAATAATACAATTCTTAATAAAAACGTTATATATTAATAAAGGTATTTTTTAACCTTATTTATTTAGTACTCTTCAAAAAAAACTTGTGAGAAATCACAGACAACAAATTTGGTATGTGTTCACTGTTGCTGGATGGGCACAGTACTGTTTTATTAATGTATTACAATGAGTAACTCACTGTAATACCATATTTTAGTAACAGGTATTACAGTAATATAATACAAGGATCACCTAGGAGAGGGGGGTTCAACAAACTACTCCTTCGCTAGCCACATTTATCATCCATGAATTTAATATTGACGTTGTTATTTTGAAAGATTGATGCACTATTGATAAAAGAGAGGAGTGGGTTCTTCAGGTTATTGATATTTGTCCGACCCCGCCCTGAAAGGGTTAAACAGCCTCCTGTTAGATGATTAAACTCTGCCGGGCGCTGTAGCTACAGGCTACGCTGCTAGCGCTCCACCGCCGCTCTATTAGCGCCTCTCATGTTATATGCATGTGCACGTACATGCATGCGGATGAGCCGCAGCAGAAGCACCTGCATGGACTGATAGAGCTGTGACTCCATCACCGCTCCCTGACGTCTCTCTCCTCCCTCTCTCTCTCTCTCTCCCTCTCTCTCCCTCTCCCCTCAGAGTTGAGGTTTTCAGGTCAGCACATGTTTGACCACCAGAACGCAAACCCTCCGATGGGCAACAACACCAACCTCATCCACCAGCTGCAGCAGCTACACGGCCCAGGCCCCATGGGTTCCAACCAAGGCCCCATGGGTTCCAACCAAGGCCCCATGGGTTCCAACCAAGGCCCCATGGGTTCCAACCAAGGCCCCATGGGTTCCAACCAAGGGCCCATGGGCTCCAACCAAGGGCCCATGGGCTCCAACCAAGGGCCCATGGGCTCCAACCAGGGCCCCATGGGCTCCAACCAGGGCCCCATGGGCTCCAACCAGGGCCCCATGGGCTCCAACCAGGGCCCCATGGGCTCCAACCAGGGCCCCATGGGCTCTAACCAGGGCCCCATGGGCTTCAGCCAGCCAGGGCCAGGCCCGCTCGGCCTATTCCACAGAGAACCCCTCAGACCCAACCTCCCTCCCCAGGGGCCTCAGGGCGTCATTGGCCTGAACCAGCAAGCCGGGCCCCCAAACCAGCACAGGCCCTTCGTGGGCCCCCGGCAGCCTTTTGGCCAGCCGCAGGGGAACTTGTTCAACCCCCCACAGCTCCAGTTTGGGATGCAGGTACGACCAAGAGTAAGTTGGACCTACGATCAATCGGAGTGTGTGTGTGTGTGTGTGTGTGTGTGTGTGTGTGTGTGTGTGTGTGTGTGTGTGTGTGTGTGTGTGTGTGTGTGTGTGTGTGTGTGTGTGTGTGTGTGTGTGTGGTACAGAGTGAGTTCAGTACTGTATCAGACTGGTACTCAATATCAGCAGTGAAACAGTGGCATCGTACATTCCTCACCGTGCATATGTTTGTGTGTGTGAGTTGAAGTGTTTACCCAGAGCTTTGCAGTGTATATTTCTCTGTTTACCTGCCAGTTCTCAGTATGGTAATGAACTTCCTCGGTCTCGGTCGGCCTGCCGCTCTCGATCCTTGTAAAAGCTGCTGAACAATAACGCCGCTCCCTCTGTTGTGAATTCATGAATTTTGCTTGGTTTGCACCAGATTATTAAAATGGCGGAGTGGAGTAATGAACACATAAATAAAGCAGAGTAGTTTCATATTCCGCTGGTGGAGCGTTGGGGGGGGGGGTGCAAAAAAAAAAAAAAAAAAATTAAGGAGAGTCCTGTTTATCTCAGTCAGGAGCTCCCCCTGCTGGCCACGTCCGGTGCTGCAGCGCTCTGCGGCCACACAAGGACACTGATTGGAGGTTAATCACATGCAGATCCTGGACCATGAGGAACGTTCTCATTGGGACATATTTAACGTTATTTTAATAACTCATGTGACCGTTAAGGCTAAAAAATTTTATACGATTCTATCTAGATATATCGACAAATATATATATATATATTATATATTCAAAAATGAAAAGTTCAGTGTAATGCAAAAATTACATTTGTAACTATAGTTATGGTGGTATTTAATTTAAGCGGAAAACGGTTGTGTAACTTCCAATCGAAGTGTCTATATTACAATTTCCCAAAAGATTCAGAAATGTAAATAATATAATAGAATTATATCAGGGTATCTTTTTTATTTATTTTCAACCCAGCCCTGAGTACCACGACACCAGTACCAACACACCATCTTTGTGCCGAGTTTCAGTCCTCACCTTCTTGTTCCTGGGTCTTTCAGGGTCTGATGCCCGGCCCTACCATGTCTCAGCTCCAGCACCACGACCAGATGGCGTCCCATCAGCCCCTGCACCACCCGCACCCACACCCGACGCAGCAGCACCACAGGTGGGGCGGCTCTCCCTTGCACACCAGCACACACTGGCAGTACAGCAGCTTTTATTAAGCCCAGGGGGAAACTCAGGTGTTAGAGCAGACTCATTTGATTGAACAGTGCTAGTAAATAAAGAGATGGAAATAAAATTAAATACGTTTAGAAATTATTAGAAAAATTGAAAAACAATAATTAATTTCACTGTTATAAATTTCAACGAATATACAACATTAGATCAGATACGATACAGTGTTGTCAGGGTAAATTCGATTTACTTTTATTATTTCATTCAGTTCAAAGGAAAACTCAGAAATCAGACAAATCTTAGTCGAGGGAATTTATATCCGTTTCAGGAGATGAGTCAACATGGTCGCGTAACTTTTTGACCTATTGACAAAATGCAACCTGATTGGCTAATAACAGGAAGCTTGTTTGAAGCTCAAGCTCCGACCATGAACTTTGTTGAACAGTTTATAATACTTTACAAAGATCATATGTCTGTTTACACTGTAATAAAACTTAATATTTTAATAATACATTTTATAATACAGTTTATCATTGCTAAATCAATAGTGCTAATAATACTTTAATAGTACAGTTCATGACGTTGTTCATTATACTGTTATTTCCTTCACAGGCAGGATCTGCAGCAGCACCTGAATCTGAACGACCAGCGTCCCATGATGCACCACGGCCAGATCCCCTTCCACCAGCAGCCCATGCACGGCGGACCCCGCCAGATGATGACGCGCCACCAGAACACTCAGCAGCGTGGGGGGGCCAGCAGGCCGCGCATGGTGAGCTCAACGCCAACATGAATTTCTCCATATTTGTTATTATTATTTTAGCTTTTTGAAACGATATGGTTTTATGCTGTGGCTTCGAATGTGCGTTCAGAAACCTCCCAGTGACTCAAATTGAATTAAAAAGACGTCAACTCTATATTCTGACGCGATTCAAATTTTTTCCTTTGGTTTGTTTGTTTGCAAATCAGTTTGAAACTTGAGATATCAATTTTTCCCTAAGTTATGCTACCATCTGCTTAAATTAAATGCCACATGAGTAACAAATGGATTCAAATATTAAATTCCTGTGCTGAACTTGTTCCGTGAAATATTTTAAGATGAGAAACTGAGAAGTTGGCAGAAATTCTCATTATGTATAAAATGTCGATATATTGATATAGATTTGCATCGTGAGCTGCCTCATCAATATCCGATTTAATTTCAATTGCATTAATTTATATTGCAATTGTGAGATCCTGCCCAACATCCAGCCCTTGCCTCCACGATGTACTTACATGAATGATGTTGTATTGTATTATATTATGTTCTTCTTGGCTGCGGCTCAGAGTGCCCCGGCCACCAAGCAGCAGATCCCCGCTCAGCGCAGCAGCAACCTCAGAGAGCTTCCCGTGGCGCCGGGGAACCTCTCCGCCAACGGCCGCCTGGGCCCCGCCCCCTCCTCCAACCTCAGGCCCGTCGCCAAGGGACCGGCCGGTCGGGGGCGGGGCTACACCGCTCCCCAGGCGCCCCCACCGCCCGGGGGGGCGAGTGGGGCGGGGTCTCAGAAGGAAACATCCACTAGCACTGCAGAGGTCAGAACACTCACTACCTGCACATGTACTTACACAAAATATTTTATAGCTATCTATATTTATTTCATTTTGATTTATTTATTTAGATATAATATATGATGTCATATATATTTTGTTTTGTCTAGAGTTCATATCACAAAATTTGTCTTGAGAAAATGAATGAGACTTTTCTCTGATATATATGAATTTAGTGCGGCTGATGAGCATTCAGTCCAATCAGGACCCCAGCGGAGAGATCAATACCTCCACATATTTCTCTGGGGTTCAAACACTCATTACTGACGGGGGGGGGGGGGGGTTAGACGGTGGGGGGGTTCTAGTGACAGTGTTGTGTGTTCCAGGACGAGGATGAGGAGACCCGCCTCTACCGGCTGAAGATCGAGGAGCAGAAGCAGCTCCGGGAGAGGATCCTGCGCACCAAGGAGATCAGGAGGCAGATGCAGGCGGGAGTGAGGAAGAAGGAGCTGCTGGAGCGCCTCAACGCCAACTCACAACAACAACAACAACAACAACAACAACAACAACAACAAACACAACAACAGCCTCAACAACCACAACCACAACTACAACAAGCACAACAACAAACACAGCAGCAGCAGAGGTCCTTCCCCTTCAGACCACAACAGACTCAGTTGAACCCCAACCAGGGCAACAAGTTCCCCCCCAACGGGACCCCTCAGACCCCCCCTCCGCAGCCCAACGTCGGGGTCCATCTGCAGGCCGCTAAGGGGGGGCCGGGGCCCCACGTGGGGCCGGGGCCCGTCCCGCAGCGGCCCCTCCAGCAGAACCTGATCAGGGCTGGGACCCAGCAGACCCAGGCCCCGCAGAGGATCATGCCCATACAGGGAGGCCCCTTCGTCGTCCCGGGGCCGGCCCAGGCCCAGGCTCAGGGGGCCAAGCCAGGAGCCAAGCGAACTGTGATGCAGCGCACCAAGAGTGCAGGGGGGGACGGCTTCCAGACCCCCGAAAAAGTGAGACTGGTCAAGCTGACGGGAGCGGTGAGTGGTTGAACTTCCTCTCTGCTTTTGTGTCTTCTGTCAGGGCTTGGCCACATATCTATATAACATTGAGATTGTTATATTAGACTAGATGCTGTCCTAATATCAATATTGTGATATGAGATGAGACATTGTTGTAATATTAATATTGTGATTTCAGACTAGATATCGCTATAATATTGATACCATGATACGGGAATAGATCCATTCTGGGAATGTGCTTCTGGGGACATATAGGTGATATAGTTAAATGTATTTATCGAGCGTTTTGCATTTTTTTTTTTTAATTCATAGACTGTTGCTTGGCCACAATATCCACATCACTAATAATAGTTTCCCTCATATTTATTGTGTGTAAATGTCTTATGAAAGCACCAATACTCGTCCCCTAAATATTGTCAAATTATTCAATTCAAAGTATTCCTCAAAAGAAAAGATGGAATTAGATTTTATCCGGTGTTGGAAAATCTGAACTTCCACTCCAGGAACTAGAGCCATGTGGATTTACTAGTGAGCATCAAGCTGGACCTCTGGTCCAGCTGCCCCAGTCAACCCAGGGAGCCAAAACACGAAAGCAGGACTTAGACTTTCTGAACCTGGAATTATCCACCTCTGATTTTTTGTCAATATCATCTGGCGCCGTTCCGTTTGGCCCTGACATACGTCTGATTCCCCGCAACTTGAAATTAGACGAGTGTTTTTATAAGAACCGGCTTTGAAATGTCACCGACGCTGCGTCGCCACCCGTAGAGGTTTCTAACCTACGGGAGTGACGGGCGCTGATGTCTGTGTCATTTTGGTTAAAAAAAAAAAAAAAATTGATCCGTAAAGATACGGTTTCTCTGAGCTTCACGAGGCGTTATTAAAGAGCGGTCGTCTGAACGCGCGCGGCGCGTGGGGTTGGAGCCGGGAAGACGTTAGCCGCTACACAGAGCGGCGTGGCATTTATCCCAGCCGACTCGGACACTCCCATCACTACTCTTAAAGGTTGACATCCTCCTCCGAGGGCTCAGTAGTCCTCAGTGACAGAGACCTAGACAAGGGTAAAACAGTGTTGACATGGAACTTTGTGAGCTGCATGTCCTTTAAAAAGTCTGAGAATGTCTTGTTTTACCAATTTACAGGCCCTTTAAAGTCGTGAAACGCTGTTAAATTAGAATTTATGAGGTTTTAATTTCAACGTGAGCATTTTATGATTTTATTCGTCCAATCTCACGACAGAGCCACCGGGCCATCGTTAGTGAGGCGGAGAGCACATTCAAAAATTAAAACATGAATTAAAAAATTCCGAAAGAGTTTCTGTGGGAATCCCTGCAATAGTTCATAACCCACACTGTTTCTATATAAATACATACCTCTGCCATGCACCAAATTAAAAAAAAAAGGGGGTGTGTGTGTATTGATAGGTAGTACTTACGTCCAATAACTAGTTGAATAAGAGAGCGACGAGTCTTAAATTCAATTGAAATTAGCCTTAAAAACATTTTATTGAAAGTGCACCTGCACCTCACCCTGTGTACATAATGTCTGCTAATGAATTCCAAATCCGGTGTTCCAGAATCCATCTGAGGATCATCACATTGAACTCTTTGATAATGTCAAGTCTTATATCAGACTAACGCGTCGCATAAACCTCCCTCTGATATTCCAGAGCTGATATTGTGAAAGTCATCCCCTCGTTAATGTAGACAACAGAACGCACTATCTGCGTGTGTCTTCATTTCACCACGTCGCCGCCGAAAGATGCTGCACTGTGATCCGCTATCATCAAAAAGCCTTTGCAGGCTTTTTTTTTTGTGGGGATTTGATAAGTTACTTCCACTAATTACACATTAATCTGTATTAAAAGGGAAACACAAAGGGCTGCGTGTTCCAGCCCTGGCTGAGCCGCTGGTACCAGATAGAGCTTTTAATACGCTGCCGGAGAGGAGCCGCAATGAAGATAACTGGATGTCAGCGCTACTGGGGAACCTGAGCTCTGAAGGAGAGAGGGGGGGATGGTGGGGAGGAAGGGAGAAGGGGGGTGGGGGGGGGGGGGGACAGGAGAGACAGGAGGAGATGGAGGGACGGGGGAGGGGTGGAAGGAGAGGGGTGTGGCGAGGGAGACAGTGGGAGATGGGAGGAGAGGGGGGTTGGGGGACTTGGCTGGAGAGTGAGGGGGAGATTGAGGGAGTGATGGGGGAGGGAGGGAAAGGGGAGGACAAGGGGAATTTGAAGTAGGGGGGGAAATGGAATGAGGGGGGGGGCAGAAAGAAAGGGAGAGACGGGATGAAGAGGAGATTCAGGCTCCCTCATTGTTCTCCTGCCAAACTGCTACCTGACAATGTTATCGCTGCGCTGTCTCTCTCTCTCCCAAGACAAGTATTCTTACCTTGACGAAGCATCACAAGACGTAACCGTTAAAACAATAATTTTTTTTGATACAAAAATCGCCGAGACAGAAAATAAAGATGAACAGGTCACATACGGGTGGTGCAGGTGAGTTGCCACTCAGGCCCTCTCTGTCGGTCTCTCTCTCTCTCTCTCTCTCTCTCTCTCTCTCTCTCTCTCTCTCTCTCTCTCTCTCTCTCTCTCTCTCTCTCTCTCTCTCTCTCTCTCTCTCTCTCTCTCTCTCTCTCTCTCTCTCTCTCTCTCTCTCTCTCTCTCTCTCTCTCTCTCTCTCTCTCTCTCTCTCTCTCTAAGGTGTATGAAGAGCGTCAGTCTTAAGCAGAATGTAAATCATCTTCCAACCGGAGGGGGGGTGGTTTCAGGATTTGGATTTGTGTAGCTTAGCCGCGTAGATAAGGTGCAAATTATATTTTCATCGGGAATAACGGGAGGGGGGCGCGTGGCATTCCGGGAGTTTTTGGGGGGGGCGAGCGGGGGCGGAGGGCACACAAAGTGTCTCCTCGGTGTAATGCAGCTTTGCATGTGATGGGTGCAATCAGGAGCTGTGATTTCTAAAGGAGGGATTAATCCATTTGCTGCCAGATATGGCTCCTCCTTTCCCCGTATTGATCTGTCAATCCTCTGAATGGAGAAGACGACCTTCAATTCCTCTCTACGCTGCGACTTTATTTGATAATGAGGCGCACGCACGCACGCGCACACACACACACACACACACCTAGTGGCTGGGACGGAGCAGCAGTGGATGGTTTGACCGTCGTTCTGGTTCGGACGTAAGAGCGAAGGCCGACGCTGTTCAAAGCAATGACATCAAATCAAAACTCTGGATTTTCTTCAAAATAAATGAAAAATAAAAAGTTCTTGAAGTGTGATAATATAATAAAGTGATAATATTCTGGATCTCCTATCAGGAGAGGCTTGGGTTCGCATCCCAAGGCGTCTGTCGTCTGTTTCGGGCCACGAATATCTGACTGAACGGTTTGTAGTTGAGTGAGATGAATAGTGAAACCGGTAGAACGATCAAATAACGAGTTTTCTCGGGCAACTCGATCGCACAAGGTGGTTGACAGTGGCCCGCCTCTGCTTTCCCGGAGGCAACTGGGCAACCGTCGACGTCGAGCAGTGGACAATAAGATTTCCCGACTGTGCTTACGTGCCGGGTGGGGCCGGTGTAGCTGTGCAGCGCTGGGTGCGGCTGGTGTAGCCTGACGCTGTGTGTCCTCCAACCAGGGGGGCGACGGGGCCTCTGAGTTCCTGCTGCAGGAGCCCCGGTTGATGCCCCAGATGAGCCCGGGGCCCCTGAGGAAGGTCACCACCACCGGAGCCCCAGCGCAACTCCAGGCCAACAGGGGGAGCAACCCTCTGCACAACAGGGTGAGATGCCCGTCTGACTGACACGAGCGCACTCCAGTCGCTTTGATGTTGATGTTTTTATTTTGCTTCACAGAATTCTGTTCTGACGTCCAGCGTCACCCTTGTCTTTGTCGCTTTGTTTTTCCAAAATCTTTCTTCTGATCCATCTATTTGTTTGAAAATTGTCTTTGGTTTGACTGCAACTCGATGCGCTGCTTTGGCAAAACTCACCACGGCTGAAATTTTTTTTTTGTATCTTATAACCTGCTAACCAAAATAAAGTAACAAATATGGAATTTTTAATTAAATAAACTTACGGATTATCACTTTAATGTCACAAGTAAATACCAGAAATAATAATATTCAATTGCAAGATCAATTTCTAGACATTGAGTTTTTCCACCAAGTTTCCCCGAGCAAAGCACTGAAAAGCAGGTGGAAAGCAAGTGAAAAGCAGGTGGAAAGCAAGTGAAAAGCAGGTGGAAAGCAAGTGAAAAGCAGGTGGAAAGCAGCGCACGTCGCACGGCCTCCTTCCTCTGGGGTTGTGTTCCAGCCATGGAGGAACATCTCAGTCTGGTATTGAGATACAACCTCAACGCTGCTTTGACGTCCATATTCAGACGTGACGAGTCAATCCGGCGCCGGCTGGAGGCGTCGCAGCGCACGGGCTGACAACAAGGAGACAGAGTTCTCTTCAGGATATAAAAAAAAAAGAGAAAAACATCTTTTCCCTGGAAAAGATGTGAGACTTTATTGATCCCTGAGGGAACGTCTGATTGTTGCTGCGTGGAGAAAAATACTGTGTGTGTGTGTGTGTGTGTGTGTGTGTGTGTGTGTGTGTGTGTGTGTGTGTGTGTGTGTGTGTGTGTGTGTGTGTGTGTGTGTGTGTGTGTGTGTGTGTGTGGCAGAGGAACAAGGTGCTAAACAGTGTGTATAAGTAGAGGACGGGGTGTTAAACAAGAGTGGTGTGCAGCAAACGCACACATAGTGGAGTAGTACAGTAGTAGATACTTCTATAACAGTATTATACAAATATAGCGTTTATACAGATGGTGTGAATGGTCGTACCACGTAAATAGATAAGTAACCTGGGATACATAGACGTTCACATCCCATAATGCCTTGCAGTCAACATGAGCCACAAGCTGGAGCTTTAGAAAAGAATTTGTCAGATTCAGTTTGCTGATGAACGGCCTTCACTCAGGGGTCTCCAGGTCCCTGGGGGCCTCGGGCAGGTTGCCTTCTCCACGTTGAGCGTCAAGCGTTAGTGAGTTTCCGGCCCCGCAGACTGACTCCGCCCCCCTCCTGCCGCAGGTTGTCCTGCAGAGTCGCGGTCGCGGAGCCGGGGGCCCGGCGGGCCGCGGCCGGCCCGTGGCGTCCAGGCAGAGCCAGCAGAGCGACCCCCAGCCCTGCATGGTGTCCATCGAGGGCCTGTCCTCCTCCACCACCGACCTCCAGCTGAAGAACCTGCTCAACTCCATCGGCCCCATCCAGGTAACCCGGCACGGAACCGACGGCAATGGGGTTCTCAACTGCGGGGTCCCGGTCCAACCGTGGGTCGTGGGGTCTGTTTGGAGTGGACCGAGAGTGTCGAGTGATTATTTTATTTCCTGATGTTGTAGTTGAGGACTGTTTGCTTTTCTTTCTGGATTCAACAAAGAGACGAGTTACGGTTGTTTGTTTGGATATTTGTTTATGTTTGTTGAGATGTCATCATGGGTTACTGCACTGTTCAGCGAGTGGAATACACTAGAATTGTTCTGATCTTAAATTAGGTCTGGGTCTTGACTTAATGAGTGTGAATCTGGGTGAAGAGGCCAGAGCACTGTTTTAAAGAATGTTGTCACGTCACAACAGGTCTGGTTACATTTTGGGAGTGTTCCTGGTGCTTGGCTTTAGCTTCATTCCTCTGTGGTGGTCTTCTGGTGCCCCCTGGTGGAAAGTGTTGGCCACCTACGCTTTTCCTTGCTGGGCTCCCTCTAGTGGCTGAATGGACCTCTTAACTTTCTGGCTGTTTGCTCCTCCAGATGTTTGAGATGCTTTCTGACTGCTTGCTCCTCCAGATGTTAAAGATGTGTTCTGTTTCCTCCTCCAGATGTTTGAGATGCTTTGTGACTGCTTTCTCCTCCAGATGTTAAAGATGTGTTCTGTTTCCGCCTCCAGATGTTTGAGATGCTTTCTGACTGTTTCCTCCTCTAGATATTTGAGATGCTGACTGTTTGCTCCTCCAGATGTTGAAGATTCTTTGACTGTTTGCTCCACCAGATGTTGAAGATTATTTCTGACTTTGCTCCACCAGATGTTGAAGATTATTTCTGACTGTTTGCTCCACCAGATGTTTGCGATGCTTTCTGACTGTTTGCTCCGCCAGATGTTTGAGATGCTTTCTGACTGTTTGCTCCGCCAGATGTTTAAGATGCTGCCCCAGCAGAGGAAAGCCATCGCCCGGTTCAGCAGCCCCCAACACGCTCACAGCTTCCAGGTCAGCTTCCACAGGTAAGATGCCGCCCGCCAGACAGAGGTGTTGATGTGTTGAGTCATTTAAGCCGATATTAGGAATGTTGCAGCGACTAAAAAGCGAAGGTCGAGCTCGACTTTTGTTGTGACGCTGATAACAGGCGGATGCTAAGATGGTCACATAAAATGATCCCAAACTGCAAGGATTCGTCCAAGAAAATGTCACAACCGTGCCCCGGTGTCAATAAGTGGTTCCCCTGTGATAAGTAGGCGATTACACTACAGTACATATTACAGTCGTTCGCCGTCCGACTTGCATCCGTGCCGGATCGGGGTGTCACCGTTGAGATTCGACAAACATTCAAAATGAGCGTTCCGGTTTCGAATTTATAAATCAGAAGCGGGTTTTGAGACCCTCCCGCTATGTTTGCGGGTAATATTGTCCGACGTGTTGAGTTTATATCCGAGTTTATATTTATATCCCACTCTGCTGCCGCCGCGGGACTGAGGACACGCACATCAGGCGGCACGGCACTTTGCGCTTGCGGCCGACCGGCGTCGGCGTGGGGGGCTTGGACAGGCAGCGGACGGCGTCACAGACCCGTCGCTTGTTTCCCAAAGCGGAGCCGCTTTTCACTCTGCTTGCCCTTCGAGCGGAGCCCCCGCACCGTAGCCGTGCGCAGGACGGTGGCGGAGTGTAGAATGCCCTGGGTGTCGTGGGTTTGTCGAGCGGTGGGAAGATTCCTCGCCGCGGCATCCCAGTTCTCCATGGCAGAGGCAACATACTCATCTTCCTACAGAAAAACTTGAAACTGTGAATGACCGTTGTCAGGGCATAAAACCAATGAGTAAATAGTAAACAGTGTAGTAGATTTTCAACCGTTTATTATTCTAGAGTCTAGTTTTGATAAAGCTCTTCACTGTGTAGCTTTGTTGTTTGGATACTCTCATATTTTTGTTGTTATTTATAATTGTTAATATTTAAATCAAAGTTAGTTATAGAGAAACAAAGAGTTTTTATTTAAAAATCAAGACTCGATAGTGGAACCACGGCATAGCCATCGGTGCTGGGGAAAAAATACATATGTTTAAATTGAAAACCAAACTGTGACCTTAAAACCCAAAGTCAAATGGAATCGTGGATTTGGAGAATCGTGACACCCCGAGTGTTCCCTGTGTTCCCTGCGTCACTGTTCCATGTGTTTACCGTGTTCTATGTGTGTCATGTGTTCACTGTGCTGAACTGAAGCGGTGTGTTTTTTTTTTTTTTTGTTTGTTTTTTAACTGATCAATAATCCCAACCACTGTCACACAGGCATATGATCGATCTGTCCCACATCGACGTGACTCTGATCGAC
The DNA here is from genome assembly GCF_960531495.2 of Zeus faber. Classification (NCBI taxonomy): domain Eukaryota; kingdom Metazoa; phylum Chordata; class Actinopteri; order Zeiformes; family Zeidae; genus Zeus; species Zeus faber. The sequence goes on along the minus strand of NC_137206.1, from coordinate 4,094,439 downwards.
GGCTGAGTCTGCGCGCACTCCGATGCGACGCTTCGCCGCCCGCGCACGCCGCCAGCGGCGCCCGCAGTCCACCTTCAGCGGCCCCTCCTCCTCCTCCTCCTCCTCGCGCCTTGTAAATTTCCCACAAACTTTGAACCGGATCCAGGCACAGACTGCCGCGACGCTCTTTGATGAATGCTTTGTGAAAAGACACGAAAGCAGTGGTTAGTACGGGCTAACGGCTCAGCCCCTCAGCAGGAAAACACAAACTCTTAAGAAAATTGTGTCCCATTGTAGAAGTGTGTGTGTGTGTGTGTGTGTGTGTGTGTGTTATTGGCGGTTTGCAGCTGGCCGTGGATGCAGTGTGCGGTCGTCGTGGAGATAGATCTTCGGCCTCTCTCATCGGGTTTCGAGTGCAGTGAGTCAGTTTCTCCTGCAGGTGACAGCGTTTAGTCACGATGACGCCGTTTGGTTTCCCCCACGTGAAGGCTTCCTGGCGGAGACGGGTGGCGTTTGTTTCTGGGTCGTTTTTTTTTTTCCAGGCTCCTTCTTTTTCCGTCGCGCTTCTGAGCACCTCGTCCGGCGTTCGGGGGGGGGAACGCGGGCGGGCTTTCTCGGGATCGGCCCTTTCTGGATTTGAAACGGCATGCCGTACATTTTGACACATTTTATTCGGCGACTTCCGGCGGCTCTGTGCAGGTAAACTCCTCCGTCGTCGGTCGGTGCGTCTCGCTGTCACCGTCGCGTTTCTCGTAGTTGAATTAGAACATTTAGGAAGCGCCCCGCTCATTAGCATAAGTCCATAGTTTACCCTCGTGTCGATTCTTTTCCGAGAAGCTTTCTTTTATCACGGGGTTCACGCTGGAGGCCGGCTTTATTTGCGTCTCCAGCGCCGCCCCGCGCCTCCTCCGCGAGAAGTCAATGAATAGCTGCGGGTTTTGTAGAGGTGGTTCTTCGTCATTTTGACCCTCATCCGCAGTTTCCTTTTTGTTTTATCAGATTTATTTTTATTTTTTTCCGTGCGACCGGCGTTCCTCACCGAGTGCAGCACGTCCGTGTCAGCTGGTCGGGTCTGAGCTGCTGCTGCCGCCGCCGCCGCCGCCGCCGTCGTCGCGCGACGAGCTTTTGGGAGGTGCGGCGTTGACACCGTTCAGAACAGCGGTTGATCCTGGGGACGAGTTGGGCGACTTGGCGTCACGACGCGATTGATTTAAAAGACAAAACCCTCGTCGCAGGATGATTGTTGTGGCGTCTGGGTTCCGAGCGTGAGAGAGGCCGGACGTTGGTTATTATTATTATTTACTTTATTTTTCCCCTTTTTTTTTTTTTTTTTTGCGTAATTACTTTAAGAGATGTTAAACTTTGAGCGGTTGGGGGTGGGGGGGGGGCTAGTTTTCGCGATCGGCCCGTTTTTTCTGTTTGACCGGACGCAAAAGGACGCGGGGGCGAAACGTTTTACGTTGTTTTAAAACTGCACTACACGGAACGAGGCTTCTTTTCTGTTTGGTTTGTTTTTAACGTGTGAATGTCTGTGGGACGACGCGGCGGGCTGCGGAGGCGGAGCTGAGGCCGCCCCCGCCCCGCCACCATGTACATTATGTATTCTACACCTTCCTCTTCACTCTGTACCAACGTAGCTTTTATATCACCGTGTGTACCCGACGTGTCCAGGCGCCGTTGATTTGTATGTTAAAAAAAAAAAAAAAAAAAAAAAAACCCAAAAAGGAAAAACACTGACTGGACCCTATTTCTGTTGATAAGATATTTGACCAACATTTTACGGGGAAATGAGACAATAAAAAAAATGGCCAAAATACCCAAATAACTGTCAGGTATGTGAAGCCCGTTCGCTCTCCCTCAGAACTGTGTCGGCGTGGTGATGTGGATCAGCGGCAGGGTTCTCTCTCCAGTCCTCTCTCTCTCTCTCCCTCCCTCTCTCTCTCTCTCTCCCTCCCTCCCTCCCTCTCTCTTTCTCTATCACCAAACGGTGCAGAGTGCTCGTGCCAAACGTGCCGCTCTCACATTGCCGCTTTAGTGGAGTTTAGTGTCTCAGATTAAAGGGCAACGCCATTGAATTTTGGAATCGGCGACTTGTCGATTTTAGGGGGGGGGGGGGGGGACCTTCCGAACCCTTTTTCATTTGTTAGGTCACACATGGTGCAGCCCCGGTATTAATAGGGTGACCCTGAGTTTCCGCCGTAACATAATTCTCCATCCAGATGATTTAGGATCCTGGATTATTTTTCCTACTTGTACATAAATATATGTTCCATTCGTTTTTAAATTGAATGGAATTCTCCTTAAATGACTGATTTAAAAAAAATAATAATAATAACAATAACATTTAAAAGAAAATAAAGATAAAAAAATAAAAAATAAACCTTCAGTGCAGAGTAACAAAACTTCTAAGAATCAGTGAAATAAAATATCAACCTTTTATTTATTTATTTAAACATTGATCCCACGCAGCTCGGAGGCTTCTGGAAAAGCCCTGGTTCTGGGTTGCGTCCTGGTTTTGTTCCGCTTCCACCCCAAACTTTGTTTTCATTTTGTTTTGGGTTGTGTTTGTGTGTTTTACTGATGTTCTGGTCACTTTGATTGAAACCCTGTGGGTTGATTAACCGTATCGGCAACGCCGACCTATTACCAGAATGAGACGTTTGGTCTCGTTGAGCCACAACAGGTTCATATTGGACCTTTTTGTTCCTTAAAATCAAGAAAGTTGTTGTTGCATCCGCCTGCAGCTTCGTTCCTGAACGGAAGGTTTACTTGAATAACTTTGAGTGTTTTGTGCGACGTGTTTGTGTTTGAACCCACTGGTTGAAGGAAACGTCCCCTGCTCACCGCCACGGCTCTGTCTCTTGGTTTGAAGTTGTTGACCCCGCCCCCCCCCCGTCGCGGCCGTCGCCGGCGCTCCGGCTCTAACGGCGGGGTTTTCCTTCCACCGCTAACCTCCCTCCTGCTTCCTCCCTCTCACAGGAAGCTCCCGCAGGCGCCCGGCGACCGTTTTCACTCCCCCCGTTTTTCTCCTCCCCAGGTCCGCGGCGGAGGAGCCGCCGCTTCAGCGTTGTTTTTCGACTTTCGCCGTACGGCGCCACAAAGCACGGTCACCCGGCCGCCTCCTTGAGTCGCTGCTGGCTTTTTGGCGCTGCTTGGTAAGGCCGGGAGAAGGGATGGATGACGTGCTCGGCCACGGGCGTGTGGCTCACGTCCGCTCGGGCTCTTCACAGTGAACCGTACGAGGGATGGAGTACCGAACAGCCGGACGGGCGGTTCGATGCCCGTCCGGCTGTACGCTATCCTGCTTGTCGGGCGGCTCCTTTACCAAATAACAGAATCAATCGGCGCAGGATGTTGAGTTCAAAATTATTTTGATGTCCACGTCCACATTCGTCTCAGGACGCGCAGTTTCTATGTTGCGTCACCAGCTCGCGGCAGTAGCAGCACGTAGGCAGAGAAGTCGCTGTTATCCGTGTAGTAGTTCATTATCTGCTCTTCAATCCAGCCGAGGTTCATCACTGTGAAGTGTCCGAGATGAAAAGTCGTTTAAAAATAAAAAATTAATAATAAAAAAATTTAACAAGGGGGTTGGAAAGGGGCGGGTCCGGAGAGCGGGGGGGGGGGGAAATCCCGTTTCCACGGTTTCTCCGCCCCCCGTGCGCGGACCGGCCGCTTCCGCTGCGTCGAGGCCTCCGGGCTCGACTCCGAGCGGCGGGTCCAGGCGGGTCGACCGGGAAAACCCGGAGCGGGGTTTCGCCCCCGGGGGCCCGGGCCTCTCCACCTCGGCGACGCGTCTCTTCCCTCATCGGAAGTCGACCCGAGTGATCGGCGTCTGAATCTCTTCGGTCGATCAGATATCGAGGGGGAATCTTGAGCTTTCCCCCGCGGCGCATCGCTTGGGTTGAGCGCTGATGGAAAAGTGCAGTTTGAGTTGAAAAAAAGAGTAAAAAGTAAAAAAAAAAAAAAAGTTGTTTAATCTGACGCCGAATAATCATTGTGATTGATCTCCCGGTCTTGCCTCCAAGCCCGTCGTCCCCTCGGGGATCGCCGAGGCGTTGGATTCAACCCTCGCCCCTCTCCCGGCGACCCCGCGACGTCCGGGGGCCGGGTCTTGGTGACGGTGCTTTCTGGCGCGGCCGGCTCTCTGCCCTCTAACCCCCTCGGCTCAGTTTTCCCGCAGGCCGCCCCGTGTCCGGAGCCCGACGGCTTTTTCCTCTTCCTCCCGCCTCCCTGCGACGAGGCGGCGGCGGCGGCGTCTCGCTTCCTCTGCTTTCACCTCCTCATTTCCTTAGCGGCTGCCATCTTGTCCCTGTTCCTGTCATTTGAAACTTTTGAAAAAGAAAAAAGTTTTGCGCCAAGCGAGGGGTGGGACGAGTGTTGCGGCGCAAACTGACTCTGAGCCGCCGCGGCGACCCGACCGGAGCCGCCGCCGGGTCGAAATGTGTCTGAAGGAAGTGAATGTTGAGTCCAAACTGTGGAATTTCCACTTCCTGTTCCGAGTGTTTCCACCGTTTCAATGCTCTTGACGTCAGCTGAATCCTGTACCTGTTGTTTGTGGTTTGTTTGTTTTTTTTTTTGTTTTTTTCTTTGTTCTTTTTTTTCTGAACCAATGAGATCATTCTGCACTTTTGTTTCCTCCTGTCAAATGCTGTGATGTGTGGAGGGAGGGAACACCCTGTCAAACCTGTCCAAAAGCTGTTAAAACCGCCGGGAAAAATGCGACAAAAAAATTAAAGTTTATTTTTTACACGAAAGTGTGTCGGCTCACAGAGTCTTTCTTGGTGAACGCTGCGTTTTGCTGAGTTCTCTGAAGGGAAAAGGGGGAGAACGATGGGAGACGTGTATCATACAAGAGACGGCGTGCAGCCAGACGGTCATTATCGTTAAAAAAAAACCGAAAAAACCCCGACAGTGTTTTGACTAAACTGAAGGACGCGGTTTAGTGATCATGACCTGGCTGCATGGCGTCCTGCGTATGCACACACCACCGGTCTGGTGTAGTTCCTGTGTGGCGCCGCCAGATGGCGCCACTAGATAGCATTAGCATGGAACCAGGCGTTGCCCGCGGCAACGGTCATTAACAGATCAGCGGTCGTCAGGTGACCTCTGTTTGAGCTGTTGAACGATCTGTCTGAGTGTTCCACTGAGCTGTGGCATTCGAACAATAGTATTATGATTCCTGCGTTCCACTTTCACTTTGTTCAGATTTGCTGTAATATTATCTGAGTTTTAAACATTTGTGAAAACAGTTAAAAAAACAACAAAAAAAAACGAGCTCGATGGTGATTTGCATGATTTGGTTGGTACGTGACCACATTGCCCGTCCACTTCTGTCGAAGATCCCAAAACGCACAAGTCCCAGGTTGTTTTATTGTTGCCTCATGTGCGATTTAGGTTCCGGGTTCATTGTGTTTTCCGAGGGCCGTGGTTTCCCAACCTCCGGTCCGAGGGCCGACAGAGACCGCCGGGGGGGTCGTATGAGGCTCGGGCTTTTGAAAGAACGGACCCGCGCAGCACGAGGCCGAGGCAGACGGGTCGGTTCTGTCGAGGGGACGAGCGCTTCGGACCAGGTTTCGACTTTGCCAAACGGAGCTTTGATGACTTCACCCACACGTCGGGTTCTTTCGGCCGTCAACTCCTTGCACATATCTTTCGGGTGCGGGAACCCTAAACCCCGGGGTTTATTTTGGGTGTTTGGGTGTGATTTTAACTAAACTGGCCACTTACACGGAGCCTCCGCTGGCGGTTGCACCAGAACAAACCGGAGCTGTCGAGCTTTGCAGAATGCCAGACCGCTCTGTTTGCAGATGTCAAGCTTTGTAAAAAGCCGTTTTCTGGGGCCCCGGCAGACGTTGGGGCCCCTGCGGGGATTAGAGGCCTTTCAGTGTTTACCTGCGGCCTGGAATGAGGGAGACGCGACGCTTTGTCCTCCCAGTTTCCATCTCACAATATCAACAAGCAAACACAATGCGGAGACTCTGCAGGAGGAAGTGGAATTCCTCTTCGTGTTGCGACAGAGTCAGAGCGGTGAAGCGCCCGAAACGCTGCGTTTTATCAGCTTGATCAGGCTGATCAAACAGCCGTTAAAACTCAGTTATAACGAATTATGACTCAATTACACTGAATTACAACTCAATTATACTGGATTATATAACTAAATTATAATTAAATAAAACGTCAATTTTAATAGGAATTATTATTGAATCATATAACTAAATGTTACAGAATTATAATGAATTATAACTAATCAAACGTCAATTATAACTGCATTATAAATTAATTATATAAATAAATTATAACTCAATTATAACTGCATTATATCTGAATTATATAAATCAATTAACTGAATTAAACTGAATTATAACTAAATCAATTATAACTGCATTATATCTGAATCATGTAACTCAATTATGACTGAATCATACTGAATTATACCTAAATTGTAACTTAATCAAACATCAATTATAACTGCTTTATAACTGATTTATATAACTTAATTATAACAGAATTATACAGAATTATACAGAATTGGAATGAATTGACTCAACTATACCGAATCATGAATATATTATAACTAAATCAAACATCAATTTTAACTGCTTTATCACTCAGTTATATAACTAAATTATAACAATTATACTGAAATATATGACTAAATTATACAGAATTAAAATGTATTATATAACAAAATTATACTGAATTACAACTGGTTTATACTGCATTACTACTGCATTAAAGCCAAATTGTACTGAATTATACCTTAATTTATAACGACATTACACTGAAGTTTAACACTAAGTTATAAATCACTCCAGTTATCACGCACGGACCTCAGTGATTTCAAGGAAAGAAATGTGATTCAAATAAATGTTTGATCAACTCAGGAATAATTCAACTTTTCCACATTGTGTGTGTGTGTGTGTGTGTGTGTGTGTGAGTGAGAATATATCTCATGTTTACATGGATTCTGAAGTTGTGGCTCCTTTTATGTTCGTATCGATATTGTTTTCTGAAATTGAGTGACGCTGCAGCTAAAAGAGGAAAAGAGCCGTGAAAGGTGAGTGTTGGGAATGTAAAGCTTCTATAGGTTTTAGGACCGTTATATCGGATGCACTGAGTGTGTGTGTGTGTGTGTGTGTGTATTGGATGCACTGTGTGTGTGTGTGTGTGTGTGTGAGAGAGAGAGAGAACACACCAACTGCATCATTCATCCCATTCCTTAACAGCAGAATCTCTCCAGTGTCTTTAATGAAAGATTCAAGCAGCAGCAGCAGCAGCAGCAGCGGTGTAATATCACCATCTGTCCACTGCGCGTCGCTGTTGTCCAACTTATCAGAAGTTCTCATGCGTTCTGCGGCCCGTGTGTGAACGCTCATTTAGGTTCCTGCAGCTCTGCGGTCATTAAGGGTTCTCATGGATCGGATTTGCTTTCCTGTGTATTGGCGTGGCCGTGCGGGTGGAGCAGACAGGTGGAGGAACAGACGCTCTGTGTTGAATGTGCACCTGTTTGCTCAGAGCAAACTGCGGCAGATTCCACACGCAGCCTCCACATTTCACAGGCATGCAAGAGGAACCTGCAGCAAACAGCAAACAGGCCCCTCCGCCCCCCCCAACCTCCACCCCTCGACCCCTCCACACCAGCACACATGGCCCTCTGCCCCACTACACAGCATCCGTCAGCAGTGGGTGGAGAGGGTGGAGCTCTGTGCTGGTTCACTGACCGACTGCTCCTATTTAAACTGACAAAAACATGCACAAACTGCAGGTTTGAATATTTTCTTTATCTCATTTTGTAATAAACATATAAATAATAAACTCTAGACATTCTGACACATCGCCCCGTTATGAAAGTTCACTGGTCTGCTTTATATATACATATACTTATATATATATATTCTTATACATATACTTTATATATGTACTGTATGTGTGTACATATACAGTAAATATACACAATATATGTATAAATACAATATATATACAAATATACTGCACATATATACATATATACTGTGTGTGTACGTGTGTGTATGTACGTGTATATATGTATGTGTGTACGTGTGTGTATATACATATATTTGTGTGTTTATATATATATATATATATATATATATATATATATATATATATAAATACATATAAATACATATATGCATGTAGGTATACATATACAGTATGTATGTATATATGTATACAGTATAGTACTATCCAAACTGCATATCCGCATCATGTCATTTCTATAAAACTATTTCCAAACTATTACAAAATATGAAAAGAAAAATACATTTTAGTAAATTTACACAGTTACTTGTTAATTGATCCAACAGAAGCCGCAGTGAAAGGGGAGGTGACGTCACGTGTCCCCGCCTCTCCCCACGCGACTCCATGGATTTAAATTAAAATATATTCTCATATCTTACACTATTTCAAATAACGAAATGTGATTCGGCAACGATCTGTCAAAATCTAATTTACAATTTGTGTATAAAAATAGAATTCCTGCTCATCACGCAGAGTCTGAAGCTTCACTGGCTCCAAGCGGCACCTTTATAAAAATAGATGGTGCGCGAGGACCCGGACTCCGGTTCAGGGAATAAATTATAGAAAGAGTTCGAGTCAAATAAATATCCCTCCATGTGCTGCGTCCGGGCCCCTTCAGCTGGGGCCCAGGGCCATCCCCAGCGGGTGCAGGGAGCCGCCGTCCAGGAGCCACGTCCCCAGCGGGTACAGGAGCCTGGAGTACCAGTGCACCCCGGAACCCTGCCCCGGCGCCGGCTCCGGGGTCCCGGGGAGCAGCGCGGAGAGCCGGTGGCCCAGGCGCAGCGGGGCCAGGGCCCAGTGCGCCAGGGCGTGGTCCGCCACCACCGCGTAGCAGGAGGCCAGGACCCGGTCCACCACGATGGAGCCCTGCACCGTCACCGGCGCGAACGAGCCTTCGTGCGCCTGCGTGTAAATCCGCTTCACGGTGACGGACCGGAGCCGGTGCTGAGGCGGGTCCGAGACGAACACCTTGTCTCCGGGTCTGACGTCACTGGCGAACACGGCGCGCATCCCGGCGCCGGCGCCGGTGCCGGTGGAGTTGTCGTGCACGAAGAGCAGGTGCGCGGCGGTGAGCGTGATCCGGTGCCCGGATTCGGTGTCGATGACGTGGAAGAGCCTCCTGGTGCCCGGGTCCCGGTCCAAGAACGTGAGGAACTCGGTGAACACGGGGTTCCCGTGCTCGTCCGCCGCCAGCACCCGGTCCCCGGTGCGCAGGTCCCGCACGGCCTTGCGGGCCCCGCCCTGCAGGGTCACCGCCGCGGACCCCGGGAAGCAGCCCCCGGATTTGGCCGCCACCGAGTTTTCTGTTGGGACAAAAGATTAAGATGTTATTTGGGATGAATGGGGTTCGGGCTTAAAGGCCCCGAGGGGCCAGATGCGTATTGGCCCCTGAGATGCGAAAGTCTCTTGTGTTCCTAATTAAAAAAGCCAATAAAGACGCTTTGTGGGCGCGGAGCGGCTCCTTCTGGGACCCAGAACCTCCAGGCCCCTCCAGGCCCTCCAGACCCGGCTCTGTTTGCTCAGGTGCACGAACCTCCGCGACACAATTCACACAAACGGGGGAAATATAAAGCGCGTGTTTACCAGGGGCCACTTGTTACCAGGGGCCACTTGAAGCCGCGCATTAGAATTGAATTCGGGCCCCGGGCTCTTTCTGCGCCCGGGCCTCGCGGTGCGAGTCCTGGAGACCGGGGGCCGCGCCGCCCGTGCGTGTTAATCCTCTGTGGACGTTCCCACGGAACCAGAACCAGGGGCCGGTTCGGTTCCAAACGGGGCCTTCCCTGTGACCCCCGGGCCGCGCGGCGCGTCTGGAATCACAAATGAGGGATTTGCACCAACAACCTTCCTGGAAGCGGCTTCTCCCGTCGAACGGAGGAAAAGGTTTCGTTTATTTTAAGAGAGAAGTTGGACGTGGACCCCGCCACCGCAACAACAACAAATAAACAAATGAACAATAAATAATAAATAAACAACAAATAAACAATAAATAATGATTCACAACAAATAAACACTAAATAATAAATAAACGTTCATATTTAATTCCTTGTTCTGTGTGAAGGTGGCGATGTGACATCGTGGAATAATCCTATAATAACTAGAATAAATCCCTTTCGTTGCATCAAACATTAAACTTTCTTGCTCTCAAAATCGACATTTTTCTGATCTCACATTTATTTTCTTAACATTTGGAATAATCATGAACGGATTATTAACATTTACTGCAGGAGATTATTTAATTATTTGCAATAAAACTAAAACAGATCGAATTCGTTTCATTTTTTTGCCGTAAATACAGTTGTAATTAGATTATGAAGTTTTAAATAAAGTTGAAATTAGATCATGACGTTTTAAATAAAGTTGTAATTAAAAAATACGTTTTAAATAAAGTTTTAATTAAATTTCTACGTTTTAAATACATGTTTAATTAAATTATTGCGTTTTAAATAAAGTTTAAGTTTAATCATTAAGTATAAATAAAGTTGTAACAAAATTATGAAGTTTTAAATAAAGTTGTTAGTATATAATGAAGTTTTAAATAAAGTTTTTTGTTAACTGGAAACTGCAGCCACGAAATTCTGCTTTTCAGTGTCCACACTAACGGGATAATTATTGATTTTGTTTTGTCATTATTATTATTATTATTGTTGATATTAGTCGTATTAACATTAATTGTAATGTATTATTGTTATTATTATCGTTATTATTATTGGTAGTATATTAACATTAAAACATAATTCTAACTGTTGTTGTGATTAGGTTACTCTTGTTATTATTATTATTACTCGTGCATTATTAGTAATGGTGCATCAATATTAAGAGACTATTATTATTGATATATCTATTGTAATATTTCGATTTTTAAACAAACCAAAAATTGGATGTGTTGTAAAGCTCCATGTATGATGTATTTGCAATGTATTTATAATTTATTTTTAGTGTATTTCTAATGTATTTCTACTGTATTTCCAGTGTATTTCCGGTGTATTCTTACTGTGTTTCCAGAGTATTTCTCCTGTGTTTCCAGTGTATTTCTCCTGTATTTCTACTGTGTTTCCTGTGTATTTCTACTGTGTTTCCAGTGTATTTCCAGTGTATTTCTCCTGTGTTTCCAGTGTATTTCTCCTGTATTTCTACTGTGTTTCCGGTGTATTTCTACTGTGTTTCCAGTGTATTTCCAGTGTATTTCTACTGTGTTTCCACTGTATTTCCAGTGTATTTCTGCTGTGTTCCCAGTGTATTTCAATGTATTTGCAGTGTATTTCTACTGTTGTTTCCAGTGTATTTCTAGTGTGTTTCCAGTGTATTTCCAGTGTACTTCTGGATCATACGGGGTCTCCTCTACCTGCTTTGACGGAGCAGTGGATGTGAGCCTTGGACTCGTAGTACACCCAGTCGAACCCCGCCTCCACGGCCAGGCGGGACAGGGTTCCGTACTTGCTCTTGTCTCGGTCCGACGTGGTGATGTCCACGGCGCGGCCCTCGTAGTGCAGCGACTCCTCAAAGTGGTGGCCGTCCTCATCCCAGCCCTCCGTGACCCGCAGCTTGACCCCGGGCCACTGGTTCATCACCGAGATGGCCAGGGAGTTCAGCTTGTCCTTACACCGCTGGGGGCACAGGCACAAAATATATATCATAAGTTTAAATCACACATGGGTGGGTGGCTGTGCGGGTGGGTGGATGTGCGGGTGGGTGGGTGGATGATGGATGTTTATTTCTTGGCTGTATCAGCTGTATATTTTATATTAAATATTACATGAAAATGGTCATATCCATCCTCATAATGCTGCTCAGGAGGTTGTTATGAAATGTGCACAAGGAGCGAGAGAGAGAGAGAGAGCGCGAGAGAGAGAGAGAGAGAGAGAGAGAGAGAGTGTGTGTGTGTGTGTGTGTGTGTGTGTGTGTGTGTCAGAGTGAGTGAGTGAGTGCAGCTTGTGATGAAATATTGATCAGGGCGTGTCCGCTCCAGTGGTTCAGCTGATCAGCAGCATCACTACACTCTGGGTGTTTGCTTTGGATCAATAATTGATCTGCAGGTGACATGAAGATGATCTGAGGCAGCAGGAGTCCTGGAGAACCCACTTCTCCAGGACCGGGATACATGTCTATATCTATATCCATATATATATATATATATATATATATATATATATATATATATATATATATATATATATAATATCTATAGATATGGTATAGATATGATAAAGAATATAAATATATAATATATGATATAGATATGATATATATATATAGATAGAGAGAGTGAGATATAGATATATAGATATAGATATATAAAAATAGATACATAGATGTATATAAAGATATAGATATATATATATATGATATAGATATGTAAACACCAAACAGAGTTCATTTCAAACCAAATGAGAAGCTGTGATTTAACACCTCCTCTACCATGACGCACTCGTAGAGAGGAAGAAGAGGAGCCTCCTCTTCTTCCTCTCCTCCACATCCTCTCCTCTTCTCCTCCTCTTCCTCCTCATATTCCCCTTCCTCCTCCTCCTCCTCCTCCTCCTCCCCCTTAGAGGACCCGTGGAGCTCCATCTCTTCATTAATTCATCAGGTCTTGTGCCGCGAATCAGGACCAACTCTGCGCAGTCACCGTGAAGCGCAGCGGGGCGCGATGCGCCGGAGCTGGGGTCCGACAAGCTGCTTCTACACCTCTATCCCCCTCTTCCCCTCCCCTCCCTCTCTCCCCTCATTCTCTCTCATCTCCATCATCATCATCTCTATCCCGCCTCGTTAAACCACATTCTCTTCACACTTGGCTGTCTGGTGTGTTTCATGGATCTCTGTGTCATTATATAAATACAATCCGATCCGATCCGATCCGATCCGATCTGATCTCGGTGGAGCTCTCTCTTTCTCTCCCTTCGTTGCCGCGAACTTTCCTCGAAGTGCGTCCATGCGCCACGAGGACCGGAAGGATTTTAAAGCCACTGATCTTGACTCACAATCACCAGAAGTCACTGATCTGACGAATCACAGTTCAACGGCGAAATCCACGACGACACGGAGGCGCGCTCACGCCACCCGCTAACTGCACGCGCGCCGTGCGTAAAACCCAGTTGGAGCCGTGCGTAAAATGCTTAAAAAGCAGTTTGGCAACGTACGTGGACCCTCCCCAACGGCCTCCGGCAGCAAGGTGCCTCCGCTCTCCGGCCCGTGGACAGCACCGGAGAGCCGTGACGCCGGTTTACACACCAGCCTGATATCAAACGGTTCGTCTTGGGGTCAGAAGTTCAACTGCCGCGGCCCCGCAAGGCGCGTGAAGCCCCGGTTCAAAAGACCGACGAGCGATGGACCACGACCCTGACGACCTGCTCTGCAGCCCCGGATCCAGCCGCCCGCCCCCCGCGGACCCTCTCAAGAGCCGGAGACCTCCCCACCCCCCCGCACCCCCAGCCACCCTGAAGGGGACCCGGCCCGGTCACCACACCGTGCGCACCGGCGCGTCTCTGGGGTCGAAGGAAAGACACACTAACCCGGGGAGAACATAACCCCCCCCCAGACAGACAGAACCAGAGATCAGGGACCAGAACCAGGACCAGAACCAGGAACAGAACCAGGGACAGAACCAGGGACAGAACCAGGGATAGAAGCAAACTCAACCCAGCGCGACCCACTGCGCCACTGCAGCGACAAGCGAAGCTGAAAGGACTCGAACAGGAGAGCTGCACGCACGGTCAATATTTAATCACCATATCATTATATATATTATATTTTATACATATATATACATTATTTGTATATATGTATATACATAGACATTATACATATATACATATATAAATATATACATATAGACATATACACATATACATAGTTATATATATATATATATATACACACACACATATACATATATATTTATATATACACACACACACACACACACACACACACATATATATATATATATATATATATATATATATATATATATATATATATATATATATATATATATATATATATATATATATATATATATGTGCGCATAGATACATATATAATGTAATAATTACACGGATGCACCATCAGGGCTCTCAGCCTCTAAAACTTACGTTATAATAAGTAAAACACACTGCACTGGCCACATCATGTCATAGATCTATATCCACACGCTCACACACACACACACACACACACACACACACACACACACACACACACACACACACACACACACACACACACACACACACACACACACACACACACACACACACACACACACACACACACACACACACATATATATATATACACACACATATCTATATGTACATATATCTACATTTATATATGTGTACATGTATACATGTCTCCATATATCTATATCTACGTATGTCTCTATATCTGTATCTATTGCGTCTAATTGAAATTACTTGCATCCATCTTTGAAGTCATACTGTCCGCATCATGTGGGAAAATGTCTGGATGCAACAAAGCTGCGTCCGGATCAGACTGAGGAACCGGCTCCGTGGACCAGGACCTGGAGCGTGATCCGGGACCTGGAGCGTGATCGAGGACCTGGAGCGTGATTCAGGACCTGGAGCGTGGTCCAGGACCTGGAGCCTGATCCAGCACCATCAGCTTGAAAACCTCCAGTTCATCCTCAGCCAGAACCAAACCTCCCCTCCAGGTTCAGAAGCGGCTTCATGCGGGTACAAATATAGATCTGAGCCCAGGGCCACATTAATATTTCAATATTCTGCCACAACCGTGCGGGCCGAACGTCCCGTCCCGACCGGCGGTCTGCGCATCACGTCGCCGCTCGGATTCACACATTCACGCATTCACCACCGAACCTCGGAGCCTCCGGACCGGAGCCGCTCCGCGTCCACGCCGCGGCTCCCGCACGCAGCAAAGTTTGCCCGTGTGCAGAGCGGGAGCCGCCGGGGGCCGCCGGGAGCCGCGTGGTCTACCTGCGGGGGAGGATGGGGAGCCGGGGTCCCGGTTACCTGGGTCATGAGCCGGTCCGCCCCGGTGTTCTCCTCGTCCTTGAAGATGATGTCCGTGTTGTAGTTGGGGGTGAGCTCCTTGAAGCGCTCCGAGTTGCGGGTGATCTTCCCCTCGTAGCGGCCGCTGGCGCCCAGAGTCTTCTCCGCCACGTTGGGGATGAACTGCTTGTAGGCCAGCGGGCTCAGCTTCTTCGGGTGCCGCCGGCGGCCGTAGCCCCGGCCCGGTCCGCAGCCCCAACCGGGGCAGAGCACCGAGAGCCCGAGCAGCCCGAACAGCAGCAGCCTGGCCCACATCATGTCTGGAGGATCTGAGCCCGGAGAGGCTTATCTACCTCCCTCTCTCTATACCTCCCTCCCTCTCTCTATACCTCCCTCCCTCCCTCCCTCTCTCTCTCTCTCTCTCGCTCTCCCTGTGTGTGTGTCTCCCTCTCTCTCTCTCGCCCTGTCTCTCTCTCTCTCTCCCCCTCCCTCCCTCCCTCCCTCTCTCTCTCTCTCTCTCTCTCTCCCTCCCTCCCTCCCTCCCTCCCTCCCTCTCTCTCTCTCTCTCTCTCTCTCCCTCCCTCCCTCCCTCTCTCTCTCTCTCTCTCGCTCTCCCTGTGCGTGTGTGTCTCCCTCTCTCTCTCTCGCCCTGTCTCTCTCTCTCTCTCTCTCTCTCTCTCTCTCTCTCTCCCTCCCTCTCTCTCTCTCTCTCTCTCTCTCTCCCTCCCTCCCTCCCTCCCTCCCTCTCTCTCTCTCTCTCTCTCTCTCCCTCCCTCCCTCCCTCCCTCTCTCTCTCTCTCTCTCTCTCTCTCAGTGTCCTTGTCTCCTCCTCTGGATGCGTCCCTCCGCCGGTGCAGCTCCGTGCAGGTGCGGGCAGCAGGAAGCTTCTCCCGGTAACGGAGCGCACGGAGGCGGTGGAGGCGGAGGAGGTGGAGCCGGAGGAGGTGGAGGTGTTGGAGGGTGGATGTGTATGCGGAAAGCGGCGCGTGAAGCCCCGGCGTCTCCGGTCTCTGCCGCTGGTGTGGTCCGCCAGCTCCCACTGCTTTGTATTATAGCAGCGGTCTGAAGCAGGAGCCGCTGATTGGCTGCGGCAGGAAAATCCTCCTGGTCCCGAAGAAAGACCTGGACCAGACCCCGCACCTGAGGGGGCTGCGGTGGGCCGATCCATGGGAAACATCCCTCCCTCCTTTATTGTGTTTTCTTTGGATTAGAAGAAATGCGTCTTGGGAAACTTTTCAGTTCAATTCAAGAGCGGAAAACATGTCTGAGCGCGCGCGCGCGCGCGCAGCATGGCATATTTACCGAAATCTCATTTGTGAGCAAACACATCGGAAACGTGCTCACAACCTCCATTCGTGCTGTTTTTGCAGTTTTTTTCACCCCCAAATGGACACACTTTGCGCACAAACACGCGAACAGTGTGCAATGCGCAATTGCGCTGTTTGGTGCGCGTTCCGCTCCACTCTGCTCCCATTTTATTTGTTGAAAATAATGCGTTTCACTCTTGAAGTGATAAGTCCATCTATGACCCTCTATGACCCTCTATCACCCTCCATCACCCTCTATCGCCCTCTATCACCCTCTATCGCCCTCTATCACCCTCTTTCGCCCTCCATCACCCTCCATTGCCCTCCATCACCCTCCATCACCCTCTATCGCCTGGGCGCTCTGGGGTCTGGAATGGACACCATGGATCCGGAACCAGAGGGCTCTCCCTGGAGCTACACGCATTGGGAGCAGCCTGTTGGTGCCCCCCCACCCAGCCCAGACACCCCCCCCCCCACACACACACACAGCCCCCTCCTAACAGAAACCATAGTAACCCATAGTAACCCATAGTAACCCATAGTAACCCATAGTAACCCCTGTATTCAGTGGCCAGCAGGAGAGGTATGTGTGTGATTGTGTGATTCCTCTTGTCCGTGCGTATTTGTCGGAGCGACTCCCCAAACTCTGGCAGTTTGTCTTGTAGAATTATAAACCTCCATTCTGCGGCGGGACACTGGGATGATGATTTACTGTCTGTTGTCTGCCGCCTGTTGTGTCCAACGCACAATAAAGACCAATAACTTCTTCCTTTGGACACATGTTGCTCTCCATCACGGCCACCGGAGCGTCTTCCCCAGAGATTTATCACGGCGGGATCGGTGCTGATGGATGCGGCGCGCTGATGATGAGGGATGGGGCCACGGGCCACATCACCGATCAATAACCGTCGCGGCTCGGCCCCAATGGATCATAAAAGAACTGAATCAGTGAGGAACCAGCCGCGCGGCTCAAGGCTGAACTCCAAGGATGGATTCGCCGTCCTTCACCCCAGTTCCTCAACTAAATGTGCTTTAAGAAGACGGGGAAACTGTATTATAGTCGCGGTCAATTAATTTACTGCTTTACTGCTTCTTGTGATTGCCGCAGGACGTCCGGAGTGTGATGTTTGGCGACGGCAGGTTGCCAGTAGGAAGCGACGCAACTTCCTGTTTCTAGTCTCCTCTAGGTTCTAATCAGCGCGGATGGAGTCGATAGTCAATAACCTGATGAAATGAACGGTTTGTTCCTGTTAGTACAAGGTATTACGAACCTTCTGAGAATAATGAGGTTCCCAAGCTGTGGAACACATTGAGGAGCTGCGGCAGAGTGGTAAGTTTCTCAGCAGTAAAGAGTCGAGCAGGTTGCGTGTGAACAGTTGGAAATGACGGAAGCAGCATTTTGGACCGGGACCGGGTTGGAAACGAAAGAAGCAACATCTGAATGTGCTGAGAGGATCCCAGGTGTCCCACACCGAGGGTTAAAGCCTGGAAGGTGTGGACTCATTAAAGCTGCTGCTCGCTGGAGATATGAAAAACCAAAATCCTCGGCTTGTGCTGGCCAGGTGACCAGCGACCAACAACATGAATATATTCAGTATTTACTCCATCGTCAACCTGGCAGAGAACAGCGTTTAGTCCCTCCACGTCGATGGGAGACGTTCTCCAGACGATATCTTAAGAGTTTCAACCCACAGATTGTCTGAACGTCACGTCAGGGACAAAGGTATTTCTCCGCCCACAAACACAAACAGAGCTCGCTGTACATCCCAGTGACACCCCGTCGACACGTTCACTCATTCATCCGTCGCTAAACGTTCACCACAGATCGTGCGTGAGAGGGTGACGCAGCAGCAGCTGATTCTCTGGAGCCTTTCAGGCGGATTGAAGGAATTACAAACAAACACATTAGGAGCCTGTTGCATGTGACGGCTAATCCAGCGCGAGGCGTGAGCGAGTGCCGCCAATGAGTCATTTGTTCTCAGCCCCCCCCCCCCCATCACCACCCCCCAAACCTGCACCCACCTGAACCCCACCCTGAGTTCTCTAGCCCAGACTCCACCAAACCGGGGGTCCTAAAGCACTTAGTCTGGGTGATGGAGAACGTGGGATCTTTTGTCTGGAGTTCGAGACCATGGCCGGGACCAGGCCGGGTCCAGGCCGGGTCCAGGCCAGACCTGTGGTTCTATGCCGTGGTTCGATGAGAAGTCGACTGGATCTCGGGACTAATTCCCGCCGTGTCTGCGTGTTTTGTAAGCGTGTTATCTGGATTAGCGCTGCACGATGAGCCACTTTAGCGCTGTTTGTTTTGTTTTGTGGTTCAAGGAATTTACTTGTCTTCCAGCGCTGCACCACCCTCTGCTATTTGTGGTTTTCTCCTTCAGGTAGATGTCTGAGCGGCCGAGCGTGTGAGGAGCCGCCGCAGAGCCGACATTTCGTGTGAATAATCTGACGGTTTATCTCGGCATCGGGACGCCGGGTCTGAAGCGGTGCGACTTCTCCAGTTTCACAATACAGTACGAGGAATCTCAGCCTCTGCAAAGCTCAGAGTCTGTAAAGACGTTTTATTTGCTCCCCGCAGCCACTCCCAGTCCTTAAACATTAAGCTGGAGGAGGGACGGGCCGAGCGCTTTGAAGCGCGGCGCCGGGGCCCGAGCCGGCGGGCGGGGTCGGGCCGCGAGGGCCGCTGGGAGATATTCCGCCAGGTGAGTCCACCTCCGACGCTGTCGGGAAACGATATCCAGAGGAGGAGGTTCAAAGGTCACCAGATCTACGGCAGAGATATGACACTTTGGTTCAGAGCAGTCGTTCCGTGTGTGGAAGCAACTGAAGCCGGTTCTATGAAAACAGCTTCCATGATAAGAGAAGGACGCGCTGGTCAAACCCTGTTTTCCAGCTGAAGTATCTATAATCCAGTGGATCTTACAATATATGAAATAGGTTTTTACCCCAAAAACACAAAGACTCGAAGCAGAGACTGGAGTCCCCTGCGGTACGTGGGCCGTGACTCCATCCAGTTCACCTCCTGGAAACGTGTTTTCAAGGCAGAAGGAGTCTTCCTACGACCTCCAGAAGACGTGGGCCGTGTGGGTCGCAGACCAAGCCACAAAGCGGTGTCCAGAGCGACGCATGTGCAGATTCCCAGCCACTCTGCTCCGACGTGAAGCGTTCAA
This sequence comes from Zeus faber, assembly GCF_960531495.2. Lineage (NCBI taxonomy): Eukaryota > Metazoa > Chordata > Actinopteri > Zeiformes > Zeidae > Zeus > Zeus faber. The sequence goes on along the minus strand of NC_137206.1, from coordinate 4,074,975 downwards.
ATGTCCGTTTTGGAAAACCAAGAGCAGTGATTCCATCTGCGTGACGATCCCTGGGAGCTTGAAGTGTCTGCCATATCACCCCAGGCAGAGAGAGATGGAGGCCAGCGTTCCCACGTGAGGAACGCACTGCAGAGTCACACAGCCAACGGTGGAACGTGGTTGATCAGGATGAAACAGAAGCTGAAGGTGCCGCGCTGGGTGAAATGCTGGCTAGCTGCTCCGCCTCATCTGGAGAGAAAGAGGAACCCCAGAGGAACCCTAGAGGAACCACAAGGAACCCTAGAGGA
>NC_137206.1:4049688-4054688 GCF_960531495.2 Zeus faber | reverse complement strand
GAGGTTTCGCCAGGTTGAACAGTTTAATCACGTCTCTCTGCAGCCATGTTGTCTGTCCCCGCAGAAGGAGGGAGAGAGAGAGAGAGAGAGAGAGAGAGAGATGCTGTCTGTCTGACTCGCCCAAATCTCTTCACAGAGGATGAACCTCACCGCTCTGTTGTCCCGCCGTTCGCAGACACCTGACAGCGCGGCCCGGATGGATGGAAGGCTAATCCTCCAGTGAGAATACCAAGCAGCACCAGCCATTATGTGTGAGTGTCATCACTGTTTAGCTGAATACCCTGTAATATTATTTCCTCTCACCGTGAATTAAGGACTATGAAAATTACAGGTCTGGTCTCCGGCTGCCTGTTTATGGACGTTAAGTGCTGATATTGATATGAGTGTAATGGCAGTCCTCTGCCCCGAGTGTAAATAGAGTCTGAGGTGATATTTACTCTGTTATCGGGTGGAGGGGAAGGTGGAGAAGTACTGGGCAAAAGGCTGAACCCAGCTGACACGGAGCTGCGTGGAGCCAAATCACACGCACTGAGCAAACCCAGGCTGATTGGCTGCACAGGACGCGTTTCCCAACAACAGCACTGATAACACAGACACCTGGGACACGCCCACAAGCCCTGCAGGCCTGGCCGCTGAACGGATACATACATGAACAATACATACTACATACATACACACATACATACATACATACATACATACATACATACATACATACATACATACATACATACACACATACATACATACATACATACATACATACATACATACATACATACATACATACATACATACATACATACACACATACATACATCTTCAGGCTGTAGAGGCCAGTGCAAGACACATACTTTGGACATTTGGTGTGTGGTGTTTGTGTGGTGCTTGGTGCTGGCTGGTGCTGGTTGGTGCTGGTTGGCGCTGGTTGGCGGGGGTTGGCGCTGGTTGGCGGTGGTTGGTGCTGGTTGGCGCTGGTTGGCGCTGGTTGGCGCCGGTTGGCGGTGGTTGGTGCTGGTTGTAGCTGGTTGGTGCTGTTTGGCGGTGGTTGGTGCTGGTTGGCGCTGGTTGGTGCTGGTTGGCGCTGGTTGGTGCTGTTTGGCGCTGGTTGGTGCTGGTTGGCGCTGGTTGGTGCTGGTTGGCGCTGGTTGGCGCTGGTTGGCGCTGGTTGGCGCTGGTTGGTGCTGGTTGGCGCTGGTTGGGGCTGGTTGGTGCTGGTTGGTGCTGGTTGGTGGTGGTTGGTGGTGATCAGGCCCTTCTGGTGGAGACCTTCAGCTGGAAGGTCATGATCCCTGTCAGCTTCTGGTGACTATGCCGTGTAAGCCCGGTGGCAGATGTGAGCCCATGAGGTGGAGGACGGCAGACAGGGTGGGTGTTTAACCCCGGTGGCAGATGTGAGCCCATGAGGTGGAGGACGGCAGACAGAGTGGGTGTTTAACCCAGGTCTGAGGTGGAGCCTGAGTTTACTGATCAACTTATGGAAAACTGTGCTGGTCGTCATGGAGCCTCTGGACGGGGGAAAGACACTGTGACTACTATACGTGTGGGAAATGCTGTATTACCTCAGATGGGGGGGGGGGACGGGTGGAGGGTACACGCCCCACAGCCTTTCCAGGGGTTGACGGAGGAGGCGATATTCCACTGTCGTGTCCCTGTTCCCCCTGAATATACACACACACATGGATTCCACTGGATTCAGAGTATTTTGAGTATTTCAGAGGTAAAGATGGAGCTGTTAGCGTCCCTCCATGAGGTCTTCCGCCGGGTCAGCTGCCTCTCCACCTCTCCACCTCTCCGCCTCTCCGCCTCTCCGCCTCTCCGACTCGCCGCCTCTCCGCCTCTCCGCCTCTCCGCCTCTCCACTTCTCCGCCTCTCCGCCTCTCCACCTCTCCACTTCTCCGCCTCTCCGCCTCTCCGCCTCTCCACTTCTCCTCGTTCAGCCGATATCTCTCCATCACGAGCGCCGCAGTCCCTCGCAATCACACTTTCATTGTTCGGCCGATGTTGTGGAAAGTTCTTTTGACGGAGCGCGGTGATGAATCACCTGGCGGAGGCTGTTTGATCCCGGGGTGGAGGGGGGCGGCAGAGGGGGCGAGGGGGGTGGGTGGTGGGGTGGGGGGGGCGCACACAACATTCAATTCACTGCTTTCATGCTTTCATGTCTCGCGACGCTTCTCATTCGTTCACACACGGCGAGTGCTTTAAGAGTTATTCAGTGCAGCTCCGTCTCTTCTCTTTTCTTCGCAAAGCAAACAGCTGCTGGCTTCAGCTCATAAAGGAAGCTGGAGGTGCTGATGGCTGAGCGCGCTCTGTTGTGTTGGAGGCTTAGAAAAACAAAGCCCAGCAGGCCCGGTCTCCGTCGACAAATTAAGTGGCAGCGGCTCCTAAATCTGCCCCGTTTATCTTGTGGGGGAAAAATAAAAACGCAATCCTCCCGCCTTTTGTCCGGTAAGCCCGAAGAAATGTCGAGAAACTTTTGGCCCTTTTCAACCTCGGCGGTTTTTTTGTTTTTTTATTGGGGGGGGATTTTTTATTTTTTTTTTTTTATATATATATCGAGCTTCTCAGAATGAAAAGAGGGACGAATATAAACTTGCTGCGGCGGCGTGTGAGCACACGATCTGAGGTCCAAGGTGAGTGGTTTTCAAAAGGCTGAGCACATCACAGAGGGAACCGACGGGAGCGAACGCCACTCCCTGAGATCCTGCTCCGCAGCACCTGGGATTCCACGGGGCTCCGCCGCAACGCGCACGCTCCGCCCGTCACACGGCGGCCGTGTCGCAATACGTTGACGCGCAGTGTAATTACATGTGTGTAACACGTGTGTGTCGAGCGCTGACAAGCAATAAATTAGCATCAAAATGCTGCTGTAATTGGAAAGTCAAGAAACAAACTGGCTGAGTTAGAGCTGATCTGGGAGATGGGAGCTCCTTCAAATACCTCCATGTACAAAGTATAGGTACATATATGTACATAGCATATGTACATATACTGTATGTATGCACGGTATATATATGGACAGGTCCTCTTTATATACAAAGTATGTGATGAAATTTAAAATTAAATGTGTACACATCTATCTACCACTATGCTAACCAGTAGTAGTGAGCCACATGTTACACTAGAAGTAAGTGGAGTTAGTAGCAGAAGAGTAGAAATAATGAACTATACAAATAAATAAACAAACAAACAAATAAATAAATATATATATATACACATATATGTGTGTATATATATATATATATATATATATATATATATGCGCCTCAGGATTGTGTGTGTGTGTGTGTGTGTGTGTATATATTAGGTTATCTTTACCTCTTTATATATTAAAGTCTGTTTTTAACATATTTCTGACTTTATTTCAGTTCTCATGTTGTTACCTTTTTGTTTGGCATTTGCTTAACAATGTAAACTTATTTGATGTGAAATTAATTGAACTGAGTTGAATTAAATTGAATTGAGTTTAATTGAATTGAATTGACTTTAATTGAATTGAATTGACTTTAATTGAATTGAGTTGAATTACATTGAGTTGAGTTGAATTGATTGCATTTAGTTTATTTGATTTAATTGAGTTTAATTAAATGGATTTTATTAGTTTTCTTTAATTGAGTTTAATTTACTTGAGTTGAATTAAATGTAATTGAATTTTGGTGAGTTTAATTGAATTGAGTTTAATTGCATTGAGTTGAGTTTCATTGATTTAATTGAGTTAAATTGATTGAATTGAGTTTCATTGAATCTTGCATAATTGAATTGATTGTGTTGAATTAAATTGAATTGGTTGAATTGAGTTTAATTTAGGTGACTTGAGTTTAACTGAATTTAATTGATGAACTGAGTTGAATTGAATTGAGTTGAATTAAGTTGTATTGAGTTCAATTGAATTGAGTTGAACTTAGTTGAACTGAGTTGAGTTGAGTTGAGTTGAATTAAAGTGATTTGCGTTTAACTGAATTGAATTGATTGAACCGAGTTGAATTGAGTTGAATTGAATTGATTCAGTTGGGTTAACAGCATTGAGTTGAGTTGAGTTGAGTTGAATTTAGTTGAATTTAATTGAATTATGTTGTATTGAGTTCAACATATTATTTATGTGTTTATACATATTTGTGTGTGTGTGTGTGTGTGTGTGTGTGTGTATTTATATAGTATATAAGGTTATCTTTACCTCTATAATATATACATATATTTAAAAGTCTGTTATTTTCATATTCTCATGTTGTTACCTTTTTGTTTTGCATTTTCTTAACAATGTAAATGTACTTGATGTGAAATGAATTGAATTGAATTGAATTGAGTTTAATTAAATTGAATTGAGTTTAATTGAATTGAATTTAGTTTGATTGATTGAATTGAATCAATTGAATTGAGTTTAATTTGATTGGGTTGAATTGACTTGAGCTGAATTTAATTGAGTTGAATTAAATTGAATTGAGTTGATTGCATTTGGTTTAATTGAATGGATTGAATTGTGTTTAACTGAATTGGGTTGAGTTGAGTTGAGTTGAGTTGAGTTGAGTTGAGTTGAGTTGAGTTGAGTTGAGTTGAGTTGAGTTGAGTTGATTGAATTGAGTTGAGTTGAGTTGAGTTGAGTTGAGTTGAGTTGAGTTGAGTTGAGTTGAGTTGGATTTAGTTGTGTTTAGTTGAGTTGAGTTGAGTTGAGTTGAGTTGAGTTGATTGAATTTAGTTGAGTTGAGTTGAGTTGAGTTGAGTTGAGTTGAGTTGAGTTGAGTTGAGTTGAGTTGAGTTGAGTTAAGTTATGTTGAGTTGAGTTGAATGAGTTGAGTTGGATTTAGTTGTGTTCAGTTGAGTTGAGCTGAGTTGAGTTGAGTTGAGTTGAGTTGAGTTGAGTTGGATTTAGTTGTGTTTAGTTGAGTTTAGTTGAGCTGAGTTGAGTTGAGTTGAGCTGAGTTGAGTTGAGTTGAGTTGAGTTGAGTTGAGTTGATTGAATTTAGTTGAGTTGAGTTGAGTTGAGTTGAGTTGAGTTGAGTTGA
>NC_137206.1:4037188-4044688 GCF_960531495.2 Zeus faber | reverse complement strand
GAACAAATACTCTGTGTTGTACGCCCAGCGCGCTGGCAGGCACAGGTTGAGGGAAAAAAAAAAAAAAAAAGGAAGGAAAGAAACTGGCGCTCAGCCTGAAGGAGGCCACGCATCCAGGTCACCTCATTCCATCAGAGCTCCAGCTCCCAGCTGAAGTGAGACACCGAGGCCAACACCTGGATCCACCTGGATCCAAGGAGGTTTCCCCCCTGCTGGCGGAGAGGGGCCGCTGCAGCGTCTCTGGGGCTCTGTTGTCGCCGAAGATCCGAAATGATGACGGTGAGCTGAGATGTCCGGAGCGCAGAAATGCCCCGCCGTGATTGGCTGCTGAATTTGAATCCTCTGATTGGTCGGAGCCCTTTCGGGATGGAACGGCAAACTTTCCATTCGCTATGTTAAAGTTAACAAAACTCTAAGATGACTCAAAGCGGACGCTGCACTTTCCTCAACCTGTACGGACCTATAACACACACACACACACACACACACACACACACACACACACACACACACACTCACACACACACACACACACACACACACACACACACACACACACACACACACACACACACACACAAACAAACACACACAAAGATAATCAGGCACTCAAAGACTCACCTAGCAACTAAACTTCAAACACAAATGCTTGAACACACACATACCTACATGTGCACACAAAGTCTAAAATTGTGCACATAAACCATATATACACATGTATAACATAAGTGCGCACGCACGCACACACACACACACACACACACACACACGTACACCAAAACACAAGCACATACACAAACACACAGACGCTCACACACACTCACATTTGGACACACTCAGACTCACACACACACACACACACACACACACACACACACACACACACACACAAACTGATATACACACACACACACATACGTACATGTGCACACAAAGTCTAAAATTGTGCACATAAACCCTACATACACATATAACACACGTACACTAAAACACAAGCACATACACAAACACATACACTCACACACACACTCACACTTGGACACACTCAGACCCACTCACACTAACACACACACACACACACACACACACACACACACACACACACACACACACACACACACACACACACACACACAACACACACACACACACACTTGGACACACACACACACACACAACACACACACACACACTTGGACACACACACACACACACACACACAACATACGCACACACGCACACACAACACACGCACACACGCACACACATACACTCAGACTCACACACACACACTCACACACCCTCCCATTGACGCGGGTTGCCAGGTCCAGCTCCACTCAGGGAGGATTACCGAGTGATAATGAAACGTCGCTGTGGGAGGATCGGCACAAAGCAGATCCCGATTACTTTGTCTTCAAATCCCCGTTTTCTCTCCTCCGTGGTGAGAACGTTAAGTAGCGTCTGATTCCCCGGAGCACATGTCATCCTGTGGCCCCCGCCCGCCGCTCTGCTTATGCATAAAGAAGCTATTTATCCTGCAGAACACATTGTGGCGGCGCTAATCTGCTCCTCGCTCCCGCACCTCACAAGAATTTCATTTGGGATTACACAGATGATCAGTGTTGCACACATGAGCTCAGTAGATTAACAGATTAGCGCAGGTTGGGGACGGAGACCCGGACGTGCGGCGCTCCTCCATCGATCGCAGAAAGGAATGGATTACGCTGTTATTATGTCCCGGCACCTCGGAGGAGCTGGGAGTCCACAAAGTAAATTAAAATCAACACAAAGTCCATTCACGCCGACCGCGGCTGAAACGACCCGAAAATATGATTTTTACTAAACGAGCGAGTCTGAGATCACTGTCACGACCAACGGTGTACCAGGCATTTATAAACATTCATAACAAGGTGATAAATAAATCTAGGTATATATTTGTGTTTAATTCCTGACTGACAGATAAGAATTATGAGGCAAACATCTACATTCACTGTAAAAGTGACTGAAACGCAGGAACTTCCTACTTCTTTTTGATTATTTTTAGTAGTTGATTTTTTTGCTGAATTATGTCCTAAATTTTATTTAATAATTTTATTTAATAATTAAATTCCCCCTGTTGGGTGGGTTTTTAACCATAGTTATTACTATCGATGAAAATAAAATAAAATTAAACTGTGATGTCATATGTCATAGCGTTATTTATGAATTCATTTAGTCTGAAAATGCCTCGGAGGCAGCTCAACGTGGCTCAAAGACACAAGATCGTGAGGATGAAATGAAGATGGTCGCCGGGCTGGTTTCCTGGGGCCGCCCTGTGCTTGTGAATTCCTCTGCGGTGGAGATGTTGCAACGCAGGACGACTCACCCAGCATCACTTTCCTGGAATGTGTTTTCATCCCCAAGGACACAACAACATTCTTCAAAGTTACAATTTTAATTGGTTCTGTGAATTAAAATGTTCAACAGGGGTTAGTCACTGAACCGAGGAAGTTGTAAATCACAGCTGAGCTGGGAAGGAGCTGGGGTGGAGTTCGGATGGAGCTGGGATGGAGCTGAGAGGGAGCTGGGATGGAGCTGGGATGGAGCTGGGATGGAGCTGGGATGGAGCTGGGATGGAGCTGAGAGGGAGCTGGAATGGAGTTGAGATGGAGCTGGGAAGGAGCTGGGATGGAGCAGGGATGGAGCAGGGACGGAGCTGGGACGGAGCTGGGAGGGAGCTGGGATGGAGCTGAGAGGGAGCTGGGATGGAGCTGGGATGGAGCAGGGACGGAGCAGGGACGGAGCAGGGACGGAGCTGGGACGGAGCTGGGACGGAGCATGGACGGAGCTGGGACGGAGCTGGGACGGAGCTGGGAAGGAGCAGGGATGGAGCAGGGATGGAGCATGGACGGAGCATGGACGGAGCATGGACGGAGCTGGGATGGAGCATGGACGGAGCTGGGACGGAGCATGGACGGAGCTGGGACGGAGCATGGACGGAGCTGGGACGGAGCGGGACATTAGCGTGGATGGTGGTTCAGCAGCTTGAGCGGCAGGAAAAGCCTCTAAACACATGACGCTGTGACAGCTTCAGTTTCCTTTGGAATCTCGTCAAAACAGGTCACAGTGAAAGGAAGGCTCTGCCCTGATGTTTGATCAGTGGGAATCGAACCCACTGGGTCAGTATCGGATCCATTTAGTATCGGGCCGCGTTGCGGAAAACATGGTCGCCATCGCCCCGCTGCTCCACTCTCCCGACGATCCAAACAGAAGGTTTACAAACACCACAACTTCCTTTTCAGTGGCGCCGTCCGTCTCATTAGTGAGGTCACTTCCTGCGCAATTAACACTGCTTCCTGCCTCCTGGGTAGAAGTACCTCTACTCGTAGTAACCTTCCCCAAACCTTCCTCACTACTCACCTTCCTGTTCGCTCCAAAGTCGCACGAGCAGAGCGTCATGTGACCGTCCCAAGCGTCGCTCTGGTTGCCGTGGTGATGGTAATCCAGCCTGTGAAGTTCTTCTAAAGAGGATTCACACTCCAACGGACACTGGAAAACCTTCTGGAGGGTCACCCATACATCCACCCACCCATGCATCCACCCACCCATACATCCACCCACCCATACATCCATCCATCCATCCATCCATCCGTCCATCCACGCATCCATCTATCCAGTCATTCATCCAACCATCCATCCATCCAGTCATCCATCCATTCAGTCATCCATCCACCCATCCATCCTGTCATCCATCCATTCAGTCATCCATCCATCCATCCATCCATCCACCCATCCATCAATCCAGCAAACTATCCATTTATCCATCCATCCATCTAGTCATCCATTCATCCATTTAGCCATCCGTCCATCCAGTCATCCATCATCCATCCGTCCATCCATCCATCCATCCACCCGTCCATCTGTCCATCTATCCATCCCTCCATCCATACATCAATCCATTCAGTCATCCATCCATCCAGTCATCCATCCATCCACCTAGTCATCCATCCATCCATCTGTCCATCTATCCATCCATCCATCCATATACACATCCAGTCATCCACCCATCAATCCATCCATCCATCATCCATCATCCATCCATCCACTACACTGCCCCTACACTATGCCTACACTAACACCATCATTGGTTGTACCTACTCCACACTAGCACCTACACCCTATTTAGACCTTACACCACACCTACACCATACCCATACCATAATAACACCTACACATGACCTACTTCATTTGAGCTTGGTTGTCTTTCATTCCATTCTATTCTATTTGATTCCGTTATTTTGTATTTTATTGTACAGCATCATTGGACTTGCTCTTCTCTGGTTTTCCAGCGCGTCGTCAGGGCGGTGTTGTGCCGTCTCCGCTCAGCGGGCGGGAGCCGCTGTTCACACGCTTTAAACACCTGTTACTTGGTTCATTTCTGTTTAGCAAACACTGGGAGACCTTTGTCGCCGACTCCTTCTCCTCTGCAGCTCCGCTCTGGCTCAGGGAATAAAGATTTCCTTCAAGCGCTGCGACGTAATCCCAGTAAAACTGACCTGTACCCTGCGCACAAAATAATACAGAAATTTAGGTCAAAAGCTAATTATGTGGCCCGGCGAGCGCGGCTTATATCAAGATATTTCACAAGAATCTGCCCCCACATGCTGACTTAAGACATGTAGCATGTGATTGGGCAGATTATACTGTTTGTTTGGGTACGGCGAAAAGTCCCACCTTCACCCCGTGAACCGAGTGAACTTCAAAAAGGTGAGTGAGTGTTATTCCAGCCTGTCACGCCGCCATTGTTGTCCTCAATCGGAGAGACAACAATCATATTTGTCAGCTCCGGCCTTTATGGAGGGTCCCGCAGAAGAGGAGCAATTTAGGGATCAGTAACCAGAGCTGCCTGTTGAGAGACGTGAGGTAAAAGGTACGCCTTACCCAGCATGCATCTGCTCCCCGTCAGGACGTACAGTTTGGGAGCTTAACGTCGCATTCCACAAGTTGCCAGGACAATTATCTGGGGAGGAATGCCGCTCCAACACGGGGCCAGATTAATATTTAACACCATATTGGCTAAAAAAAGGCTCTTTTTGGAGCGCCGCGATCCATCATAATAAGAGGAGTGTTTCCTTGGGAGGCAGCTACCGTCCTTATCAGCTGCCGCCGTGACAAAGTGCTTTATGGTCCGTCTCACATGATTGATGCTGAGGTGGGAGCTCGGATACTCTGAGTAACGCGTCGCTGCCAATGACTGTTGCCCAGTGCAAATAATTTCGGGAGCGCTTTATTCAACACATCGGGCCCTTATTACCTCCTGCTCAGCGGCCGAAGCCACGATGACCTGGACTTTAATCACCATTAAAACCTGAGTCATCGTTAAAACTTGAGTCACCGCGAGACGGAGCGTTAGTCACCGTCGGGGCTGGGCGGCGTCCGCAAAGATTCCGAGATGAAATGTCGGCGTCGAGCCGAACGCGGGAGCACAATTTGCTCCCGTCGGGAGCTGCCCGGGCCCCTGTCGGATCCGGCCGTCGCCATGGCAACCCGGTGCCCAGGGACGGCGAGACAAGACGGATGGAAGGGGTCCGGACCCGGCGGAGAGAGAGAACCCTCGGCCTAATGAAGACGGATCACAACCCTCCTTCTCACTTAGGAGTTGCCGTCGTTTTTTGGGTGGATGGTGCAGTCGTTAGGGTGGGGTTTTGGACACCAGCGTCTCCTTATTGATGCCTGTGAAAAGAAACAGAATGGGGTCAAATCATGGACAGAATTGTCAGGGTTTGGTCTTTATGTCGGTGAATTAAAGGATCTAATCATCAGATGATACTTCTTCATCAAGATGCTGAAGGAAATCACAGATTCCCTCACGGCTCCCTGGAGAGTAGAGGTGGAGTAGTAGTAGAGGTAGAGTACAGGTAGTGGAGGTAGAGTAGAGGTAGAGCAGACGTAGAGGTAGAGTAGAGGTAGAGCAGACATAGAGGTAGAGTAGAGGTAGAGGTAGAGACAGAGGAAGAGTAGAGGTAGAGGGAGAGTAGAGGTGGAGGTAGAGGTAGAGAAGAGTACAGGGAGTGTAGTGTAGAGTAGGGTGGTAAAGTGGAGGTACAGCAGAGGGAGGTAGAGTGGTAGTAGATCAAAGATGGAGTAGAGGTGGAATAAAGGGGAGAGTAGAAGGAGAGTAGAGGTTTTGGGTCCTTTGGGGTTTTTTTGGCCACCGGCCGGTGCAAGATTATTATTACCATGTATGTTTTAATGTGAATATTAATTTCCATCTTTTGTTGAAATAGAACAATGAAAGAGAAACAGCAGCAGGGTGGAGACAGGAACGCTTTGTTTTATAACCATGGAAGCTGCTCCCGTGTTTTCATCGTCCAATAAATTACTTTATTTAGCCGCTGATTTATTTTCGGGGCCGGATATGAATATTCATGAGGTCGGCGTTCTGAACGAGTCCTCGTTGGTGGAACTGGTCCTCACTCCGATGCAGACATTTAAATATATCACAGTATCATCATCAAATCCCAGACAATATACACAGCAATCAAAACAGCTTTTTCCAGAATAAATAGTGAAAATAAATTATTTGAGGCTATTATGCCACGTTTGGAGGGAGAGAGAGAGAGAGAGAGAGCGAGAGAGAGAGAGAGAGAGACAGAGAAAGAGAGAGAGAGAGAGAGAGAGAGAGGGAGAGAGGGTGGGGGAGAGAGAAAGAGAGGGGGGGGGGAGAGAGAGAGGGAGAGAGAGAGAGAGGGAGAGAGAGAGAAGGGGGGAAACCCCAGAGACCAACTCTTTTCGAGTCTCCAAAACCTTCTCGTCTGAATCTCTTTCTCTCCCTCTCCCTGTGTCTCTGTCGATCGCCCACACGGAAGCAATAAATGCAGTCCCATCATTTTACAGCGAATTAAAAAAAGCTGAAATTTTTCTGAACTGAAATGATTTTTTTTTTCAGTATTAATATTTAAACTTGCTTACAGTTTGAATGAGTCGCCGTACATACAGCATGTGAATAATATCAACTCACTTCTCATTTTATTTAAAATGTTATTTTATTTTTAACAATTTGTGTCAGAAGCTCTCAAGCGCATTTCAAGCGCTCGCTTGGGAATCGGACGCGAGCTCCCAATCGGTGGCTTGACTCTTCGAGCCGCCAAGTCTCGGCGTGAGCCGTCGTCTCCTCCTCCTCCACCCGATTACAGGACCTCCGCCGTCACTTGGACGGACGATTTGGGACTTGAACTGGCGACGGCAGTGCCCGAAGCGGCGGCGCCTCCACGTCGCCTCTACGTCGCCTTGACGCTCCACCCTGTTCTCCGGGGCGCCCTCGGGGGCCCGCCGGCTTTCAGAGGTTGGAATCACGGCAATCGAACCGCCGAGCGGGCTGAGCTGAAGCTCTCATCGAGCCGCTCACCTCTTCGGGCCAGCGAGTCGTAACCAGAGTTGTTGTCTCCACCGATCACCTGATGGAGGGAACCTCTGCGGGGACTTATCCGGAAGGCAGCGTGCGAAGCCCTCCCGCCTCAG
>NC_137206.1:3862188-4032188 GCF_960531495.2 Zeus faber | reverse complement strand
CCCGGGCCACTTTCGCTTCAAGGCCCTTTCGCTTGAAACGCAACGCCCGGCCGCGGCAACGGCGGGAGTCAGAGCGCGGCGCTCCAGGCCCTCTCAAGCGGTAATTTAGCAAATTGCTAGTCTCTCTCTCTCTCTCTGTCTCTCTCTCTCTGTCTCTCTCTCTCTCTCTCTGCCCTGTCTCACTGCGCAGCTTCCAGCCCCCGGTTCAGGGAAAACCCTGCCGAGCGGTTCTGCAGCCACGCGCCGGAGGTGCCTCCCCCCCTGCCGGGTGGGGTCGTCCCTCCGCGTCGCTCCATCGTCTCACTTTTCCGACTTTTTTCGTCCTGGACGTCGATCCGTCCTGAACCGCGCGCGCGCCACGGATCCTGGGAAACTTCCGTGGAAGGCAGCGTGAACCCGAGACACATAAAGGACGATAATCTGACTGGAATGCCCTGGGGGGGGGGGCGCTGGACAGTGGGGTTGAAAGGTCAACAGGAAGGTTTGCGGAGGCCCAGCTGTCTGTTTGCTCAGCGTCTCCACAGTGAAAGACAAGCAGTCTGTTCTCATCACACTGCAGCACTTCTAGCTCAAGTAGGACCGGGGGGGCCCGAGGACCAGGGCGGCTGAGGACCAGGGGTCTCGGGATGAGTGGGGATCAGGACCAGGAGGACTCGGGACCGGAGCCTCGAGGCGGTCGTTAAACCCCCCATTCAGTATCTACGGGGCTGATGATTGTCAAACGGGGTCTGAGGCCCCCCCCCGGGGGGTCCACGGCACATGGAAGCACTCATGGACTCCTGGACTCATGGACTCCTGGACTCATGGATTCATGGATTCATGGACTCATGGACTCATGGACTCATGGATTCATGGACTCATGGACTCATGGATTCATGGATTCATGCACTCATGGAATCATGGATTCATGGATTCATGGATTCATGGATTCATGGACTCATGGATTTATGGATTCATGGACTCATGGATTCATGGATTCATGGACTCATGGATTCATGGACTCATGGACTCATGGAATCATGGATTCATGGATTCATGGATTCATGGACTCATGGATTCATGGATTCGTGGATTCATGGATTTATGGATTCATGGACTCATGGATTCATGGATTCATGGATTCATGGATTCATGGACTCATGGATTCATGGATTCATGGAGGACAGTTTATGGGGGGGTGGATGAATAAATGGATGGATGATCTCTAGCTCATTTAAAATTATGTTTGGCCTTGTAAGTATTACAGCTGTTCCTTCCGGAACGTCTGAGGTGAGTTATAATATTATGGAATGTTGTTATATCGATGTTATATTCGATAATGACGTCAACCACCTTTGGCCTCGTATTAGCTCTTCACTGAGTGCTGTTCCTACAGAAAGTCCGTCAATAACCAGTCTCCGACAGAGACTCTCCGCGTGAAACACGCTCTCCCGAACAGGCCGCCCTGTCGCGCCCGGGGGGATGCCGGGTGAAATAAGTGAGCGCTTCATAACTGGCATTTTGACTTAACCGTGAGTCATCTCATTCACAAAATCTATGATTATACGTTTTAATGATACCATGCCAGTGGATGAGAGCAGGGATGGCTGCAGCTTCTTGGTTTTCAGCTGGATATCAAATGGAGATATTCCAAATGAGACGGTTCCTCCGCCATTTGAAACTCTGATACTGTATTTAGGAGCTTTTCGCCTAAACTTGTAAAAATTACAGCCCTGTCGACGGGGAGCTGAGGAGTCGGAAAGCAGCATCTGAACGCCCTGCCACCACATTAAAGGGCACTTTAATATCCACTGACTTCAAAGGGGCGTGCAGCAGCAAAACAATAATTTAACACATCATTATAAATATTAGGTTAAATTCAAATCTGCTTTTAAGTGGGATTTTATTGTTTACTTCGTGTAATAAGAGGTTAGGATAATTAATGTCAGGTGAAAGATAAATCTGCCATTTATTATTAGGGTTCAAATTCATTTAAAGGGAGATGTGTTTTTATTTAATTGAAGGTGAGTTGCACGGCGGTTTATGCGTTAATGAGCATATAGAAACATACTGAAGTTATTAATATTATTATTATTATTATTATTATTATTATTATTATTATTATCATTATTATTGTTTTGCTTTTATGGCTTTTGGGCTTTTTTTGCTGCTTCCTAAGTCTAAATGGTGCCAAATACTTAACTGTTTTTGAAAAAAGACACATGGATTTCATAGTTTACTGAGTTAGTTTCATGAAGTTTAAAAGAGTGATTTACTCGCCCCGGTTATTTATAATCAGTAGGTTTGCATGGCACACAGTGTTGTTTTCACTCCATTCCAGGGGAAGTCATTAGAATGTTTCCCGGTGCTTTATCTTAATTTCTCTGATCAGAAGACGTACCGCCGCATCTGGAGCTAAAAGCATCAAAACACCTGAGTGGCATCAAACCTTCAGAGAGGAAGCAGCGGGAGTAAATCTGCAGATAAACGGCTTTGTGCCGCAGTGTGTAAACGGGGGAAATTCCTCCTGTTGGCAGATGCAGCAGCGGCAGCGCGGTGAAGCCCGAGGCTCCGACACCAGAAACACTTCACACGGGGAGAGGGACTCCAACGTCCTGCCGGCTCCGCGCAAAAGCCGAGCGACGGAGACAACGAGCCGGCGAGTAAAAACACGGAGACGGAACCGGAACCGATCTGCCGCACGGCTCCCGGAGCGACGGCAGGGTTCCGGTCCGAACGTGCACATCAAAGCTGAGCAGTGGAGGCTCAGACGGCTTTGTGTGCGCGGCAGACGGCGCACGGCGAGCCCCGACACGTCCGAGCCCACGGTTAATATATCTACACAGAGCAGCAGCAGCCCAACGGATTGATTAACCGCTGACAGCTTTATGGCTAAATTACTATTGTTGCTCTCGGCGCGCTCATCATTAGCAAAATCACCGAGAGGCGGAATCTTCTCTGCCCTCGGCTCCATGCACGTCGTGCTCACGTCCCTTCATTTGTCGGGATCCTGCCACCCTGACGGGGGGGGGGGCCCGGGGGACGGGAGCGGAATGACACCAAACACCAAGCGGCCCGAAGAGGTGCTCGGACTGTTAGAAGGGAACCCGGGTAAGCAGGAACGGTTCTACAGGTGGCTTTCAACACACGGATTCTCAACCTCTTCCACATCAAGGGTCCAAAGAGCCGTCCCTGGACATTCCCTAACAGTGCCGACGCCTTGGAAACGAAATAACGCCGAAGTTTAATGAGTTCAATGAGTTCAATGAGTTTTAGGAGTTTTAGGAGTTCCCACTGGAACCTCCCGGAAGACCGCCGGGGGTCCCCGGACCCCGCGTTGAGAGCCACCGGGCCAGATGATGCCAACAGCTTGAAGCAGCCGAAGACACTCTTCATGGCGTGGCTGTGACTGCGGCTGGAGTTATTTTCAGACGGAAAACAGTCCAAACAATAGCACCTTGTTTGAGATGATTAGAGTTAAAGCAGCTTAAAGCAGAACATTCACTGCAAACGCTGAAACAACACACGCAGCGGACGGGGCTTAGGAGCCAGCAGAGCACAATGAACACGCAGACGGCCTCATTCTTTTTCAACATGATCGGTATGATCAATGGGTCAATCATTTTGCCGATCGATTCCAGTGTAAACCACTGCCAATCATGTTCAGCAACGTATCAATGTCACATATTAAGCTATTGATGCTGTCGAAATGTATTGATTTTACTTGCTCTGCATGGTGTGAACAATCTATCAATCTATCTATCAGAGGTGAGATGTCTTGCTCAAGGACACCATAAGGGCAGGGGGACTGAACCTCTAACTTGGGGGGTGGAGGGGGCAGGAGGGCGGGGCTGCTCTGTTGGCCCCAGGCTCCTCTGCGGGTGTGGGGTTGTTCTGCAGCTGCGGCGCTTTGGGCTCAGGGTTGTCCTGCAGCCGAGGGGCGTCTGTGCAGCTGAGGAGCCTTTCCACGGATCAGAGGCACTTCGGTGCGTTACTGACATTCATTAGGGGACAATCCCATGCACACACAGGTGGACGCGTCACGTACACACCCATAGACAAACACACACGCACACACACACACACACACACACACACACACACAAGCGTGCACATATACAAGCATCCGCCTCACACTCCCTTGAACACCCTTTCTGATTACGTCTTATCTTTTCTTCTCTTTTATTTCCACAGCTGTTACAGGAACAAGCCACGTGCCATAATGCTCCACATAGTTGTTATTTATGTGTTTTACTCGTTTGTTTCAACGGTGACCGTCCCCGCTCGACGACAATAACTTGTTTGGTCGATCGGAACATGGTAAGACTGTCGTCTGAAGAGGGGGATTAGTGGCGGCCGACAAAAGTGCTGTGCTCTCGTCACTTTGCAGGTTGAGAGTTTGAACCCCACTTGCACACCAAGTCCGTCTTGGATGCAGTGGCATCAAACACACCGTGTTGTGTGGAGCCTGATGACAGCACAGGTTAAAAAAAAGAAACTGCAGCTCTGCGACTGCCAGACGACCTGGTGCACTTGTGTGTGTGTGTGTGTGTGTGTGTGTGTGTGTGTGTGTGTGTGTGTGTGTGTGTGTGTGTGTGTGTGTGTGTGTGCGTGTGTGCGTGTGTGTGTGTGTGTGTGTCTATCACTCGCCAAGTAAAGCTGTTCAAAGGAGCTATCTAATACCCGCCCGTCCCCGTCCCGTTAGAAACCTCATCTCCACAGACAGTTTGTGTGTTTACTAAACCACAGCGAAGGTGACACTCAGTGGAACAAAGAGCCGAGCACTGAAAGACACAGTCCTGCAGCGAGACACATCTGTGTGGAGACCCAACCCCGAAACCAACCCTGACCCTGTTACCAAACCCAACCCTGAAACTAACCCTAACCCTAACCCTGAAACTAAAATTGACCCTGTTACCAAACCCAACCCTGAAACTAACTGACACAACTAAACCTAACCCTGAAAGTAACCCTGACCCAACCAAACCCAACCTCGAAACTAACTGACACAACCAAACCTAATCCTGAAACTAGGCCTAACCCAACCAAACACAACCTCGAAACTAACTGAAACAACCGAACCTAACCCTCAAACTAACCCTGACCCAACCAAACCTAAGCCTGAAACTAACATTAAACCAAACCAAACCCAACCCCTTAAACTAGCCCTGAACCAACCAAACCCAACCCTGAAACTAACCCAACGCTAAAACTCTGTGGCGCGGGTTTAAAAAAGCTTCACCCCACAGTCATTTGTCTGGAACAGTTCCTGCTCCAAGCACCCACAGCACAACTTGTCCAGAACTTTGTGAAGTTGCATGGAACAGTGCGGTGCCACATGCAGCCCACGAAGCGACCCCACACACACCCGCGCGCACACGCACACACACACACACACACGCACACACACACACACACGCACACACACACACACACACACACACACACACACACACACACACACACACACACACGCACACGCACAATCCGGTTAACAGTTCCAGTTCAGGGTTAGGGGGGAGTTGAGGTTGAGAAGGTTCGGCGAAGGAAGCTGCGTCTAAAAGACTCTTCTCACAAATAGTTGAGATATGAGTTTCCTTTCGGCGGCTTTGACGGGGAGGTGGGGGCATTTGGAGGCAGGCAGCAGAACTTGGCATAACATCTGTGGATAATTCCCGTCGACTCCTGTGATCCAGCAACCAACACACAAAGAAACAACATGTTCCTAAATGTATGATATTATGATATGAAGTGTGAGATACAAGTCGAATCACTTATCCCATCATCCAGTTATGTTTAACGGTAAAGCGGCAGAACGTTGGATAATTATAATAATAATACTAATATAAGCCTAACCCTATTTGTAGAGCACCTTTCACACACAGCATGCATCTCAAAGAGCTTTTTAATTTAATTAATAAGTTATTAGAAGGCTTTCAAACAGCACTAATAACAATCATTATCATTATTTCTCATTCTACAAATAGTGATGATAATAAAAATAATATGAGTAATAATAATAATCGTCATAAGAAGGAGGAGAAGACCACGGAAGGAAGAGAGAAAGAAAGAAAGAAGAAAAATGCATTAAACGTGCACATAAACAATACATTGACACTGTATTTTCAGATGGATGGAGGGGGGGGGCGTTAAACCTGATTTAACTTGATTCTCCTCTGATGCCCTTTGATACCCCCCCACTTGATCCCAGACGGGTGGGGGCGGGTGGAGCGGGTGGAGCGGGTGGGGTGATGAGCAGCGACTTGTCGGACGCTTTACGGGACGAGCTGCCGCTTTATTAATCACCGGCTTGTGTGAAGTGTCTCTCAGCGCCCAACAGCTGTAATTAAGCTTTAAAGGACGAGGGCTTGATGTGCACGTTTTATCTCTGTTTGAAGACATGTGCACGGCCGGCGCTTCTACCTGCTGGAGTTCTACCTGCTGGAGTTCTACCTGCTGGAGTTCTACCTGCTGGGGTTCTACCTGCTGGGGTTCTACCTGCTGCGCTTCTACCTGCTGCGCTTCTACCTGCTGGAGTTCTACCTGCTGGGGTTCTACCTGCTGGGGTTCTACCTGCTGCACTTCTACCTGCTGGAGTTCTACCTGCTGGGGTTCTACCTGCTGCACTTCTACCTGCTGGAGTTCTACCTGCTGGGGTTCTACCTGCTGCGCTTCTACCTGCTGGAGTTCTACCTGCTGCGCTTCTACCTGCTGCGCTTCTACCTGCTGGGGTTCTACCTGCTGCGCTTCTACCTGCTGGAGTTCTACCTGCTGCGCTTCTACCTGCTGTGCTTCTACCTGCTGGGGTTCTACCTGCTGGGGTTCTACCTGCTGCGCTTCTACGTGGTGTGCGTCTACCTGCTAGGGTTCTACCTGCTTGGGTTCTACCTGCTGGGGTTCTACCTGCTAGGGTTCTACCTGCTGGGGTTCTACCTGCTGCGCTTCTACCTGGTGTGGTTCTGTCTAGGTGTGGTTCTGTCTAGGTGTGGTTCTATCTGCTTGGGTTCTACCTGCTGGGGCTCTATTTCCCATCATGCATCGTGTTTCAAGATGCCGCTGCCACGCAGCTTGTTTTTCCTGCCTCGTCTGGTGACAGTTGCAAGGTTGCCAGGTTTGTAAACGTCTGAGTTTCCAGCTGTGTGGAGGTGTGTGGAGGTGTGCGGAGGTGAGTGAAGGTGTGTGGAGGTGTGCGGAGGTGAGTGAAGGCGTGTTACGGGCGGCGCGGGAACAAAGCGCCCGCCGCCGCCGGCGCTGACATGATGCCGTTGACCTCGTCAGAAAGGTCAAGGCGGTGGGACGACGCGGCGGAGCGCCGTCTGAGCTTGGCGAGCCGCCCTCCGCCCCGACCGGCTCCGATATTGAACGGCGGCGTGGAGGGAGGGATGTGAAGTGGGACATCACGGAGGAATGTAAACATGCCAGCTCCTCCATTGCGGCTCCGCCCCGCTGCAACACAGCCCCAGAAGAAGAAGCTCTGAAAACACGGCTCTCACAACATCTGGCGCCCGGCGCCGCCTCGACTGCACCACCTCGGTCGCATGGCGGCATCCGCGTGGTCCAGAGCGGGGTTTCCCCAGCCAGGGTGCCGGACCCCCCACCCCGGGGCGTCGGCACGTGAGCTCGGGACGCACCGGGGGCTCCGGGTGGGGTTTCGAGGCGACACCGTCAGTGGGATGGGTTCGGGTGCTGACGCGGTGACTCCATGCTGCGCGGTGTGTATCAACATGTGACGAGGCGCTCAGGGATTCCATCGCGCGGCCCCTGCGTCCACACGCCGGCGGAGACGTCGTTTAGATAAGACGTTTTGATAAGCACAGAAATATGCGCGGGGTGTGAAGTAGGATGAGGAATCCAGTCCGAGCTGACGGAGCTGACGGAGCTGACGGAGCCCGGCTGTTGGTTCTGTGCTGCCGCTGTCAGGTGAGCGGGCGGAGGTGTGAAGAGACGACACACTCACCTGTTTGCTTTGGCAGCGAGACGCATCAGGCAAGCCGCCAGTAGCTCCCTCCATCTCTTTCCATCTCCCTCCACATCCCTCCGTCAATATCCCTCCTTTTCTCCCTCCCTCCATCTCTCACTCCATCTCCCTCATGTTCCTCCGTCTCCCTCCATCCCCCACCCACCCCGCCCATCCACCCATCCATCCATCCATCCATTCGCCGCGGGGAACCTCGGTGGCAGAGCATCTTTGCCCGCAGTCTGACCTCCGACGTGGCCCCAACACCGGGAGGACGAAGAGCGTTTCCAAACCAGAAGAGCGGAGATGAATCCCAAGACGCCGTGAACCTTGTGTCCGCTCGCGGTTTCCGCTGTGGACGTGGGATCAAGTCCACGTCGCGTGAATAAAACGTCAGCTTCAGTAGATCCAGTGTAAACACCGGGTGCAGGTCATAGAAAGCATGCAGGAACATTCAAGTCTTGATAATAATCGGTCGGTGACACAGTGAGTTACTCTAGGCGCAGGGTGTCCGCGGGGGGTGGCGTGGAGGCTCCGCCAGGTGAACAGGGTGGAGCTCCAGCTTTCAGCGCCGCGGCGGCAGCAGCGTCTCAACAGGTTCCGGCTTCAAAGCCGCAGCAGCGGCGTGTGTCATCAGACGGCGTTTAGGATTCTGCTTCTCATAATTGGCTCCTTTTTTCACAATCAAATATTTGTGGGATGAGAGTGACAGCTCCGATCTGGAAACAGGAGGTTCTCTAACCAGCCGTCGGACCCGTGCTTCACAAGCACCTCCGGTGTGATGTCAGACGGGTAAACTGTGATGTCATACAGTGGGATGTGATGTGAGACTTGTAGGATGTGATGTCAGATGGGTTAACTGTGATGTCATACTGGTAAGATGTGATGTGAGACTTGTAGGATGTGATGTCAGACGGGTAAACTGTGATGTCATACTGGTAAGATTTGATGTGAGACTAGTAGGATGTGATGTCAGACTGGTAAACCGTGATGTCATACTGGTAAGATGTGATGTCAGACTGGTAAACTGTGATGTCAGAGTGGTAAACTGTGATGTCATAGTGGTAAGATGTGATGTCAGATGGGTAAACTGTGATGTCATACTGGTAAGATGTGTTGTCAGACTGTTAAACTGTGCGATCAGGTAGGTAAACGGTGATGTCTGACTGAACCTGTGATGTCAGACTGGTAAACTGTGATGTCATACTGGTAAGATGTGAGATCAGACTAATAGGATGTGATGTCATACTGGTAAGATGTGATGTCAGAATAATAGGATGTGATGTCATTCTGGTAAACTGTGATCCCAGACTGGTAAGATGAGATGTCGTACTGGTAAGATGTGACGTCAGACTGTTAAACTGTGAGATCAGGTAGGTAAACCGTGATGTCTGACTGAACCTGTGATGTCAGACTGGTAAACTGTGATGTCATACTGGTAAGATGTGAGATCAGACTAATAGGATGTGATGTCATACTGGTAAGATGTGAGATCAGACTAATAGGATGTGATGTCATACTGGTAAGATGTGATGTCATACTGGTAAGATGTGATCTCATACTGGTAAAATGTGATGTCATACTGGTAAGATGTGATGTCAGAATAATAGGATGTGATGTCATTCTGGTAAACTGTGATCCCAGACTGGTAAGATGAGATGTCATACTGGTAAGATGTGACATCAGACTGTTAAACTGTGAGATCAGGTAGGTAAACCGTGATGTCTAACTGAACCTGTGATGTCAGACTGGTAAACTGTGACGTCATACAGATTATCTGTGATGTCACACTGGTACTGGTAAACTGATCCCTGTCTGGCCTCTCAGGAGACAGATCCTGTGCAGACGTGGAAAGTCCCCAGTTATGTGGTAATTCTAGAGACTGCTTGTGATATTTATTCTTATTGCCCAAAGAACTTGGCATTTGGGAGTCTCACCGCAAACACATTCCACGCAGCGCGGCAGGAAGTGGAGCTCCACCTGAAGGAGTAGCTGCAGCTTGACTCCTTCAGGTTCTCACATCAGCTGACGGGCCTCACCGCTCCGAGTCCGAGGAGCCGACGTCCACGAGAGCTTTGTTCAGTCTCCCAAGCCGCAACAAATAGGGCTTCACCGAGATGAGGGGGCCGGTTCTTTCCTTAGTCAACCCCGTTTGGCTGGAAAATGCATCCAGAAATATGATGAATTATGATGTTATTATGTAATTATGAATTCTCAGTAAATGGCTCGTGAAGCTTCCTTTCCAGGCAGCGTTTCCAGGGAACAGAAAAGGAAACAGTTCAGTGGAGACGCTGCTCGGCTCTCAAACCCTACGAGGGTCAATCCACTGCACTTTGCACATAATGGGTCTGTTGGTGTGGAGTGGACGGGCTTTGTGCTGTCCCAGCTGGAGGTGCGGCGGGGTGGAGGTGCGGAGGGGGGCGGAGGTGAACGGGCGGACTCGCCTCTCAGACTCGGCGGGTGGGAGCGGAGCGTTTCCCCGTGCCCTCGCAGGGGGACAATTTGCAGCCATTAAGGTGCTCCGCTCCCGGATGGAGCGACGGATTCCGGTCAATTATGGTCCATTACCGGTGAAGGCCTCTGCGGCGGCGCCTGAGAGACCGTCGGTCGCCGCCACGGCGACACCGCCCTCGCACCATCCGTCGGCTCCGTCGGCTCGGCGGACCGAAACGCGACGCAATCCAGGGGAACGCCCCGGAGACCACCGATTGATTTGCTATGGGTGCCGTTTGGATAGGGTGCGGTTGCATCTCCGAAGGGTCAGCGCGGGTCCCACGGGTGAGAGCAGGCGGGCGTGGCCCCGGGGTTCCGGACGTCCGAGGACCCGCGTCACACCGCCGCGAGGAACCGAGAACCGCCCTCCGCGGCTTCACGTGCATTAGCCACACGCCCCGTCGTCGGGGAGGTTTTATCGTCGTCCCCGCAGGTACATCCACGCGGTAGCGAGTCCCAACAGGAGGAGGCGGCTCCACCCGCCGGCCCCAGCACAAACCGGAGCTGACGGAGGAGAAGTGGCAGCTGCCAGTGGCGCTGGGCGGGGTGGTCCGCCACCACGCCCCCCCCCCCCCCACCCCAGCAGACATTAATCAAAAGGCGCGATCGATAACTCCTCAAGTGTTAATAAGCGCTGGCACGCCGGGTGACGTGTGGCCCCCTCGTCGTCTCGCAGCAGAGAATTATGGGAAATCTTCGGCGGCGTCCGGGGCCATGAGGTAATGCAGCACTTAGTAAATGAAGCTTTGCCGTGATTTCTATTTCATCTACAGAGGACACGTCTTAATCACGGGCGGCTCCGTCGCCGGTTCTGGTTCCGCCTCCTCCTCCTCCGCCTCCTCAGCCGGGGAGGGGAGCGCTCGGCGGGCGGTCCGGCCTCGTGCACGCTCCTCCCAGAATGCCGGGCGGGACCCCCGCCCCGCCCCGCCCTGCCCCCGCGGTGATTAAAGTCATGTTATAAAATAAAATAGTGGGATTCCCGCCCCCTCGCGCCGTCCGCTCTCTAATTGATCGGCCCTCCGGTCACCTCGCCGCCCGACATAATGGTTCATTAAGTATTATGGGCTGCCCCCTCCAATCCATATCGCGGCGATTACTCATCCACCAACGGGGCCGTATATCAGCGCAACGCGGGGGCTCGGAGCCGCTTTGTGAGTACGAACCCGCGCCGGTTCACCTCACACATGACACAGACGTGTTCTATCAAACATGTGATTATTGATCAGTTCGTCTGTTTTTAAAAACCTGTTTTTAAGTTCACATTGAAGTGGTGACGTGAGACCAGATCTGATCTGGGAACCCGCAGATCCAGGGCCCGCTCCACTGCTCTGGTCTCAATATCCAGATTATTACTGATTGATTGATTGATTGACTGGCTCTGGAATGTTAACTCCCCTCCTCAAGTCCGCCCCCCCGAAAAAACCCCCCCAAAAAAAACATTTGTTCCGCCCTAATTTGAGAACGAGGATCCCGCGACGTCGTTGCCTTTGAATCCGGGGACGGACACGCAAATAAAAGCGCCTGATTGTTGTTTTCCTCCTGGAGTGGTTTCCTGCGGTCGGGCGCAGCGCTTGGGTTTGAAGCCTCTTTCTCCACCTGTCGCGACGTCGTCCGGGTCTTTGCGCGGAACGCCGGCTTTTCTTCTCCCAAATACCTCAGATCTGGGGTAAAGAGGTTCGGGGGCAAGAAAGTTAAATAGAAAGCTCTTTAAAGCGGCGTTGGGCGGGAAGAAGACAAACAGCGTCGCCGCGGAAAATAAAAGCGCGCCGTGCGAGCCGCTCTGATGACAGTTGGAAGAATGAGTCTTTATGGTTCTGAGCCGATGGAGAGTTCAGCGCTTTGTCTGCAGCTTAACACAGAGATGCCCCTTCCCTGCTCTAATCTGGGGAATGTGGCGGCTCCACCTCCTCCGCCTCCTCCTCCTCCTGCTCCACCTCCCGCTCCCTCTCCCCTTCCTACACCTGCCCCATCTCCTCCTCCTTCTCTGCCGCCTGCTCCACCACCTCCTCCTGCGCCTCCTCCCATCCCTCCTCCTCTTCCTCCGCCTCCTCCACCTACTCCGCCTACTCCTTCTGCATCGACACCACCTGCCGCCCCCCCCCCACCGCTTCCTCCTCCGCCTGCTCCACCCCCTCCTCCTGCGCCTCCTCCTGTTCCTCCTCCACTTCCTCCACCTCCTCCACCTACTCCACCTCCTGCTCCTTCTCCTCTTCCTACACCTACTCCATCTAGGTGTAGGAAGACGTCCTCCTCCTCCTCTTCTTCCCCCACCTCCTTGATCTCCTCTTTTTCTTCCTGCTCCTCCACCTCCCCCTGTTCCTCCTACTTATCCCCCCACCCCTTCCTCCTTTTCCCCATACTTGCCACAGCCCCTCCTCCTCCTCCTCCACCTCCTCCACCTCCTCCTCCTCATCTTCTTCACTTTGTTTTCTTAGTGCTGGACCGACAGGCCTCACCTCGTCCTGCGTCGCTGCATCAAAGTCCATCACAGCAGCAAAGCATTTTAAAGGACGTGTGTGTGTGTGTGTGTGTGTGTGTGTGTGTGTGTGTGTGTGTGTGTGTGTGTGTGTGTGTGTGTGTGTGTGTGTGTGTGTGTGTGTGTGCGTGCGTGCGTGCGTGCGTGCGTGCGTGCGTGCGTGTGTGTGTGTGTGTGTGTGACCTCCCTACCTGAGCTCACGCTGCAGGTATGAAGCTCTGTGGTGAGTCACACCAGACTCCGCCTCCTGCCTCTGCATCACATAATGGTTAAAGTCCCTGTAAACAACAATGTTCTGAGTTTTCCCGCCACAGAACGACGTGTTTTCAACCACACAGACCATTTTGAATGATTAAAAAAATCGGCAAGTATATAAATTTGGTTTGAAAATTGTGAAAAATAAAAATAAAAAGGGCAGTTCCCTCTGCTCCGAGACGCTGCGGGCGTGTCCATTGAAGACTCTGGAACCACGCCCTATCTCCTGGGTGAGGTGAGGGTGTCCCTGAAGGGGTCTGTTGCTCCAGGTGTTTATTCCCCAAACAGCGTTAAATCCTCTCATCCCAAACTCCGCTCTATTAGCTCAGCTTACTCCACCACTGATGCTGCGTTTGCGGCCCGGTGTTGATGTAGTGTTAGGGGGCGGGGCCATGAAAAGTATGACCACGTCACATCATCCACTCATCACTTAGATTAGACATAATTTCTAACATTTTAATGTGTAAAGAAACAAATCACCAAATTCACTTTACAGGGGCTTTAAAGCATCTCAATACTGTGAAACACTTGTGTATGTTTAATATGTTTAATAGGTTTATGTCTAATCTGTTTAATATGTTTAATATGTAAAGTTTTAATATGTTTGATATGTATATGTTTAATATGTTTAATATGTATATGTTTAATATGTTTAATATGTTTATGATTAATATGTGTATGTTTAATATGTTTAATATATGTATTATGTTTATGTTTAATATGTTTATGTTTAATATGTGTATGTTTAATGTGTTTTATATGTTTATGTTAAATATGTTTAATATGTTTATGTTGAATATGTTTAATATATTTATGTTTAATATGTTTAATATGTTTATTTTTATTGTTTAATATGTTTGTTTAATATGTTTATGTTTCCTATGTATATGTTTAATATGTGCATGTTAAATATCTTAATGTTTACGTTTAATATTTTTATGTTGAATATGTTTGATATGTTTATGTTTAATATGTTTATGTCTAATATGTTTATGTTTAATATGTTGAATATGTTTATGTTTCATATATTAATGTTTATGATTAACATGTTTATGTTGAATATGTTTATACTTAATATGTTTATGTTTATATTCAATATGTTTAATATGTTTATGTTTGTATTCAATATGTTTCATATGTTTCATATGTTCATGTTGGAGCAGCAGCGTGTACAGGATCCACCTGAAGTGATTTTAAACAAATTTAAATGTTTTTTATAATATAATGCCTTTAAATCCAAGATGGAAAAACTGGCAGCCTGTTGCTGTATTTATTTTTTTATTGTTGCATCATTTCACTGTAACTGAATGATGGAAGGTGAAGTCGTTGAATTAAAAAAAAGTCAAATAAATGTTTCATATTTTTAATATAAAGCAGGATCTAATCTTTTCTCTGTCGACGTTTCATTCCGGACACATTGTGTCGACGCACCGCGCGGCTTACCGGTTACCAGGCAACGACGTAAACAGCGTCATCAGGACACGACGACGATGATCAAGGTTTGGATTTAAAGTTTGATTTGAAACTTTTCCTCTTTGTTCCTGGTTCAGTCCGCAATTAAAACATGATTCAAAACAACGAGAATGTTTTATAATGATTTAAAACAGTAATATGAACATTTGTAAAACTTGACTGCACTTCACATTGAACCTTGTTGCTCTAAAACGATCCATTTCACCTGGTTTCACATTTAAACTTTAAATGTGCATGAAAAAAACCTTCAAATATCAACGTGGACAGACCCAATATATATAATATTACCAATAACCCAATATTACAATACATATGATCTAAAAATAAGGCTAAATTCTGAGCACAATTCATAATAATAAAATATGAGCTTATGGCAGTTAAAAAGGTATTTGTTTAGAAAACGTGTTCTCATGGTAAAGCTGCAGTAATAAATGAAATAATATACTGTCTGATGACTATTATTGTATATATGCATAAGAAAATAAATAAAATAATAATAATCATAATAATACAAATATTTTCTGAATGTGGATAAAATCTCAAATCCCACAGAAAGAGCTGTTTCCAACAGTTCCATCCCCATCATCGCTGCAAAGCTTTGATTTCTCTGGAGTTAATCAATTCATCGATCAATACACAAATACTCTGCTCCCAGAATCAATCACAACCGGCTCCGTTTAACTTCTTCCAACTTAGAGGCAGAAAATCCGGGTTCAGAAAGCTGCGCTCCGGGATTTAGGCTCCACCGGGTGAGCGCTACGTGGAGGAGGGAAAACATGGAAACGGGACGTTGACGTTCTGGACCTGGAAGGTTCTGGACTGAACCGATGCCTTCTCCCTTTAGACGCCGAGGAACCTGGTGATCACCTCCGTGGCCTTCCAGGACCACATCACCAGGAGCTTCCTGCGGGACGGGTGCTCCAGACCGCCTGGACCGTCCGGAGGTTCTGGACCTGGACATGGCCCGGCCAGGACCTGCAGGACCTCCAGAACCTCCAAGGAGGAGGACGTGATCGCTCAGACTCCGACGCGCTGGACATTGGGTAGAACCAACAGAGGAAATACACACACTATACACATAAATACACACTTTACATAGAAATATACACACAAATACACACTGTACATAGAAATACACACAGAAATACACACTGTACATAGAAATACACACAGAAATACACACCGTACATCGAAATAAAACACAGAAATACACATTGTACACAGAAATACACGCGGTTGTATAGAAATACACACAGAAATACACACTGTTTACAGAAAACACACAGAAATACGCACTGTACATAGAAATACACACTATACACAGAAATACACACAGAAGTACACACTATACTATACACAACAACAGACACATAAATACACACTGTACATAGAAATACACACTAAACACAGAAATACACACTGTACATAGAAATACACACTATACACAGAAATATGCACAGAAATACACACTGCATACATAAATACACACTGTACATAGAAATACACACTTTACACAGAAATACACACTTTACATAGAAATACACACACAAATACACACTGTACACAGAAATACACACAGTACACAGAAATACACACTGTACACTACATTAAAGGATGGTGTAAGATAATATAAGATAACAATGTAATTACCTGTGGAGAGTTCCAGGAAGTTGTATGACAGTAATAGAAGTAATGTACCTAGTACAACTGGTAATAACTAGTTGTAACTAATAGAAACTAGTAATAACTGGTAGTAACTAGTAGTAACTGACAGTAACTAGTAATAACTGGTAGTAACTAGTAGTAACTGATAGTAACTCGTAGTAACTGGTAGTAACTAACCCTAACTAGTTACTTTCCCGATCTGGATTACTCCTGTAGCCCAGACGCTGGGCCTGGTGGCCCCGCCCCCCAGGCGGCTGACGGAGGACGAGTGGAGGAAGGTGAAGCGTCGGGCGGAGCAGCGGGGAGACTCCGCCCTGCCCTGCGCCATCTGCTGGCAGGAATTCCGACTGAAGCCGCAGGTGGGAACCCAGGGACATGCGGGGGAAAGGGTCAGAAGGTTTGATGCTGTGACGGTGAAGTTCAATAAAACCCATCGTGACGGTTTGATCAATTCATTCAGTCTGAATATTAATTTAGTCTGAATATTAATTTAGTCTGAATGATAATTTAGTCTGAATGATAATTTAGTCTGGATATTAATTTAGTCTGAATGATAATTTAGTCTGAATGATAGTTTAGTCTGGATATTAATTTAGTCTGAATGATAATTTAGTCTGAATGATAGTTTAGTCTGGATATTAATTTGGTCTGAATATTAATTAAGTCTGAATGATAATTTAGTCTGAATGATAATTTAGTCTGGATATTAATTAAGTCTGAATATTAGTTTAGTCTGAATGATAATTTAGTCTGAATATTAATTTAGTCTGGATATTAATTTAGTCTGGATATTAATTTAGTCTGAATGATAATTTAGTCTGAATATTAATTTAGTCTGGATATTAATTTAGTCTGGATATTAATTTAGTCTGAATGATAATTTAGTCTGAATATTAATTTAGTCTGGATATTAATTTAGTCTGGATATTAATTTAGCCTGAATGATAATTTAGTCTGAATTTTAATTTAGTCTGGATATTAATTTAGTCTGGATATTAATTTACTCTGAATGATAATTTAGTCTGAATATTAATTTAGTCTGGATATAAATTTAGTCTGGATATAAATTTAGTCTGAATGATAATTTAGTCTGAATATTAATTTAGTCTGGATATTAATTTAGTCTGGATATTATTTTAGTCTGGATATTAATTTAGTCTGAATGATAATTTAGTCTGAATGATAATTTAGTCTAGATATTAATTAAGTCTGAATATTAATTTAGTCTGGATATTAATTTAGCCTGAATATTAATTTAGTCTGAATATTAATTTAGTCTGGATATTAATTTAGTCTGGATATTAATTTAGTCTGAATATTAATTTACTCTGAATGATAATTTAGTCTGAATATTAATTTAGTCTGGATATAAATTTAGTCTGGATATAAATTTAGTCTGAATGATAATTTAGTCTGAATATTAATTTAGTCTGGATATTAATTTAGTCTGGATATTAATTTAGTCTGAATGATAATTTAGTCTGAATGATAATTTAGTCTGGATATTAATTTAGTCTGGATATTAATTTAGTCTGAATGATAATTTAGTCTGGATATTAATTTAGTCTGAATATTAATTTAGTCTGGATATTAATTTAGTCTGGATATTAATTTAGTCTGAATATTAATTTAGTCTGAATGATAATTTAGTCTGAATATTAATTTAGTCTGAATGATAATTTAGTCTGGATATTAATTTAGTCTGAATGATGATTTAGTCTGGATATTAATTTAGTCTGAATGATAATTTAGTCTGGATATTAATTTGGTCTAAATATTAATTTAGTCTGGATATTCATTTAGTCTGAATATTCATTTAGTCTGAATGATAATTTAGTCTGGATATTAATTTGGTCTGAATATTAATTTAGTCTGGATATTCATTTAGTCTGAATGATAATTTAGTCTGGATATTCATTTAGTCTGAATATTCATTTAGTCTGAATGATAATTTAGTCTGAATATTAATTTAGTCTGAATGATAATTTAGTCTGAATATTAATTTAGTCTGAATGATAATTTAGTCTGGATATTAATTTAGTCTGAATGATGATTTAGTCTGGATATTAATTTAGTCTGAATGATAATTTAGTCTGGATATTAATTTGGTCTGAATATTAATTTAGTCTGGATATTCATTTAGTCTGAATGATAATTTAGTCTGGATATTCATTTAGCACATTGCACACAAAACAATTCTGACTTGGAAACTGGAGGTCATGTGACTTAGATATGACCCAAAGAGAGAAGACGGGATTGGGAGACATTTTCGTTTTAATATGAATGAAAATGCATCAAGACGCATCAATGTGTTTGATATTATTCATATTTCCACCTCAGTGTCTCATGAAAGCGTCCGGTTCAATTTTCATGTTTTTCTATTTGAAATTCATCTCAATGAGCCTCGTTAACGTCGCCTTCCTGGACAGTTTCCCTTGTTGTGCTAAAATGTTATTTTTTAATTTACGTGAAGACGTTTAAGACGTTTTTATCTCGTTGAAAGTTTTGTGTGTTTTCCCTTTTTTCAACGCTGCTCGTCCCACACACACATGCACACACACACACACACTCACACGTACACACACACACACACACGCATACACACACATGCACGCACACACAGAGACACACACACACACACACACACACACACACACTCACACGTACACACACACACACTCACACGTACACACACACACATCCACACACACACATGCACACACACATGCACACACACACTCACACGTACACACACACACACATGCACACACACACACACATGCACACACACACACACACACACGCACACACACACACACATGCACACACACATGCACACACACACACACACTCACACGTACACACACACACACACACACTCACGCATGTACACTTAGACTCACACGCATGTACACACACTCACATACACGTGCGCTCACACATGCGCACACACACACACACACTCTCCCGTACACGCGCGCACACACACGCACACACACACATTCACACACACACACACACACACTCATCCTGTACTAATCTGTGTGGACAACTGTACAAATTTACCCATAATGCCTTGGAATTGATCTGTGACGCGGCTCGTCGACCTCCTGAAGAATGCGCGACACAAAGAGCCGTCGCCATGGAGACGGGAGTAAATATTAGTTTGAGTCACGGAGGAAAATGCTAATTATCGCTCGCTAACGAGGGAAAGTCTGAGTAGTGCAGTGAAAGTACTAATACCCTGAGACGCAATGACATCTCTAGGAGATAAGTACTCACTCTACTTCGTAAAGTACGACCGTAGCTTCTTTCTACAGATGATGCGCTTCACAAAAAAATATTCCAAGCATGATGTAGAAATTCACCACCACATGACATAAATATACATTTAGAAATATGACAAAAAAAAAAAAAAAGTTTGACCCCATAATACGTGCTAGAAATGTAGTAGAATACAAAATATAGATATTTGAAAGATGGTGGAGCTGGAGGGTGGAGCGGTGGAGGAGGAGTGTTTTTACTTAAATAATCTGATGGATTCCCACTTTAATAATAATAATTATAAATATAGCTGCAGGCAGCAATACACAGGGCTCAGTTTACTGGTTTTAGGCACGTGTTACATTTTTTTTTTTTTTTTAATGCATCTAAATTGACTGAAGTTACAAACATCATGTAGTCATGTTCATGTAATCACATCACGCATGAAGCATTTCCATTTCAACCAGACGTCAACTATTGATTTTAATTTCTAAAGTGACTTAATTTGTGTAATACGAGAAAGGTCAGTTCTAAATAACAGAGTTGACAGAGTAAACAGTCCTCGTGTTGTTTGTAAACTACACTAATTGGGAAATTACATTAAAATGTCGGATAATTGTTTCGTTGAACAGTTTTCCAAAAACAGCTGGACAAAATAATCAAACAACCCCAGTATTTTATAAAGATCACACGTCAAATAATAACTTTATATTATTGAAATGGAAATCTTAAGTTTAATAAAATATGAAAATGGACAACTTGTATGACATTGTCAGAGGAAGCCGTGTTTATTAACATCGTGCAAACGTTCTGAGTCTTGTTTTTAAGAACTGCTGTTAAACTCACAGCTGCACCTTGTTTATTTCTGGAGTCTCCAAATTGTTTCATCATCCTGATGAAATGAGCCTCTTCACACCGACACGTACGGGGAATCAACACTTACATTGAAAGGTTTTCCAGTTACGTTTTTTTTCATCAGATATTTCTTCGGTACTTTTTTGTCCAAATATTGTGACGGACCTTGACGACTGGATCTTTGGACGATGGCTTCTTATTGTCTTCGGCAACAATAACAAAAACAATCTTTATAATTACTTTGCATAACAATAAAACGTACTCTTTTGTTTTAGAAATATATAAATACATGTTAGTTGTTATTACTACTTTATTGTATTTTTTCTGTTAGTAATATACAATTGTAAAATTCATTTGAGTAGATTATTTGTCGATATCGTAATGCAGACAACATTTTTGGAACTTAAACATTAATTTGTCATTAGAATTATTCTGGAAGAACTTGTTAGTACTTAACACTTTCTGTCCTTTCATTTCAATCTGCTATGTTTATCTGTAGCAAACTGTTTATACATAAAGTTTCTTTAAAACAACTGTTTATTTCTTACTTTCAACCAAACCTTTGTCATTGTAATAACTTACCTTGTTGTGTGTAAGTTCATCAGTGTCAGTGAGGACCGGCGACGTTGGGTCTCGTGTGCGTCGGTGATGAAGTACTTATGTAGGTTTACCTATTTACGGAGATTTACGATAGCAGTCGAACGTATGTTATTTTAGTGGTGACGTCTTTCCTTGAATTACATTTTCAGTAAGTTTTAGTAAGTAAAACTTTGTGTTATTTCTGTGATGTTATTACCGTTGCGCAGCTTCTATTTTTCCGACGGCTCGGTGGATCTTGAACACATCACTCAGTTGCACATTTGAATGGATTTGGCTCAACGTGGTCATGAGTTTTTGTGGATTAATGTTTTTTCGTATTTTTCATGAATCAAAGTAATGGGGAAAGAGATAAAATATCAATCTAACAGATCCACAGACATCTACCAGGTAAGAAAGTACATAAACCTGCACATTTATAGTAAATAGTATGATGATGTCATAAAGCGTCCTACTGTTAATGTCATCGCCTTCATTTTGTTTACAAATAGTGACGTGTCCGTCAAGCAGGACCAGCAGAATATTTTGGGTCAAAGTTGTTCTGTTTTTCACTAATTTCTGCTCCGTACGAAGATCGATTTGGATGAAATTTAAACCACGAGATGTTTGTGACTTTCCAGTTCAAACGAAACGTGAACCATGTTCGTAGCTTCTGCCATTCTTCTATTTCAAATAGTTTTGGATTTCAAAATTATGAGAAATTTCCCCTAATATTATTATTAATAATAATAATAATAATAATAATAATACTACTACTACTACTACTACTAATAATAATAATAATAAATATAGCTGCAGGCAGCAATACACAAGGTTCAGTATCGACACCCATTACAATTTTCCACTTCCCATTGAACGTAGCATCAGTTTGTGCTGTTGCTCCTCTTTACATCAGCATTACGTCTAAAACGAGTCACAATTTTCCAAGTTTCCCTTGAACGCAGCATGAGCTGATGTAATGATGTGGGGAGTCCTGGTGACACAGAATTACTAATACAAGGATCTACTTGTTGTGTGCTGTGACTTTATCCTAAGAATTTGAAGGTGTCTGTCTACTTCCTGTCAGGTCCCTGTCTACTTCCTGTAGTCCACGGACTCCTGCCTCAGGGTGTCTCTGTGGAAGGAAATTACTCCGTGTGGAAGTTCCCAACAACATGCGTCCATTCAAACGGATTCAATACTGCATGTCCCTCACAAACATTTCATCCACTTTTTTTTAACATTTGGGACTAAAATAAAACAGACACGACTGCAAGCCCCAAATTCCATGTGTGAGGTCACAAACACGGAATATGCTTTGGACTGTTTTCCACTCCCACAGTTTGTGTGTTAGGCCATGCTCCAATGATGCAAAATAAGGAGGGACACGGCCCAATGATACTACTCCTACTACTACTACTACTACTACTACTATTACTACTACTACTAATAATAATAATAACAGTAATAATAATAATAACAACAGTTATAATAATAACAACAACAATAATAATGATGTTTATTTGGATTCACTTTAACCCTCTAGGTGCTGCTCTGCTGCTCGCACGTCTTCCACAGAGTTTGTGTTCGAGCCTTTGAGCGTTTCTCCGGCAGGAAGTGCTGCCCAGTCTGCAGGAAGTCGGAGTACGACACCCGAGTGATCCAAGATGGCGCCCGGCTCTTCAGAGAGCAGAGTGCCACCAGGTGAATGACGGACAGGAAGTACCGACGTGCATGGGCACCAATCAGGACCATGAAATCGTTTTTTA
Source organism: Zeus faber (assembly GCF_960531495.2). Classification (NCBI taxonomy): domain Eukaryota; kingdom Metazoa; phylum Chordata; class Actinopteri; order Zeiformes; family Zeidae; genus Zeus; species Zeus faber. The sequence continues at coordinate 4,009,426 of NC_137206.1, read as the reverse complement.
TTATTAGTAATGGTAGTAGAAGTATAATTGTTATTATAACTTATGTATTATTATTATTATTATTAGTAGTAGTAGTAGTAGTAGTAGTAGTAGTAGTAGTATAACTATTATTATTATTGTTTTAATTAGTATAACTTTTATTATTATTATTAGTAGTAGTAGTAGTAGTAGTAGTAGTATGATTGTTATTATAACTATTATGTATTATTATTATTATTATTATTATTATTAGTAGTAGTAGTAGTAGTAGTAGTATCACAATTATTATTATCATTATTATGAGTATTACTATTATTTAAATTTTTATTATTAGTATAACTATTATTATTATGCGTGTGCAGGATCCAGGCGTGCTGGCGAGGTTTCGCTGCTCGCAGATCGTACAGAATCCTGCGTCGGTCGTTTCCTCCCAAAGACAAATGTCTACGACGCAAATTCTTTGAGGAAAAAGTGAGTTTTGTTGACGACGTCATTTGATCAAAACACATTCGGGTTTCCAGGTGTTTGGACACAAATCACTGCTTTTACTGAGTTTCTGGGTGCCGATCCGCTTTGTTTACCACTGGTCGCCGCGGCGATGCCTCCAATTACTGCACAGATAGAGGGGGAAACAGGAAGTGAGTGTCCACTGTACTATTCAGTGTGTACTGGGTAGTACAGTGTGTACTGGGTAGTACAAAGTTAACCCCTCGCGGTGTTGATGAACCTGGTTATATCTATCATGTTAAATCCATATAATTTGATTTCATGACATAATAACAATTGATATGAATTTGTGATACCATATATACCCTTAATAATCATCTATGCAGTGCATAGTATTGCATTTTTTATATTCTATATATTTTTGTATTCATATATTAAAATTTTTGTTTTCTTTTAATTTTGTATTTTTTGCTATTTATATATATTTGAAAAAATATGTTTTATTACATTTTAACTTCACTTTTTATTATTATTATTATTATTATTATTATTATTATTATTTTTATGCTTCTGGTCCATAGTGAAACGCAGCAAACCGCCAGAGCACATCCCTGGTTTACGTCAATCAATAAAAGTGATTCCGATCAGTACTTCCACCTCGCGGACCAGCTCCATTCTGAGTTACTTTTTGGGGGAGAGCTCCGGACGTCGCCCGCGGGGGCCCGCAGCAGCCATTCAGTCCGCACATTAAGGGGTTAACAAGCCGGCCCGTCCTCCCGCGGGTCCTCGTCTGCCGCCGGACTGGGCAAGGTTCAGCTCGTAAACAGCCCGGCGGACGGCGGAGAAAAGTTTCAATGAGTGATAACACGGCTGTAAAGCGGGGGGCCGGGGGGGGGGGGTGGAGGGCGGTGGGCGGTGGAGACGGTTGGAACTCCGCCCCGCCCCGGCCGAGCCGCTCGTGATGCACGACGCGCCGACGATTCGTTGGCGGTCGACAAATCTTTGAAATGACTCCACCTGAGCGACGCTTTACTGAGTGACTCGTTGGGAACACACGCACGCACACACACACACACACACACACACACACACACAGGCACACAGACACACACACACACACACACACACACACACACTCCCATTGTTGTTCTGAATGCATCCCTCCTCTTCGGTGTCATTCTAAATCGAGATTTCTTCCACTCAGCTGCAGCGTTTGAGCGACAGTCTGGTGCGGCGTTGCCACGGCGACGTGGAGGCGTTCCTGGGCGACGTGGACCGCTCGCTGGCGGCGAGCAGGCGGCTTTTCCAGCGGCTGGAGGGAGAGGAGCGGCGGGGGGAGGGACCGGGAGAGGGAGAGTGGCGGCGGATCCAGACCCAGGTGGGCCCCAGAACCCCGAACCGGAACCACGGCTCGTACCGGGACCGGGACCCAGCGAATTGAATGTTCACTGAGGCTAAACAGGGAGAGTCAATCAGTCTGTCCATCTCAACCATCTCATCAACAAGTGTAAAAGCTGCTTTCTATTCGGTCAATTCCCCAATTCTTTTGTGCCAAACTTCACAAAAGTGAATCCGCCGATTCCAACGAAAGCCAAACGGTTCCAAACCAGTTCTGGCGAGGCCGAGGCTTTGGGCGCCGCCATTTCCCGCATCGTCGTAATAGAAGATAAGGTGTGTTTTCTCCTGGTCTCCGGGCAGGTCCTGCAGAGGGACGGCTGGGACTGCAGCATCTGCCTGGCCCCCGTGTGCGGCCCCCATGCGCGGCCCCGCCCCCCGGCCCCCCGGCGCCCCGCCCTGCTGCTGTCCTGCTCCCACCTCTTCCACCGGCGCTGCCTGGAGGCCTTTGAGGCCTTCCAGGCGTCGGGGGCCGGCCGAGCGCCGCGCTGCCCGCTGTGCCGCTCAGAGTACCACAAGAAGGTTCTGGCGCTGGAGGACTGAGGGGACCCCGGACGAGATCCATTCACTCACATATTGATTTGACGCCGCACAATATGACTCCAGATCCATATATTAACATTTTATCCATAATGAGTTGCTGCCAACTTTTCGGTTCCCCATGTGATGTACATGACTAAAATACGGTTTAAAATACTTCAATCTAAAAAAAGGAATTAAATATGGTGGGATTTAATGTACAGTAAGGGAGGTCGCGGCATAACTTCCAAACAAAGTATCAATATTAAAATTTTCTAATCGATTCAGAAATTGAAACGATAGTTGTGACGGCTCGTACATTCCAAAAAGATTAATAGAATTCCATCAGAGTATTGATTTCTTTTCAACGTCCTGTGTAGTATTTAGAGGCTAAATGCCCCAGATCATGCTGCAAATTCCTCTTTTTTTTTTTTGTGATGATGAAATAAATCAAACGTTAGAAAACACGCAAACGATTCACTTTCCTCGTCCACATTTTATTTGCAAACAACCAGACATCGAAAAAACAAAACAGACAGAATGTACACGAACAAATTGAAAAAAAAAAAATAATAATGAAAAGAGTAAAAAAATACATTCACATAAAATTTCCCCAAAACGCGGCGCAGAGCTCGGGTTCTGCAGCGGGGAGCGACCGGACGGCGGGAGACACGAGAAGCAGCGAGGTGGAAGACCCGGGTCTGGCAGGCCCGGCTCCGCCCGGGGGATCTGGATCCGCGCGGATCCGCCGAACGGCATCAGACCCGGAGAAGAAGCAAAAACCACGGAGCCGGGACTTGGACTTCGCGGACCCGGACTCCTCCCCGGGTTCCTCCGACGTCACGTTCTGTTCTGGACACGTCTCCATCGGAGAAACAGCTTCGTGTTTCACAGTAACTGAAGTGGATCAAAAGAAAAACCGAAAAAACTAACAAAAAAAAACAAAACACCGGAACGGACACCATCGTGTTCTCTTTCGGAACCTGACCCCCCCCCCCCCTCCCGGAAGCTCATTTAAACCCAAATTTAAAAGCTTGATCTGATCCCCCTCGGTGAATAAAATGTGGAATCTTTGAAGCTCCGATGGGGAAAAAACTAAACAAGCAGATGTGTTTTCCAGGCCGGGGCTCGGGCGGCGTCACAGCCTCCCCGATGGATCCAGGCAGAGAACGGACGTTAGAAGTACATATCCCGGGTTTTCCTTCAACCTTTTTTTTGTTGTTGTGTGCAAAGAAACAAAAAAAATAAAAAACCAAAGTCGGATCAAATCATTTCCCCGGCATCCGTCCGTCCTCCGTCGCCATGACGACGCGCGGTACAAGCGAAGGTCGCGGGTCGTCGCTGGAGGACGAGGAGCGGTTCTGATCCGAATCACAGTGAGTTCCTCCAGGTTCTGGTTCTTTAAGGCACCAGAGGTCCCGCCTCCGCCCGCCCCCGCCCCCGCCCCCTCCGCCAGAAGCTGCAGAACAACGTGCACAGGATTGGTTTTAAAACACAAACAAAAGACAGGAAGTAAGGGTTGAGACACAGGAAGTGGAACTAAACACAGAACAAACAAACACAAAAAATATTTCTAGGGTTTATTATTTTAAGAAGCTTCTCTTTGGAGACGACGCGGAGAAGTTCTAAAGTCGCTCTAGTCCTCCATCTGCTCCACCCTCTGCTCCACCAGCTGAAGAACCGGGCGAAGAACCTGGTGAAGAACCGGGTGGGGACTCGAACACCACCTCCATGTTTCACATTTCAGGAGAAGGCGGCGCAGCCTGGAAGAGCTCCGTGTTCCGACCACACCCAGACTCCAGCTCAGCTCCTTCAACCTCCACCCGTCAGAGTGATGCAGTGTTGAGAGAGAAGCTGATGGAGCAATCTGTGGCGATCGGTAAATATATATATATATAAGAGAGAGACAGAGACGGATTAAAATGATCTCTGGGTACGAGGTTGGACCACCACGGTCGGGTCGGGGGGGCGGCGGGGGGTGAGTGAAGGTCGCTGCAGCGACGCCAGTCTCCTCCTCCTCCTCCTCCTCCCTCCATCCCTCTCTCTCTCTCCTCATCCCTCCCTCCCTCCCTCTCCCTCTCCTCCTCATCCCTCCATCCGACGCCAGGTGATGGAATGTCACGAAGCTGAATTTCCCTCCGTCGGACGGAGTCGTGGCTTAATATGTCGCTGCTTCCCTTTTCACCTTCTCTCTGCCAGATTGTCCGTGTGTCTGTCTGTCTGTCTGTGTGTCTGTGTCTGTGTGTCTGTCTGTCTGTCTGTCTGTGTGCTGCACATCGTCCCTCTCACAGAGTCTTCTGGTGGCCGTTGGACGACAGCTTCCCGGCCTCAGGGTCACTGGGACTGACAGAGAGCTGCAGCTTATCCAGACCTGGCAATGAGAGAGAGAGAGAGAGAGAGAGCGACGGGGAGGGGGAGGGAGAGAGAGAGACATCTCATCACAGTCAGACCACTTGTTCTCCTCCCAGTGGAGGACGAGAAGCCGGCGCCGGAAACAGAATCAGAACTGAACGGGTTGGAGTCGACGCCACGTTCCGTGTATTTTAACCAACTTCCTGTCGCCTTGACTCGTGTTCAATCCTTAGGAGCTGATCCGGTGTTGGAGGATTGGGCCGCGCACGGAGCTGCAACACCTGATCAGCCGAACGCGTTCTGAACCATCGCCCTGATCCACGACGGTCAAGTCAAGGTTTTGGGGAAAGAATCCTGGAGCCGCGGCTTTGCCAGTAAGCCAGGTTCCATCTGACTCGTCGCGAGCTGAGCGGGCTCCACTTTGTGGACGTCACATCCGTATGCACCGTCACATCCGTACGCACCGTCACATCCGTACGCACCGTCACATCCGTAGGCACCGTCACATCCGTAGGCACCGTCACACGTTTGATTGATTATAAATAAACACACTGCCTGGGTTGTTCTAGGGATTCTTAGGTTCTTTAAAACCATGACGGAGGTGATCTTGGTAGAGCCACGCCCGCCAGCTCAGGTGTGTGTGAATAAAAGGTTGTTTACCCAGCGCCTTGAGGAGCTCCTCCCGCACCGCCGACGTGAACTTCCGGATCAGACACAGCGTGGTCACCACCGCGAACAGCAGGTTGTACGAGACGACGATGTAGAAGTTCCCCAGCCAATTAAACCTCCCAAAGTCTCCCAGGAGGTCGAACCTGGTGATGCCTGAGGAGGAGGAGGAGGAGGAGAAAGATGAGGAGGAAGAGGTGGAGGGAAGAGGTGGAGGAGGAGGAGGGAAAGGAAGAGGAGGAGGAAGAGGAGGAGGAAGGGGAGGAGTCAACAGCATCCAAAACTCATGTCTTTACCTCTGAGCACAGCAGACGGGTGCAGCTCCAAGGCCAAACATCCCATAAAACCGTGTCGGAGCTTCCCCGTTGACTTTGGAGCGGGCGTGTCAACACATAGTTTCCCGGTGACCCAGCCCAGATCTCACCTTTTCCCCCGACAAATGACGGAAAAGCCCCCCCACCCCCCAAAAAAGGGTCGAGATCCCCCCCCCCCCCTCCCAAAAGGAATTTCCAAAGCCACAAAGGCAGCCGGTCTTTCCAGGCCCCTCCCTGACGGGACAGGCAGTGTGTTGATAAGCAGCCTCCAGCCGCCTGCGACCGGGCCGCTCCGCCGGGGAGCGTCTGCTCTTTCAGACGTCTCTCCTCGGCGGCCCCGGCTTTCAACAGAGCAGAGGGGCCCGGGTGACAGAAGGGCTTAGGTGCCAAAAACCATTTGATGTACATCGCATGCAGATTCCCCGCATCCGGCTGCTTGGGAGCGGACAAAAAAAAAAAAAAAAAAAATCCCAAACACCACCACCTTTTATATCAGCGACTTAACAGACCGTCATCAGGCTTCCTGGGCCGGGGGGGGGGGGGGGGTCCCGTCCCCTCCGCAGGAGCGGTTTGTGTCGGCGGCTTCATTACAGTCGTGCGGCTCATTTTCCAGGCGCACAAAACGCGGCGGCGGGGGAGGGAGGGAGGGAGGGAGGCCGGGGTGCGATGCTCTGCCTTCAATGGAACCACCGTCACCTGTGCACACATCCACCCGGGTCGACCGCCGGGGCCAGCTACGTGTCCAAGTCAAACAGCATACAAGCGCAATCTTGCAGGTTTCCGCCGCTCCCCGCTCAGCTGACCCGGCCGGCGACGGGAACTCTCTTTGTGACGGGCCCGGATGTTTCCGAGCCGCCGGGACAATGAGACGCTGAGCGCATCGGCTTTTCGTCGGCCGGCAGATTTCGTGTCGTGTTACCGGCCGCGACCGCCGGGGAGCGGCAACTGCGGAGACAAGGCCGTCTTGTCTAAACACGCTGCGGCGTCCTCGTCGTGATGATTAGCGTCGACGGTGCCGCTCATCAAACGCTCAAATATGTGAATCATCTCAGGCGGCAAAGAGGAGGAAAAAAAATAAAATAAAATGTTCGTGGACACACGAGGACAAAGCGCATATTCACCACCGGCTGAACTACACCCAAAGTTTCCCAAAGGACGGTTGGTGCCGCTGGGTCATTCCACCGGGACGAGCTCGGCATCGGAGCCGGCGACACGGTCGTTTGGGATGGTTACTCGCGTTACTCCTACATCAGCTCATCCAAAGTGACACGAGTCTCTTAACCGTCATTATTTAAATTGAAATATGTGCAGTCGCTGAGATCACGGCCTGGGAAGGCGCCGTATTAATCGCTCACGTCCAAGTATTAAACAGAATATTTAATGATCTAAACCCACAAATGGCATCGAGACGCAGCGTGCTGCTCCACATGATGCATCTCTCCCATAACATCTTCACAGCCTCTGGCCTGCAATGAGATCAGGCCATCGACTCGGTGTCAGGGGAGATGTATTTACAGCCGCAGTAAGCAGTTCGCCAGCGTCGGGGCCTTTAACTAAATTGCGGGGAGACGGATGACGAGGCCCTGGTCAATACCACACCGAGCTCCGTCCAAATCCATTTCTAATGCCAAAGGTTCTGATCCGGGTTCGGTAATTTGAGAAAATCCAATCGCTGCTCGGCATTTGGCCGTGACAACGTCCACCGTCGTCCATCGCGGCGCAGTAATATCACTTTGTGTCGGTGCTTCACATCGGGCACTTACTCGACGCCGCACCGCGAGGAGACGGGAGAAAACCCCAACGAGTCGGCGCGACGACGCCACCGGAGTCGATCCGGAGACGGAAGAAGCTCATTTGTCCAAGCCCCCCCCCCCAGCGGGAAGGAGGGGGTTGTTCGGGGGACTGAGCCGTTAACCAAACCGCACCTGAACCCGTCCGAGCGCTTCCTTTCAGCCCCCCCCCCCCCCCAGAGCTCCGTCACGACCCCCAACACTACGTGTCTTTTCTTCGGGAGCCGTGTTGGACGACTCCACAACCCTTTTTTTTTTGCGCGGCGCAGGCCCGAGGAGGCCGGTGGTACGGGGAGGAAGGCGGGGAGCGGACACCGAGAGCCAAGATGCCGTCGGGGGGGGAGGGGTCACGCTTGTTGGAGTATAAAAATACCCTTTTTAAACTTTTTCTCCGCATTATGTATTTATTGATGCGTTTCTGTGATCAGGCGGTAAAGTGTCTCTCCTCCTAAAATAAAAGCAGGTGCCGGGTCTTTCCGCCCTGCACTCTAACCCCCCGGCAGCACTTCAGCCCCCGGCGTCTCAGGGCTTAAATAAAAGATGGAGGCCGAGCGAGAGGGTTCAGAGCAGCGGCTTCACCACGCCGCCGTCGCGCGCCGACCGTGCGCGGGGGGGTCTCGCCGGTGGATTGTTATCATAATTATTATTTGTCACATCATCATGACGAGGGCCGAGCGAGGAATCGAGTTCAAACCGACGTCCCCGTGTGAGAGGACGCGACTTTCGAATTGCAAAGGTTGGGATTAAAAAAAAAAGAAAAAAAGGTTTTATGTTACACAACCTGACCCCGTGATGCTCTTTAAAGTGTTACTTAGAATTTTAGAAAGATTTCTAAAAGAGTATCACAGCGAATTTCGACGGAGACATCGTCGTCAGCATTCAAAACTGAATTTCCTATTGGAGCCATCAGAGAGGGGGAGGGAGGGAGCATCTATAGACGTGTTTCCTGGTAGTGATCAAAAGCTGATTTTACGATCAATTATTTGCATTTAATTCCATTACTAGCCTACATAAGTCATAACCTGGAGCTGCCACTTATCACCGGAGCAAGCGCGGACCGCCGTGTCCAAGTCCTCCATCGGCTTCCGCGCCGCAAGCACCAAACAGCCTCCGTGTTCGTAACAGAAACACAGCTTTCATATCGATCCACGTTTGTTTTTTGTTTTTTTTCCCCTTTTTTTTATTGAAGCCGTTGAACTTTATTGAAGTTGAGGTCCAGGGAACACGACGCTGACCTCTGCAGTGCAGCAGACGTGTGCGGCAGGGTCGCCGCTTTCTCAAGAATGCATTTGTGGTTGCAACGGTCATAAAGACATGGTAAGAGTGATTTGGTAATAATAGTAAGTTGCGATCATTGCTTACATCATGCTTTTTATTCCTCAATAAGATGTTGCTCGTAGCCTTAGTTGAAGATGCGTCATGGTTTGATGGAGGAAAGGGACGTTTCAGAAATTTGGCTCTTGCAAAAATATTTTTTGGTAAAGTGGCTCCTGAGCTGGGAAATGTTGAGCACCACCGCTCTGGAATGATTGATTGTGTTTAGTGAATAAAACAGAAGATCAGGAACTTAAAAAAAATACACACACACACACACACACACACACACACACACACACACACACACACACACACACACACACACACACACACACACACACACACACACACACACACACAGCATATTAAATCGTGATATTGGCCTAAAAATAAAAAAAAATTAAAAATGAAAAATCAATGAAAATTGTTCAGCCCTGATCATGACATAATGTCAAGAATTATAACACAGTTTTGTGCTTCCGGTGTCAAATATCTGAAGTTACTTAAGTTTATTAAGCTTTAGAGAAATGTGGCTTTTACTGCACTACATGTACATAGCAAATATATTCATATATGAAAAATATACAGTAGTACTTTATGCTGTATTATATGTTATATCCAAGTTATTTTACTGTTGATACTTTGAGTACATTTAAGAGCAACTAGTTACACACTTTTAGTCAAGTAGCTCCGCTCGTCATTTTGGGTATTTGTACTTTCACTGTCTGGATTATTATATAATAATTAATTATATAATAATTCAATGCGTCCACGTTGAGCAGCCCTGTTGCTCAACACACAGAGCGACGTGTTTGAGGCCGGTTTGCTCCAACACACACTGTGTGTACTTCCACTCATAAACGTGTATTTCTGGTCATTTCTATCGACTCCTTTTTAAAATGAAGGAACAAGTTTGCAGCACAAGGACAACGAGGAAACAGGAAAAAAAATAAAAATAATACATACCGTGACATATGTTAATGTCACCGTTATGCCAGGAAATCTGAGAGCGCACACCAGAGGACTTTACAGTGTGTGTGCGCGCACGCGTGCGTGTGTGCGTGTGATGCATTTATTTCTTTTTATCTATTCATCGTCATGAAGCAGAACCTGTTGATTTTCTCTAAAGCTCCCAATGACTCACTGTACACACACACACACACACACACACACACACACACACACACACACACACACACACACACACACACACACACACACACACACACACACACACACACACACACACACACACTGTTTGAACAGCTGTGTGTGTCCTCTGCATGTTTATTAGTGCCATTGTGACGAGCTCCCTCTGTCATTTTTACCCGTTCTCCTTTTCTTAAATCTCTCTGGGAAACTGGGAGGAATGCCCCGCCCCCCGGCCCCCACCCTTCTCTTCATCCTAAATGTCAGCGTCAGAACCAGCGCCAGGGATGAAGTCGATTTATTCGCAACGCGTGAGCGACAGGCGATCGGCCGCCGAGCACCGATCACAGTCGAAAGCAAAGAGGGCCGGAAACCGCCGCCATAAGCCCCGCCCCTCTGCGACGAGCCGATATCTGGACGCGTGGGAGCCCTCTTGACAAATTTCGGGTCCAACACCACGATTGGAAGCCCCCGTAACTAATCAACTGGCAAGCGAGCGTTACACCAACTAATTAACTCCCGGCATTAGATTAATGCACAACGCGAAGCCCACACACATGCATTCCCACAGCCCCCACAGCCTGGTCCTCACGTCTCAGGAAGGTCCGTAAAAGAGTAAGAGCTCACCGAGCGTCCTGGACATCACGGGCAGCGCCGAGCTCAGCACCAGGATGGACACGCAGCAGCCGATGATCTGCAAGGAGACGGCGGAGGGGTGAGGCGGGGAAAGACGACAGCTCCATCACACGTAGGGAAGGCGCTCGGGGCCGTGGACACGGACGATCCCAAAACCATTGCGATATCGAAATACAGCCAAATGTCGTCTCCTCGTGAAGGAGCGTAACATTGAAGCGACGCAGCGTTCTGAACTTCGTGGAATGTTCATAATATCCACTTCACTAATGGCTGCTTCTACAATATTTCCCGTGCGTAAATATCCGGTGAAAGCACCGCTGATCCCCACAACACCCTCAGGTGATGGAGGTCCAGGTACACGTGATTTGATTGAGTCGGCGTCGCCGGGGGGGCCAGAACCAGAGAGCCCCCTCAGCGCTGACATCTGATGCGACGTCATGTCAGACGTCGTCGACAGTGGAAAAACAATCCTGAAAAAGAGTGAATCACAACCAAAGCGGTTCCATGAAGCGGTGTTTGAATTCTAGTCGATCTCACCGTTACACTTAAATCATTAAAATAAGTTATAACGACAATTATTTAATTAAAATGAAACGGATTAAAAAAAAACTAACAGTACTGGCTGAGACGGTGCTTTCAGGACTTGGAATGTGTATTGGCACACACACACACACACACACACACACACACACACACACACACACACACACACACACACACACACACACACACACACACACACACACACACACACACACACACACACACACACACACACACACACACGCGTGCGTGCGTGTGCTCACACACCCTCCCTCCCTCTTCAGGGTAAATAGGTGGCACAATATTGGAACAATTAGTTGCTCTGAAGTTGCTCATTACCAGGTTGTGTCCATTGTGCCGCTGAGTCCTTTCAGCGAGGCGTCGCCGCCTCAGACTCAGACTCATTACCACGTGAAAGAAGCAGCACACATCCTCTCCGCCAGACCCCCACCCCCACCCCCACCCCACCCTCCCAAACACCACCCCAAAAAGACCCCCCGTCCACTCACCCCCAAAAACAAAAGCCCTCGCGCCGCGCCGCTGTTGACAAAGCGCACAAACAAACACTGATGGAGCGGGAGCGGTGAAGAGGCCCCCGGAGGCCATGTTGGAGTGGAGGAGGTGGAGGGACGGAGCATAAAGGCCTGGTGGTGCTCACCGTAGTCATGGTGGTGTCGTCCCTCCTGGGAGCCAGGCCGGAGAACACTCTCAGGCTGTAGAAGCCAACCAGCGAGGAGACCATCAGGTAGCTGCATGGAGGATGAAGGAGGGAAACTACACCCAGACAACTCTACATCTACATCTCTGCCTCTCTATCTATCTATCCATCTATCTATATATATATAAATATATATTTAAAATCTCTCTCAATTTTTATCTCTATATTTCGCTCTCCCTTTCCTTGATGTATAAAGATACAATTCATTCAAACAAGAAATGACTGAATGAATGAATGAGTACGTCTCTTGCTCTCCCCAAGTGGCTGAGCTCTCCACCTTTTCATCGCAGATAAAAAAAAAAAAAAAAAGGTGGAGAGATGTCATCCGGAAGGCGCGCGTCCGACCTCTGACCTCAGCAAACACAACTGGACCCAGAGGGTGTGTGAGTGTGTGTGGGTGTGGGTGTGTGTGCGTGTGCGTGTGTGTGAGTGTGTAGATCTTCATGCGACACAACAATGAAACTCCCTAACCTCCTTGTGTTTGAAATATAAAGGTTCTGAGCCTGAACGAGATGAGGACGGTTTAAAGGGATAATGACGAAGAACCCCTTCGACCATCTTGTATTATCTTAACTTTGTCTTCATAACTCCTGATGCAGAGTTCAGCCTACAACATCGGCGCCTGATTTTCTCCAAACGCCGACAGGTTTTTGGAGATGGCCGAGCAGATGCTGGCCACACATCTAGCAGGTTTAATATTTGGCTTCAGCCAACGAGAGCAGAGATGGAGCGAGGGGGAGGAGTCGAGAAGGAGAGACGGGAGAGCACGGAGCAGCAGCCAGAAACACACAACATATTTGTTTTACTTTTCTTCTCTAGGTTTTTAATATATTTCTTATTTAAATTATGCTTTGATTCGTTGTTTTTAGTTTTTTTTACAGTGATCAGTAAGTAAATAACCCTGTCCCCGTGCACGGCATCACGTCATTTCCGGTGTCACTGCTCGCGTGTGTTCTGGTGACAAAACGTAGTTTGGACCCGACGGACTGGTCGGGGATTCCTCCTTGTGAAAGAAAATTTACTTTCACTTGAATAACTGATCCCTGATCGGCTGCACCAACCTCGTTATTCTGTGTTTTAAACCGGTTTAAATAAAGTTTGAAGGATACAACATCAGTAGGATCTCCAGCGCGGCCTGGGCGATGCCGAACGTGGCCAGCGAGCTGTTCCCGATGCCGCGCTCCTGAGGAAACACAACCCAGATCAGCACCTCCTGACAGGAAGGAGCACCCCCCACTGCAGGAAGGAGCACCTGACCCGACAGGAAGGAGCACCTGACCCGACAGCGAGAAGCACCTGACCCGACAGGAAGGAGCTACTGACCCAACAGGAAGGAGCACCTGCCCCTGCAGGAAGGAGCACCTGACCCGACAGGAAAGAGCTCCTAACCCGATAGGACGGAGCACCCGACCGACAGGAAGGAGCACCTTACTGACAGGAAGGAGCACCCGAACCAATAAGAAGTAGCACCCGCCCCGACAGGAAGGAGTACCCGCCCTGACAGGAAGGAGCACCCGCCCCGACAGGGAGCAGCACCCGCCCCGACAGGGAGGAGCACCCGACCCGAAAGGAAGGGTCACCCAAACCAACAGGAAGTAGCACCAGTCCCGAGAGGAAGGAGCACCCGCCACGACAGGAAGGAGCACCCGCCCCAACAGGGAGGAGCACCCGCCCCAACAGGGAGGAGCACCCGCCCCGACTGGAAGGAGCACCTGACTGACAAGAAGGAGCACCTGAGCACAGAAAAATAACAAAACACATGGCGTCCGTCTGGAGTGATGGAGGAGCGGTGGAGGAATAATGGAGGAGAGATGAGAAGCCATGGAGGAATGAGGGAGGAGAGAAGGTGGAGAGATGGAGGGGTGGTGGAGGAGTGAAAGGGGAAGTAAAGCCCTCTGCTCCGTCTCTGAAACACACACACACTGTGTATGTGTGTGTGTGTGTGTGTGTGTGTGTGTGTGTGTGTAAACACTGCTCCTCCATTGTGCTGCCCCCCCACCCCCCCACCTCATTTGACTTTCCCACACTTTGAAAGCTTCCCTCCCTTTCTCTCTCCCTCCCTCCCTCCCTCCCTCGCGTTCTCCCTCCCTCCCTCGCTCTCTCCCTCCTTTTTCTAAACTTCACTGTCAGGCTCGTTCGCCCTCTCAGCCTCTTCTGACCAACACTGAGGTTTGATTTGGGATCCTGGTGCAAGTGTCAAGTTACACAACAAGTTGAAATAAAGATGAAAAATAAATGCAATAAAACTACTGGGGGGGTGGGGGGTGGCGCTCCAAGCTGCGACGCGCCACCCCCCTCCTGGTTCAGGAAGTGTAACGTGGAGGGCAGCGGAAAGAGCGACCGCAGGAGCACGCCCATGCGTGCGCGCCCATGCGTGCGCGCGCTGAGATAAGGCTTTCAGAACATTGTGTGTTTGGAGATGGAATCCATTCAGACACAGACGTTTGATCCGCACAGCGCTGTGAGACGACTCTGAATGAGCAGCAGGACCACGCTGATTAGCATCTGGACGCAACACACACCTGAGGACACACACGGCAGTGTGTGTGTGTGTGTGTGTGAGAGGCCGGGTGCTGGTACCGTGGAGCCCTTGGGCATGGCAGTCTCATCCACCAGGAGGTAGAGGATGTTCAGCACAACCATCAGCACCGAGATGGTCTGAGGAGCAGAGGAGCAGAAGGTGACTTAGTACACGCCGCCTTTCGTACACGCCGCCTGTGGTACACGCTGCCTGTGGTACACGCTGCCTGTGGTACACGCTGCCTGTGGTACACGCTGCCTGTGGTACACGCTGCCTGTGGTACACACTGCCTGTAGTACACATTGCCTGTAGTACACACTGACTATTATACACTGTCTATAGTATAAACCATCGGTAGTACACACAGTTGTAGTCCACACTGTCTGTAGTCCAATCAGACGTGACGCTACAGAGTAAAGTTTCCTAAACTATAATCTGCTGCTAACCACAGTGCAGGAGCTGCAGCGTTTCAAACAGCCATTACACAAAGCACATCCCCACCCAAGGGTGTAGCACGCAGCGTGTCAGTCACACCGGGCTCGTGCACGGCAGGCTGGTGCACGGCAGGCTGGTGCACGGCCTGGGTAAACAGCGTCGGTTTAATTTAAGGTCGGTCCACACACACTCACCGTCCCGGTCAACAGAACCAGCATCACTATGGGATACAGAAGGTTCTTTTCCCAGGCTGAGGCCTTCTTCCTCCTCTCTGAGAGAGAAAGAGAGAGGGGGGGGGGGTAAGACGGGCACAGCGACAGATCAACGGACAGACAGACGGACGGATCAACAGGCAGACATACAGGTCAACAGGCAGAGAGGCAGATCAACAGGCAGACAGATCAACAGGCAGACAGACAGATCAACAGACAGACAGACTGTAGAAAAAAAATGCACAGATCAACAGGCAGACAGACGCTAACTTGGTTCTTTGGTCGTAATCAATCACAGTGGATGACTGGTTTAATCACCGTAAGAATCAAAGCTGAGCTGCGACCTCAGTCCTCAGGGTTTTATCCACAGAGTTCGTAAAAGCTGCGACTTATCGTTGTCTGCGTATTAACCACTAACTCTCCTCTCATCTTCAGCCCCGCTGGCTGGGAGTTCACAGCCTTCATAAATAAAACTCTTCCTCTTTAATTAGTCCCTCTTATCGGAGGGGGTCGTTAGCGGAAACAATAATACAGCCGCGATGAAGACGCGGAGGAAAATTAATATTGCAATTTAGATTTTGCCCAGAGCAGGTGGAGAGCTGGTGTTATGATGGTGCGATGATGTGCTGCAAACATATTTACCAGAGCACAGGGTCTGCCCCCATCAAGCAGATCATCTAATGGCAACTAAAAGACAGGGCTACAATAGATGCCCAATGTTCAGCGTCCCGCTCCTGCTGCCCTACGTCCACTCCCCCTGCTGCCCTACGTCAACTCTCCCTGATGCCCTACGTCCACTCTCCCTGATGCCCTACGTCCACTCTCCCTGATGCCCTACGTCCACTCTCCCTGATGCCCTACGTCCACTCTCATAGATGCCCCACGTACACTCTTCCTGCTGCCCCATGTGCACTCTCTCTGGCTGCCCAAGAAGTTTGCCAAGTCCACTTTATCCGCAGCATCCAGCTAAATTAATGACATCACTAAAAGGCTGCTCCAGTATAAAAGTTTGCATCGTGTCCAATATCCTAAGTGCCTTTGTCCCCCCCCGCCCCGCCCCATCCCCCGTCTCCATCCACCCAAAGGCTCAGCATCACATTTGTAATACCCTAAAATGGATGGAAAAGAATAATTATCAAGCAGCATTGGTCTAAGTCCAAATGAGGGAAGGAGCCGAGCGCTTCCTGGCAGAACAAAGTCCCACAACGCAAATACTTACCTAATTTATTCCTCTGGTTCCTGACGCTCTCCAGCTCTTTGCTGAGCAGGTGAACGGAGCCCCCCTGGGTGTACACGTACAGGGAGGATCCTGAAAAGATAATTGTTTTATATATCAAAACAGTGTTCTACCTCAGCTGACACCATCGGTTGTTATCTTAACACTTCACCTCCTCAAGCACCACTTACTCATCCAGCGTGAGCCAGACGTCAGCCAGGAAGTAGGAGGAGGAGGAGGAGGAGGAGGAGGAGGAACGTCGGTTCGGTTTCATCTGACCAGATGATCACACTATCATGAACACATCAGTACAAGTGTTCTCTCCCTTGCGTTGCCTCAAGTACATCAGCGCTCCCCTGCTTTATCAGGTGAATTAAGTCGTGTTTACTATGGCGCCTTTCGAGGCGCAATCACAAAGTGCTTCACAATAAAAATAAAAAAATACAGGCAGTCACATAAAGACAGCAATTAAACAAAGGCGAGTTTAAACAGGAAAGGTCTTTGGCTGCTTTTTTGAGGCGTCGACAGAGTCCAGCCCTCTCAAGTCCAGAAGGACAGAGTTGCAGAGTCTTAGAGGGACTACGTCGACAGCTCAGCGGTCAACAAACCCCTGTCAGAAGACCAAAGCGACATCCCTTGTAGTGTAATGACCTGGTGGTTCAATGACGTAGAGTCTGCAGGTCCCTGACCACGCAGCGCTCTGTAGGTGATCACGTGGGAGAAGCGTGGGACCTGTGGCTAGACCTGGTCAGAAGAACCAATGGCAGTCTTTTGGAACACTTGCAGACGGCCCATGGAGGACCTGAGTGAGTGAGTGACGTGAATGGTCCAGATGAGCGGGAATAAAAGCGTTGGATACGGTGACATCTCCATCTCCTGTTTGGGCGCGATTTTGGAAATGCTACTCAAATGGAACGATCAAAATCGAGAAAGCGACTTCACATGCCGATCGAAACTCACAGCACGAACAAAATTACACGAGGTCTCTCGAGCTTGTCCATGCAGAAGGGTAAATGGGATAATAGGATACAGTTGCAGGTAGTTTCCTGGAGCCACCGTACAGAGGTCAGGGTTCACTCCTCTCATCGTTCGCAGATTGACAGTTTGACTTTATCGTCATGAGCGAACCCTATCAAAACAGCCAACCCCGCTCAGTACACAACGATGTGATCTCAAACAAGTAAAAGTAATCTCCTGTGTCAGGAGCCGTCTCATGCATGCCACGACGGGTCGGGCTGGTTGGGGATTCTCCAGGAAAACCGCGAGGCCAACTCATTTAAGGCCAATTTAACTGTTTGACTCACTGGTGCAGAAGCCCCTGGTGCAGTATCCATTTGCACGCCCGGGGGCGATTGGCAGATCAAGACCAATTAGCACAGCGTTACACTGTTACCAGCGCGCAATAAAAATACCATCTTTCATCTGCGTTGCAGGAGTGAAGGACCAATCACTTTGATCAAACATTTCTCTGTTCCCTCTGTCATTACGCCACGCCCTGTCTGGATGGTTTCGGGTTGGCAGAGAGAGAAATGCCAGAGGAGGGAGAGAGAGAGAGAGAGAGAGAGAGAGAGAGAGAGAGAGATCCCGTCCCAGGATCTGAGTAGGGGAAGTTTCACCCCGAGAGCAAAACGCAATCACAACACAACAGGAAATGTCACCGGCAGTTCAATCGCTGCCTTGCCGCGAAGGCTGAAACCGGCTCCCTGAGGGCAGCGCTACGTCTGTCAGCCAAGACGACCGGCGTGTCAGCCAGGATGGATAAATCATTAATTTAATGAATTTTGGGTTCTAGTCTTGGTATTGTGCTCTCGACGACAGAAAAACAACAATGTCTTGTCCTGATCAAAGAAAGAGAGAGCGTCAGGTGAGATTAAGAAACTGCAATGACTGGCTGTTGGACCACATTCAGTTCAACACTACAGCATCCGGCACTGTGCCCGGTACTGTGTTCAGTCTTGTATCCAGTACTGCGTCCAGTACACTGTTCAGCACTGTATCCAGTATTGTAGTCAGTACTGACTACAGTGTCCGGTACTAGCTACAGTATTATACCTGAGCAGTACAGGCTGGCTGGACTAGTGTCCAGTACTCTGTTCAGCAGTACTGCGTCCAGTCATTTTTTCAGCGGTACTGTGTCCAGTACTCTGTTCAGCAGTACTGCGTCCAGTGGCGGACAGCAGACTGAGTTACAGCCAAACCCAGACGCTGACGGAGGCTCGGGGCAGCCAGCAGAGTGTGGAGTAATTCAACGTCTCCTCTCCAACCTTCAGCGCAGCCCAGCGATTACGTCAGCTGCCATTATGCTAAACGCCCTGCTGAGCCGCCCGGGCGCTGGCAAGGTCACCGTGCTGCAGAGCATCTGGACGCTCACTCTGCTAGCGCCGCCTCGGCCAGCGCAGCACTCTGTGTTTTCAGGATGCGTCTCCTGCAGCATCCTCCACAGACTGGAGCCTACATTTACGTCGCCTTCTAAACCAATAACCTTTCTGCGGTCGTAAGGCTTTCCGCTTTAATGGACGACGAGCAGTAAAACACAAGGGATGGGAGAGTGACGTTCACAGAGTGTACTGTGCAACGGGTTTAAACTCACAGGGACGTGGGAACATAAGGCTCAGAGGGCGGCTTGAGGTTTCTCTTGTCTCTCGGTTTTAATATACCGGGTGGCACAGCGGCGCAGTGGTTAGCGTTGCTGCTTCACAGAAAGAAGGTCCCGGGGGGCCCGGGGCCTTTCTGTGTGCAGTTTGCATGTTCTACCCATGTTAACACGGGTTTCCTCCCACCCTACAAGAAATGCATTTTAGCTTCACACTTTTGCACTGGCACTGGCACGAGAGCTGGTCGCCTGTCCACTGCAGAGGACTAAATTCCCCACGGCGGTAAATAAAGTGATCCTTCTTGGATTCCACTTGACTACCATGGAGCTGGAAGGTCCCACTGTGTGGATCTGATCTCACCTGTCCGGATCATCCATTAGCAGACAGAGACACCTGCTGGAGGAGGCCAGACCATAATATGAGAGCCACTGGTTTGTAAGACACCCCATGTGGTGAATGTCAGAGGAGTGATGTTTGGTCTCCGCGTGTGTCTATCAGATCAGAGGTGTGACACACACAGTAGATTAAACCATCTGACCGACCGCAAATGACTGAACACAGAGTCTATACGAAGGGAAACACCAACAGGGCGTGGCGCCATGAAAAACAAACACCAATGACGCGGCTCAACGGGTCCAAATCTGGGAAAGCAAACAGAAGGACAGAGGCAGGGACACCCAGAAGAACCAATCCGGAAGAACTGTCGGCATTTTACCCTCCAAACATCCGGGGACCAACTCCAGTCCTCAAAGCAACGCCTCGATCGAGGGCATCGTCTGGAGTGTGAACCTGACCCGCATGCTCTTTTAGGGTGGCGGGAAAAGCCACATGGACGCGGGCGGAAGGTGCTGCACACAAAGAGCCTCCAGAGGGGTTTGAACCCATGCCCGTGGTGTGAGCTGATGCCTCCGGGCAGAAGGTACGGGTTACCAAACTGAGAGGTGAACAGGTATACATTCTGCTGCTCCCACTGTCAATCAAACCGCTGAACAGTGGGAGACGAGGTATGTGTGGTGCGGGGGTGTAAGCTGCTCAACACCAGTGCTAGATTTTAGTGCAATAGAGTAATGTGCAATAAATATACAAGCACTTGAGCACTGAGCACTCGACTGTTTCTTTTTTAAACCGTTGTGTTGTGAATGAATAGTTCAACGTGTTTTAAGACGTCTCATGTGCCAAATATTTTACCCTCGGGGACCATAACGTTTATTCTATTCTAATCCAGAACCGTCATGCTAACCTGAGCCACCCTGACACCAGCACACAGGGAGCTCCTACTCGGGAGTTACTCCTTTAGCATAGCTGTGGGACTGTGTGTAGTTTCAGGTGTGAGTGTGTGTGCGCGTATGTGTGCGCACGCACGCCTATTTGGACAAAACACACATTCCTGGCATACCTGATAAGCATGACTTTTACACTAAACCCACCAACATCCTTCTTTTGCGCTAACGCACACACCCACACCTCCTCATGCGGAGGGCCGGGCGTCGGGCAGGATCTCACGGTTCAATTTCGATACAAAGGGTCACGATTCAGTCCGGTGTTGATGAGACGGCTCATTATTCGATTCTTCAAGAGTATTAATATTTTATACATAATGAAAATTGCTGCCAACTCTTCATTTTAACTTTTGACATGCAGCATACAAGTATTCAACAAATTCTGTCTCAGACAGAAATGTAATATTGAAATTAAATTGTGACCCTGGCGGTATTTCGTTTAAGAGGTAAACGGCGGCATAACTTCCAAACAGGGTATCAATGTTACAGTTTTCAAGAGGATTCAGAAATCCAAACATGAAGTGAATCCTCAAGCGTGTTCTTACACCCCCGTTGTACTCGGGCGGCGGCGCCGAGCCCCGCGCCCCCTGTGGACACACGCGGAAGCGCAGGGATCGATTGTCACCTTGCGGTGACTCCTGCAGATCAAAGGGCTCGGGCGATAAGGCGGGGATTACAGTTCTCAAAGCGAGTCCACGCTCAGGTGGCAGCGTAAGGAGCGGCAGGCAGCGCTATCACAGCGGGATCTGCTCTACCTCCCGGGTTTGAAAGCTCGCCGCGCTCCCATCTGCACCCTCGCTCGGCGTGCTTGACTTGATATTAAAAGTGCGCCCTGGCCGCCGGCCCAAATACTTCCTGCTTTGTGGGAGATTGTTCAGCGTCAAAGGGAGGAATCTGGGAAATCGCGGCGAGCGGCGGAGAAGAAAAGAACACGCAGGCCGATGTTTAGACTGTGACGAGCCGCTCACTGCTGCTCCAGCGCGACAAAAATCACTTTCAATCAGTGTCAATATCAGTGTAATATCAGCAAGAAACGAGAGCCAGTATCAAGGAAAACTCCAAAATACAATCATCTGTGACAAAGATCCAGATCGGACACGTCGGACGGAGCAGCAAGTTACAGAAACATTGATGACAGGTCTGCCAGGGTCCGACACGATGCTATTGGTCATTGAACTAAGACCCCGCATCAGCCTTCATCGTGGAATACCTCATTTGAGATAGATACCTAAAGTACGCGGGTTATAGGGTTTAAAAAAAAAAAAGACTGAAAAAAAAAGACTTCTATCGTTTCAATTTCTTGGTGAACTTTTTATTTTAGTATCTCGAGTTACATTTCAAGAGCCACAGCGGTATCGCGGTTTACAGACTGGCAAACAGTTTTTTTTGTTTTTTTTTCGTTTTTCGTCGATTTTTATTTATTTATTTTTAACAATAACAGGATAAAACAGAAGCTTTACAAAAATGCACAGGGATAAGATTTCACTGAGGATGCATAAATATATTTCTGTGTGTGAACCGTTGGCCTCGAACACTCAAGGTGCACGGAGAGCCGTCCCCGCTCCTCCAAATATAACAACTAACAACACAGTTTTTGGTTGTTTTATTTGGAGGAGCGGGCGCACTGAACCGCAGAATCGGATTGGACTGACAGAATTCCGAGTCGGGTGCAGCCCTGGAAATAATTAATAATTGAAACGCACAAAACAAATCCCCCCCATGTGTTTAATGGAGTGTCCCTCCGTGTCGCGCACGCCTCACAAAGCTCAAGTGACGAGCGGGAGCCGAGCAACTCAAGAGTTTAGCTTCTCCAGAAGCCCTTGAACGCAGCATGGAGGGCCGTCAATGATGACCACTAAAGAATGATTATTGATTTTATATTTCACATCACACACGGTATGTACTCCCGTAACTTTCAACAGCAAAAAAAAAAAAAATGAAAAGAAACACAAACACATTTGCGGTGATCACGGCAATGAGCTCAACCCCGCGGGGTCACGTGACCGCGGTATCAGGGCGACGCTGTTCTCGTCACAACCCCAGACATCATTCAACCGCTTTCCTCTCAAATGAAATTCCACCGTAGCCACAAATTCACGAAGGTCTCCAGAACCCGAGCCCGGATGCCCTGCCGGGAGACACGCGTCAGCACTGTCAGGGGACAGCAACCACCCTTCGCGGGTTTCACCGTTACCTCCGTGACGAGGGCAGAGGCGCTGGGCCAGATCTGACGGCGCAAACCTGATCGGATCTGATCCAGAGAACACAACTGATCGGACGGAAAAGGTGGAGAATCACAGATTTAGTGTAGCATCTATTGAAATATATATATTTATATGTTACAAACCGCAGCCCGCTCCCGAACACAATGCAAAGACGGAGCTTGTTTAATGGCCAGACTCCCCCGTCCAGAGAGACGTCAGACTCTCCCATAAAAAATAAAAGGTATAAAACAAACTCCTGAACTCGTATTAAACAGCATCGGCTCCGTTCGCAGCACACAAACATGGGGTCACGTGACCGCGGTATCAGGGCGACGCTGTTCTCGTCACAACCCCAGACATCATTCAACCGCTTTCCTCTCAAATGAAATTCCACCGTAGCCACAAATTCATTTAAATGTTTAATTTCTGTACGAGATTGAATTTGTCCCTTGAATCATTGTCGTAATGCACGTCCGCCAGCGATTCTCACGATGCGGGAAAACGCCGACGTGCGGCCGCAGGGCGGCACCGGGACCCTGAGCGGCGCGACCCTGAGCGGCGCGACCCTGTCCGGCGGAGCGTCGCCGCTCCGTGAATATTTAAACTCTTCACCTGCGGCTTCGGTCTTGGCCCCGAGATCAAATGAGGGAATCACCGCGGCGACGCTGCTAAATGGACCCTTAAAAAGTCCAGCGGTAATAAACGATGCTTTAACGTTACGAGAGCAAGACAGGCCGAGGTACGCAACGACAAGTGTCAGGAGAGTGTGTGTGTGTGTGTGTGTGTGTGTGTGTGTGTGTGTGTGTGAGTGATGCTAATTGATTCCATTCCCACCCCCCTCCCCGTACCGTTTAATCTCCTCTGAAGGGCTTCCTCCTGCAAATGGATGCAGTAAATCTGCTCATCCAGGTCCTCCAGGATCTGCAGGGGGAGACGGGGCGGGGGGGGGGGGTAGAGTTAGGCCGCCGTGGGAATAGAGGGACGGCAGACAGACAGGAAGACGAGCCTCTGACGTGTTTGCGGCCCGGCGCACGCCGCGAGCTCGTGGCCGCCGTCCCTCAGGAGAAAAGCCAGGGCGGCCAAACGGTCGTCACGGCGACAGCAGGTGACGACTAAGTCTCGTACAAACGATTGCGCCTCATGATCAAATCAATTACAATTCATCAATTATAAAAATATTTTTTTTTTGATTTGGAACAACATTTTGGGGAGACATTTGTGCTTCCCTCCACTAAACTAACTGAAATACACATCACTCCGTTTCCTGTTTCAACTTCCCTTGACGTCTGGATGGAAAACATGATTATGGAATAGCTGTCACAGCCGTGCAGACGACGACGTTCTTTTGTGGCGGAACGTCAACTTTTAAGTCCAAACGTAACCGACAACATCACACAACACAGCCAGGAGTGTGTGTGCTGAATAGTACGCTGCCAGGAAGTAATACTGCCGGCACAGGAAGTAATAAAGCCGGCACCGGAAGTAATACTGCTGGCACAGGAAGTGATGCAGAGAGTTACTGTGGTAACAGAAATTGCAGTAGACACAATACGTTATGCAACACCGTCGCCTCAATTTTTGAATTAGACCTGAGGACATCCGCCCACAGCGATTCCATTCAAACAGGAAACGGGAAGCAGTGTAACAGGAAACTGGAAGGAGCTTAACAGGCTCACCGTGGGTTTCACCAGCAGCTGGCCCATGACGGTGAACATCCTGGACAGTCCCACGGGCGTGCACACTGGACAGAGGACACGGATTAGTGTTCATCACCACTGTTATGATCATTATGGTTATTATTGGAGCAGGTTCCGGGTGGAGGTGTGGACTCACTGAGGAGGAGCAGCCCGCCCATCAGGGAGATGCAGGAGTAGAGGTAGGGCAGGTAGAACTCCCACAAATCTACAACAGTGAGAGTAGTACTCAGCCTTGTACGCGGCGGTGAAGTCACACTCATTGATATTGCAGATAATAAAACAATAGAGTTCAGAATGGTCATAAAACATAATGTAATATCTGATATAATAACATTTGAGAGTTCAACTGAATCCCAAATTTGGATACCGTTTTGGTTTGGATTAACCAAGATCTCCACGGCTTGTTGTTAAACCTTGTGGAGATGGTTTCATTTCAAAGGGGCGGAACACGGTTCGTTCAGGGGAACGTTACGGCTCACGAGCAGCCGCCGGGCAGCAGAGCCGACGGCCGCGTGGTCGGGGGCTGACCGTAGAGAGACTCCATGCTGGCGGCGTCGTTGTCGATGAGGGCCGACGCCACCCACACGATGCCCAGGATGAGCAGCGCCAGCAGGAACAGCATCACGAAGGTCTCCAGAACGCGAGCCCGGATGCCCTGCCGGGAGACACGCGTCAGCACTGTCAGGGGACAGCAACCACCCTTCGCGGGTTTCACCGTTACCTCCGTGACGAGGGCAGAGGCGCTGGGCCAGATCTGACGGCGCAAACCTGATCGGATCTGATCCAGAGAACACAACTGATCGGACGGAAAAGGTGGAGAATCACAGATTTAGTGTAGCATCTATTGAAATATATATATTTATATGTTACAAACCGCAGCCCGCTCCCGAACACAATGCAAAGACGGAGCTTGTTTAATGGCCAGACTCCCCCGTCCAGAGAGACGTCAGACTCTCCCATAAAAAATAAAAGGTATAAAACAAACTCCTGAACTCGTATTAAACAGCATCGGCTCCGTTCGCAGCACACAAACATGGCATTAAACCCCCTCAGACGGCCGTGTGAAACGCCTCTGCACACACATTGCAGTCCATAAAGTGGCTGAAATGAAAAGGGGAGGGCGGGGCAGGGGCAGCTACTGTCTGCGATTGAGAGCAGACCCTCCATCTGGGCCAGATTAGGAGCTGCGCGCAGACCAAAAGGGGGTTTGGGGTAATTTGGGGTTTCCGGGTCACTAACCGCTGAGTGGTTAATAAAGTCGTCCTCTACCTGCTCGCACATGTCGGCCCGTCTCGCACGGCGCAGCGAGGCGCACACCCGGGCGTCCTCGTGCACGGACTAACCAGAGCTTTCCGCAAATCCAGCGCCGGCCAAATTAGGTTCATGTGAGCAATTTGTTACCAGCTAACATAACGGCCGAGCGGCTGCCGGGTAGTTTTTAGAAACAGATTCACAAACAGGGTCTCTCTCTCTCTCTCTTTGAAGCCCCCCCCCCCCCTCACGCACCCACCCCCTTTATGGGATGGAAACGCTTTTCACCCCCCAGATGAACTCAGACTTTTATATAGCGTGTGATAGCGGCAGGTCACCTCTGATAATCAAACCCATGATGAGGGGCGCGCGGCAATAACGGTTTCCCAGTTGCCCCGGGCAACCAGATTGGACCATTGTCAACCATCTTGTGCGGTCTGGTTGCCCCCTTCAATACGTATCACGGATATTAAATATGGATTATAGTTGTATAGGATCATTATCGACTCAGTTATAATTTTGCCACCGTTTTGTGAGTCTTGGCAATATTGGCGATATGGCGTCTACAACAGCCAGCCCAAGGTGCCACGGGCAGTGACTGAGGTGTTTTTCGGTGGCTGAGGGGGGGGGGGGGGGGTGTCTGTCCGTCTGAGCAGTAGAGATGATGAAGTGAAATCCTTCCGGAGCCTTCCCTGCACGACATGGTGTCAGGTATACGGAAGATTTGAAGATACTTGTTCCGAGATTGCGATTCTCTCAAGATTTACTAGTGATAAACATCATTGAAAAATAATAATAATAATAATAATAATAATAGTAATCCATCTATCCATCAACCAGGGCGTGTATTCTTTTTAACGGCGAAAACGTGGAAAATGTCTGGCTCTCTAGACTCGGTGATCTCCCTACAGCTCAGACCTCATTGTGTCCACACCTGCCGCCGCTGCAGCTCCACGCCAACCAGGGTGCATGGTCAGGGCGTGCAGCGCCCCCGTGTGGCCACACCGGACACTGCAGCCGAGGGAAACCAGGACTGCGTTGAACAAAACACAGCTGCCCGGCAAAATACCACCAAACAAAATGATGAAAATGTAAGGGGGCTCGGGTGAGAACACTGCTTGTCAGGAGGAGCCGCTAGGTCCACACATCGCTCTGCGGCTAACGAGAACAGACCGCGAATGCAGAACGTGTCCCAGATCGAACCTGGAAGCTGTTTTTAGCAAGTGCATCGCGTCTTATAGACACTTCAGAACCACACCGGCAGCTCACCGCTTAGGAAGGCGGCGGAGAGAAGGGAGTGAAGTAGAGAGAGACGGAGAGAGCTCCCCAGGGGTGAGCAAGGTGAGAGGGAAATGCTTTCAGAGAGCTGAGTAACGCACCATCTCTCTTAAGGGTGAACAATGTGGACGTGAAGGCTGCAGCGTACGCCAGCTCAACCAGACGGTACACCTTAACCACGTGGTCCACCTTAACCAGGCATTCCACCTTGACCAGACGGCCAATCTTATTCACCAGGCAGTCCAGGCGGACAACATTAACCAGGTGGTCAGCCTTCACCAGGCGGTCAACTTTATTAACTAGATGGTCCACCTTAACTAGGCGCTCCACCTTGACCTGCTGGTCCACCTTAAACAGCTGCCAAGGTGAAGGTATAGTCCTCCTCGCCGCTTATTTGTAAGACGCAAATCATTCCCTATTCAGATCATTTAGGGCAAAGGCAACACTCGTCCCCTCCCCTGCCGTCACCCCTGGGTGCCACCCTCCGGGGGACAGAGCTCTACAGCGGGTGCACGGGCCCCGTGCATGACTCTGCACAACCCAGAGCATTGCGTCTACCTTGTCGTCGCTCAGTATTGTAAGAACTCTGTTCCTACGGGCCTGCGGATCAGCAGCAGCGAGGTAAACCAGGCCCAACAGACGGTTTAAAAATAGCTAAATCAAACCGAGCCGTCACCACTGATCACAAAAGAAAAATATGTCTCCCCGGTTCAGATGTGGGGGAGAAAGAAAATAAAAAAAAAAATAAAAAAAATAAAAAACAGATAGAAGAAGAGTTTGCCATCAAGAGCGGCCGCTGAAGGTTTCTATTCCTGCCATTCTAAATGTGTAACCACCTCTAAATATAGCAGCTCTGAAATATTCAGCATCCTCCGTTCTCACACGGAGCAGGGAGAGTTATCTGCAGCGACGCAGGACCAGAGCCTTCCAAGAAACTACTGGGCGCAAAACAAGCACAATACAATATACTGTATAACAATACAATATACTGTATAACCATACACAATATATGCACATGAGATGAATGAAACCTGGAGAAATTGAACAAGCTCAGAATAAATCTGATTAAACTTCACCACTGAGGGGAAAAACGCCCTGAAACACGCACACGCACACGCACACGCACACGACAGGTGAGCAGAGAAAATCTTTCAATCTGCTTCATACACAGCAGTCAATGGGGAAAAAAATAAAACCCTCCAACAGTAAATACCTGATTTCATAGAGGCAGAGAGAGGAAGAAAGGAAAGAGAGCGAGAGAGAGAGAGAGCAAGAGAGCGTTGGTAGAAGTCTGACCGTTCACAGTATGACCTCTGGAACGTTGTCGTTACGCCTGAATGGGGCTGGTACTGGTCACAATGTCGCGATAAGATTCACATCAATAAATTGACATTTTATACATAATGGGAGTCGCAGACCACCTTTAAAAACATTTAAAAAAAATGTTTCAAACATCAAATTCAGCCCAACACAGAACTGCGGCCACGACCCTGACATCTCAGTTGGCGAGTTATTGTGATACAAACAATTGCAATCGACAACTGAACTGTCTTTTCTGCCCCTTTCGTAGGACTCGGTATGAACACGTCCACCTGGTGCAGAAGAGACATTTAGTCAAATTTATTTTACTGCAACACATCTAAGACTGGCTTCAAATTCCCCTTCAATTTTGGACTGAAACACACCATGGTGGAATCAAATCATTTCACAAAATATTGCGACCCCACGACGCGATACTTGCGAGAGCTCTATCCGGGATTGCGATGGGGGCGCGGGGCAGGGCGGCGCGGGAAATCCGTGCAGAGACTGCAACGTGTCGCCGTTTTTTCGTTTTCTAAGCCGGCCCGAGCCTCGGCCGCGCGCACGCCGCGCGCACGGAGGGCCGGCAGCTTGTTATCCTGCCAGCCGCTGTGTCGGAGACACTGAGCAGAGGACAGCGCTTGCACAATCAACTTCTAAAGACTCCTAATACGACACCAATCAGACGGCGCACGGGAAATGATCAGCCTCACGTCGTATCCCCAAAACTGGCAGCAGAAAAACATCGCGTAAAAAAAAAAAAATTCATAATAATAATAATAAATCATATTCAGCGGGACGTTAAAGCCACTCGGAGCGGGGACGCGGTGCGTTTGGGGGGGGGGGGGTTGGGGACTTTTGATGTTTTCAGAGTTTTACCGCTCGTCCTACAGTGAGGGCAGCTTGTAGTGATCACAGCGAGGTGTCAGGCTGATAAGTCTTCAAAGAATAAACCTCCGTCACCTGGAGTCTGTCAGGGAGGAGGTCCGGGAGCAGCGACCCGCCCGCCACAGACCACAAAAAATACCCTAACAACGTGAAGTAAGCCTGCTGCCATGCACCCCAGGGGGTACTCGGCCCTAGTACTAGTATTAGGTCCTAGTATCGCAATATATCAAATATTGTTTGTCCAATACCACAATATTGATGATTTGAGGATATTTTGGGGATGACTTTTGGTGCTTTCATCAGATAGTTACACTTATATGTGGTAGAACCATTAATTACTCATGTGATATTGTGACCCTGATGAGAACAGTCCATGAAGTTCAAACTGCTTGACTTGACTTCCCCTTCAAGACCTGTCACTACACCATCCTGTCACCAGAAGCACAGGCCCAGATCCAGTCTCATATCGGGGCATTGATATTGAAGCCATGCGTCGCCCGGCCCGAGTACAAAACTCCGACTTGAGCGTTTCAAGCAGAAAGGTCGACACGTCGCTAATATCTGGGCGTGGCGCGGGGGGGGGTTTGGATGTCTGTTCATGAACAAAATAACACTCAAACAGTTTTGTTTTTAGTTTTTTTTCCCCACCCGCACGTCGTAAATCCAATATCGTTTTGGGAATCCGGGGGCGACGCTTTGGATTTTCGACGCTCCACCAAACGCCCTTCCTCGTGTTTCCGGGGGGGGGGGGGAACAGAGCGCGGGAGGGTTAAAACATCCTCAACAAACCCTCTTCTTCCCCTGCTCAAATTCCCAGCTCAAACTAATATGTTGCCATGGCGACGGAGGCTGCGTCCGGGGCAGCTTTAGTGAAGCTGCCGTGACCTCGGAGGAAAGTCTGTAAACACGGCGCTACATTCTCCGGCCTGGGAAAAAAAAACCCTCGGCATGCATGCGCCGGAGATTTGAAATAAATATCCAGGCCGCCTTTTGTGGAGGTCCAACAAAGACGCGCGTATCTTAGTAACGGGCGCTCAACGTCTCCCGTGTTCGCCCCCGCAGCGCACACACAGCCCCCCACGCCAAACACACTCCTCAGCGCCGGCGACGCGGGGCTTAGGCCGAGATTGATGAGGAGTCTCTTTCAGTGCCAGATGAAACCTGTTGGCCCCGTCGGGGGGTCAGCGCCGGGGTCGCGCTCGTTGCAAACGGGTCCCAGGGCGGCGGGCGACACCTGGCTGCGTCACCGCGAAGGGGAACTTTCTGTCCGGGGAGCGGCCGGGCAGGGGGGGGGGTCAGATCTCGCGTCGCCCGCAGCGGAGGGTTCCGACGGAGCGGGGCGCAGGTCGGAAGGGGCCTGGGGAGCGTCTTCGGAGCGTTTTTTTAGCGTGGAGTTGCACGGATTTTCGGGGCCGGATTTTCCCAGGATGCAACTCATCAGCCATAACATTGAACGGCGGCTCAACCGGAAAAGCCTTTATTCTTTAGCCTGTTTGCAGTTCTTGCAGTGCCAACACCCGTCTGCTGGGTAAGCAGAGGCCCAAACCGACCAAAGACGTGAGACGGCTGGTTCCCGCAAATGTTTCCTCCACGTCGACAACACAGGTCTCCCACGTGGAACGAAGCTGATTTAGCGGCCGGGGCGGCCGACGGAGGCCATATTGGGCGCTGTAATAGGAGAAGAACTGAGACGCATTTTAATCCAACCCCACTGACTGAATTACTGCCCCAACAATACATAAAGCCCTATTAAAAAACAATATAGCGGGTGGGTGCAGCGACATGTGACGGTGACAAAGTGCGAGGGTGCGACCCTAAAAACACATTATTAAATGGCCTTGTGCTAATAATCTTCGCGAGGGTGCGATTCTCGCTGCCAAATGGGCTCCTGGAACCAGACCAGGATCCGAAACGTGGACTTTTTAAAGAGCGTTTCCAGCGATGCCGCACCTCTCCAGCGGTAAGTGGGAGACGTTTTACGCCAGCAAATAAAGCTGCATCATAACATCTGACATCGAGGCCGTAAGTCACTCTGATTCATCCACAATTTGGACAATTTGTTGAACTATTAATCATGCGGGTGACACCGCCTCTGAAGAGCGCCACAGTTAACATCCACCCCCACCCCCCCGGCCCCACCCCCGAACGAACCCCCCGAAAACATCCACATTTTAATCTTTATTCTGGTGGCGTCTTTTAGTGCATCGTCAAAAGTAAACGCAGCCACATGAAAAGCCTGACTTACACTATTACCACTTAAATTCATCATTCACTTCATTTCCGCAGGCAAAGAGCCCTCGGTGCCATAACTCTGCCGCAGCACGCTAAAATACGCCGTAAAGCCGCACGACGGTGAGCTCTGATACCCCTATTGGGGAGTCGGGCCAGGTTTAAAGAAAATACAAAGACACTCCAATGCGATTCACTTCCAACGTCGCAACTTCTGAATCTATCTGAAAAGCGAAATATCTGTACTTTGTTTGGGAAGTCATGCAGCCATTTCAACTTAAAAATCGTCAGGAATAAATGGAAACCTCTCGTTTCCGTATTAAACTCTATTTGCTCCGTGAAATGTAATTGTGATGCGCGTCGGACGGTGAAACTAAAAAGTTGGTGGAAACTCAAATTTTGTGTAAAATGTCAACACGTGGATATAGAATCTTATCGTGAGCCGTCTCACCAATATGGGATTGAATGAATATAGTATTGAATTTTAATCAAATTGAACGGTGAGATGCCGCCCGACACCCTGCTCTCGTGGTGAGAGGGAGCACATCACATCAGCTTCCCTCGCTGCCGTGTAAAGGACCCACACACACACACACACACACACACACACACACACACACACACACACACACACACACACACACACACACACACACACACACACACACACACACACACACACACACACACACACACACACACACCATATCTGGAAGTGCACGTCAACACTGAACAGTGCTTCCTCTGGGCGTATTTATGGACGATGGGCAGCGAGGAGCCGGGGAACAAGAAGTGCCCGGTGACGGTCAGAAATCCAAGCCCAACAAATTAGCGGGCGGGGAAATAAAGGCGGACTGTAAACTACAGTACAGACTAATCTTTATGTGCGTTTGCCAGAAGGGACGTAAAACAGAGCGTTTCAAACTGCGACACAGGATAGAAGGTGTATTAAAAGGAAATCTCTCCCCCTGCGTTTTTTCCGAGCCTCCATTGTGCCGTCACGTTGCTGCAGCTTTATGGACTTTGGGAACACGGGCCCCTGCCCCCTTTTTTTTTTTTTTTTTTTCTTTTTTTTCGGGGGGTAATCAATTAAACGAGGAAGTTCGCTGAGCCTTACAACTCGATTATTAGCCTGTCCTTTTGAAGTTTTATTCCAGGGGGGCCGGGGTGGGGGTGTGGCGGGGAATCAGGCCTTAAATCAGGGGGGCCGATGCCGTGGTGATGAAGCGTGTGCAGCCGCTGGCCTTATTGGAAGGGCTTGTCGGGATGTGGCGCTGGGCGATGACCAGATTCAGCCTTTCAAGCTTAATGAGCTTTCTGCCATGGCAGTTACGGCCAGTGGCGTGAGTCAGAGTGCAGCGAGTCGCTGGACAGGGCGCTTTGCAGGGGGAGGCGTGGGAGTCTGGGAGCGTTGGGGGAGTCAGCGAGTGTCAAGGGGAGTCGGGGGAGTCGCGGAGAGTCCCGAGAGTCATGGAGAGTCCCGAGAGTCATGGAGAGTCCCGAGAGTCATGGAGAGTCGGGGGAGTCATGGAGAGTCCCGAGAGTCATGGAGAGTCCCGAGAGTCATGGAGAGTCCCGAGAGTCATGGAGAGTCGGGGGAGTCACAGAGAGTCGGGGGAGTCACAGAGAGTTGGGGGAGTCACGGAGAGTCGGGGGAGTCGGGGGAGTCACGGAGAGTCAGGGGAGTCGGGGGAGTCACGGAGAGTCGGGGGAGTCGGGGGAGTCACGGAGAGTCGGGGGAGTCGGGGCAGTCACAGAGAGTCGGGGAGTCATGGAGAGTCGGGGGAGTCACAGAGAGTCGGGGGAGTCACAGAGAGTCGGGGGAGTCACAGAGAGTCGGGGGAGTCACAGAGAGTCGGGGGAGTCGGGGGAGACCCAGAGGGTCAGGAGAGTCGGGGGAGACACAGAGAGTCAGGAGAGTTGGGGGAGTCACAGAAAGTCTAGGGAGTCACAGAGTTGGGGGAGTCACAGAGAGTCAGGGGAGTCGAGGGGAGTCAGGCAGTGTTGGGGTGGGGGGGGTCAGGGATAATCAAAGGGAGTAAGAGAGAGTCACGGGAGTCTGCGGGAATTGAGGAGGAGTTTGAGGGAGTTCCAGGAAGTCTGAGGAAGCCAGCAAGTGTCTGGGGGAGTCAGGGAGAGTCAGGAAGAGGAAGGGAGAGTCAGGGAGAGTCAGGGAGAGTCAGGGAGAGGATGGGGGCCTAAAACACCTGCTGATGTAGCTGCACTGTCTCTCTCTCGGCAGGTTCCAACACAACAGACTCAGAAAGTAAATCAACCTCCAAAATAAAGACCAACAGTCTTCATAGCTATTAGAGAGAAGTTTATGTAGGCTGTGCTAATAAAGCAGCTAAGACTGGTTCCTACTCTTAACAGGAGGTTAAAATTCCCCAACATTCCAGCAGCACATAGCCAACAAATCACCAACAAATCACCAACCACAGCAGCACGAAACCATGAACCAGCTCCAACAAGAGAA
Source organism: Zeus faber (assembly GCF_960531495.2). Lineage (NCBI taxonomy): Eukaryota > Metazoa > Chordata > Actinopteri > Zeiformes > Zeidae > Zeus > Zeus faber. The sequence continues at coordinate 3,976,021 of NC_137206.1, read as the reverse complement.
TGACCAATCAAGGCTGCTACGTCTCTACGTGTTTTTTTGCAGAATGCAGGAGGGAAGGGACCCTCTGCAGGTCGCTGACCAATGGACCCGTGCATCTGAACCTACACGATGAACTGACGGACTTCCTGAGGTTCTGAGAGAACTGACCCCAGAGCAGTTCCACACCCGCGGCAGAGACAGGAAGTGGGAGCAGAGTGTCGAGCGGCAGCGTTTCCTACCTTCTTGGATCCCGCGAATCCCTCGGACTCCAGGAAGAAATAGGCAAACGGCATCAGGACGAAGAGACAGAGGTTGGAGAACAGAGACACCAGGTTCCACAGGCCTGCAGGAGCACGCACACGTTTCACTGATCATCAATGAATCACTGTTTAATTCTCTTGTAACAAAATTTAATCTTCATTAGTATCAACAAAAAAAAAAATAACATTTAAAAAAAAAGATAACGCAAAACTCCTGATGAAACCCAGAGGAATGTTGTGTTTATAAAATTTGAACTTTTTTCTTTCAAATTCTTTAAGTTCAGTGTTGAACTGAAACTCCTGAAGAGGTTTTGCAGGATCTGATCTGAGAGCAGCAGAGGACGCAGCGGCTTCAGCGTCATAGAGGCGTCTTTAAAACATGGACTCTGATGCCCCCTGGTGGCTGAGAGAAGCAGCGCGAAGAGCAAAACCAGTGACAGGTGAAGTGAATTACATGGATCAACTGGTTCTAATGGCACCTGTCAAGGGGTGGGATATATTATTATTATTATTATTATTATTATTATATATATATACTGTTATATATTATTATGATTATTATATACTGTTACATATTATTATTATTATTATTATTATTATTATTATTATTATTATTATTATTTATTATATATACACTGTTACATATTATTATTATTATTATTATTATTATTATTATTATATATTATTATTATTATTATATATACTGTTATATATTATTATTGTTGAAGTTGATGTGTTGAAGCAGCGTAAGGATCTGAACCACTTGACAAGGAGCACATTGTGATGCTGGACGACTGGGTCAGAGCATCTCCACAAGCACAGCTCTTGTGGGCTGTTCCCGCTGTGGTTACTACCTACTAAAAGGTCCAAGGAAGGACGACCGGTGAACCGACGACAGGGTCATGGGGCCCAAGGCTCATGGATGCACATGGGGAGCCAAGTCTAGCTCGTCTGGTTGGATCTCCCAGAAGAACTACTGTAGCACAAAGTGGTGAAATAGGAAATGTTGCTACGATAGAAAGGTGTAGAACACACAGTGCATGGCAGCTTGCTGCGTATGGGAGCGCTCACAGTGTCCATGCTGACCCCTGTCCACCCCTGAAAGCACCTACAATGGACACATGAGCGTCACAACTGGACCATGGAGCAATGGAAGAAGGTGGAGGTCTGATGAATCACCTTTTCTTCCACATCATGTGGACGGGCGGGGTTAGGGTCCGATCCCATGGAGCATCCGTGGGATGTTCTGGAACAACAAGCCCGATACATGGGGGCCCCAGCTCCTACTTCCAGGACTTAAAGGATCTGCTGCCAACGTCTTGGTGCCAGATACCACAGGACACCTTCAGAGTCTGGTGGAGGGTTTTTATTTGCTCTGTTTGGAGAAAATATCTCTCTGACTGGAGCTGCAGGTCGTCATTTACCTTTTACCACCAGTGTTCCATGTGGCAAAAATAGCATCCACTTTTTCTGCGCTTATTTTAGTGAGTAACTTAAAAGTAGTGCAATAAGTAACTTATTGTTTATTTTATATATATATATATATATATATATATATATATATATGTCTAGTTTTGCTAAAGCTCTTCACTGTTTAGGTGTGTTATTTAAATACTCATATTTTAGTTATAATTTATAATTTTTAATATTTAAATAAGTTACTTTTTGAGAAACAAGTGTTTTTGTTTACAAATCAAGACTTGATAGTCGAACAATGGCATAGTTGTCAGTGCTGAAAAAAATACATGTGTTTGAATCGAAAACCCAATCACCCCTAATTATATCTATATCTCTCTCTATATACACATATATATATACTAAAAATAAAGATTTCTACAGAAGGTTTAGCTGTGACAAATGTACTTATAAGAAGTCACTTTGGACAAAAGCGTCTCATCAATGACATAATGTGATTTAATGTAATATTTATAACCACCTTTCGGTAGCTTCAGTAGCGCACACGGTGGCGTGCGTGCACAGTGGCGTGCAGAGCGGCGTGCACAGTGGCCTGCAGAGCGGCGTGCACAGTGGCCTGCAGAGCGGCGTGCACAGTGGCCTGCAGAGCGGCGTGCACAGTGGTGCGTGCAGTGGCGTGCATAGTAGTGTGCGCGGTGGCGTGTGCAGTGAGGTGCATAGTAGCGTGCGCAGTGGCGTGCATAGTAGCGTGCACTGACCGTGGATGAGCGAGCCGTTGAGCCACTGGATGTAGTAGTTCTTGGGGAAGGAGAGAAGGATCTCGCTGCTGATGATGGAGAACGGGAGGAGGAGGACGGCACCGGCAGACACCGCCAGGGTGAAGGTGCACAAGTACATGCTGTACACACACCACACAGTGCACAGTGCACAGAGCACACACACACACACACACACACACACACACACACACACACACACACACACACACACACACACACACACACACACACACACACACACACACACACACACACACACACACACACACACACAAATTATCACAGCAATATATCTGATTGAGAGAGAGGGAATGTATCATCTGCAGACTTGCACCAAATATCATGATGATCTCCAAACAAAGGTTCATCAAACAGAATGACATATGATCTGATCAGAAGAACATCAGAGGAAAAGGCAGCTTTTCCAGAGCAAACATAATAGCCATCATATTTAAATAATAATTCAAATATTATAATGACATTCAAATTATTGTAATCAATTCCAATGAGACACTGTTTCTAACATTTCATCTTCTTACATCATTAAAGAAGTAGTGCACACTACACTTGGTAAAACTATAATCAAAGAATAATTATTAATAGATAATAAAATAATCGGTCAGCGCCATCTACTGGTTGGAATCAGCACAACGCCTCCAGGAAGGACGCTGATGTGCGTTAGTGCCTTGAGGGGCTCGCCACGTCACTCATTTTTCGGAAAAAGAAGGGCGGTCCAACCTCCGCCAAGCACCCTGCACTGACTGATGCCACGCCTCTTTTGGGGAACGAGACACGCATGCTTCTAAAATGTGCAGTGAGCGAAGTAGATGCTCAAACAACTCAGCTAAACCACATTTGATAAGACAAGAAAAATGCTCGTCGCCATATGACAGCGTGAACTTCCCTCTGGGGAACAATAAAGTGTTATTTTATCTTAGATTCAAACAACCACTGAAAGACGACAAAAGAATATTAATAATGTGATTTCACGACAGCACAGATTCTGAGTTTTCCCCTCAGCACACGAACGTCGCTGCGGGGCTCTGGCACAAACGAATCAACAAGTTTATTTAATGGGATTATGTGCTACAAAGAGGCCACGCGGGGATCAGACTGGGATTACATCTTTTCATCACGTGTGTAATAAATATATTTAATTTGCAAGCAGCTCGGTGGCACTTCTCATGGGGAGACTGAGGGAATCTATTTGTTATTTGTATTGTTCTGGTGGCTGCTTCATGTCTCTATGTGATGGCTCTCAGCCGGGGTCGGGAGAGATCCTCATGGTTTATTGTTTCCCGGCCTTGGACGTGGAAAATGCAGCTTTTTATCTTCACGGCAGCGGAGACGTCTGATATTTGTCGGCCGGGAAGAACCAGCTTCACTTACGATATTCTGTTGACGACGGCATCTTCGTCCTCGTGGTCATCTGCAAAGGAATTTATTATCATCATCATCATCATCATCATCATCAGACAGCCACGCTGAACTGTGTTAAACCACTTTCAGTCACTTTTAATATTGAGCAGTGTTTATACTACTACTACTACTACTACTACTACTACTAATAATAATAATAACCTTTATTTGTACAGCACCTTTCATACACAAAATGCAGCTAAAAAGTGATTTTTAGGAGAAGCAAACAAACTTTTCATAATCATAAGTAAATAATAATAAAGTGTTGAAAGTGTTAATGTTAATATCATTATAGAGCTTTGTGTTGGTTTAAATCTTGAATTGATCGTGCTCCCTTTCTGAGAAAGGGATTTTCAATCGTAATTTGTCTTGAATTGTTCCAATCAATTCTTAAATAATTCTCAAAATAACCCGCTCAGTATTTCGCTCATAAAAGCCTGTTTTCCTGCGGCTGCTCTTTACTCGTGACGGAGCGGCCTAGATCTGCAGCTCCAACCACAGGGGAGACGATCCACTTCCACAGACCTGCACGCCCACACCCACACACACCTCCTCACCTCACCTCACTGACCAGACCAGTGGTTTACTGTGTGATCTAAGACCAGTGTGATTTCACTGCGATTTTCGTGAGATTTTGGTGATTTCAATGTGATTTCCACCCCACTCAGGAAGAGGCAGCACGTTAACCACAACAGATGTGACAGGTCGCGATTCCAAATCCGTGAAATTGATACAGCTAAATCATGCTTACTGACTGTGACTGATCGTTCTTCATTGTTGTTCAGCGTTGGGTGTGGTGCCGACACACACACACGCACGAACACGCACGCACGCGCGCGCGCGCACGCACGCACACGCACACACACACACACACACACACACACACACACACACACACACACACACACACACACACACGCGCACACACGCGCACACACACACACCCACCTAACCCTTACAACACTGTGGTTTGACACATCATCTGTGTGCAAACAAGGAAGGAACAGAAAGGGAAGGGTGCAGAGTGAAAGCACTCACCGCTTTTCCTCTTGTATCTGGTTATGATGCAGTACGACACGATGTACAGCACGGCAAACAACAGGAAGCAAATCTGAAATGACAAGACGAAGACATTTTCAGGACAGGAATTCACAGAAGCACTTAGATCTGGATGATTCAGCCTGATCTGTGATGGGGGTAGTGAGGTGATGGAAGATCACCCCACCTGACCCCATGTTGCCCTAGAATGCTGGAATGGCTCTATTATAACCTGGGTGGTTGTTTTACTGCTTTATTTTTACAAACTAAAATATTCCAACAATTCCCTCATTTAAGGTGTTTTCTGAATATGTGAACTCACTTTTCTCAATTATTTTAACAAAATATCAATCAATTAGATAATATGAATAAACATATTAGAAATAACTAGAAATAAATAGAAATTAAAACAAAACTAAGCCGGGCACATTCTACAGTTGAAATATCAGTCAGACTGACTTCGGTACTCACAGTTGTTCCTTACTGAGTCTCTGCACAATTTTGGATTCATCTTTAAAGACAAGCCTATAAAATACCTTGTGCGATTTTCTACGCAGTAAATAGCAAAGTTTAGAAGAAAACTGATCATGAAGTCATTTCATCATGTCTCTGTATGTAGTAATCAATCAGTGTCTGTCTGTGCAGACTGCAAAGTAGTAACACCAAAACAACAGTGAGTCTAACTAGGATGGATGACTCATAACGCCAATCTAAATTATATTAATGTTTCAAGAGGCTTTTACTGATGAGCACAACAAACACAGGCCGAGGCATTTAGCAAATCTAATCGATATAACTGAATGCAAATCCCAATCGTTAATCTATCACATTGGGAATAGAGGTGACTGAGTGATTCCATCTTGTCAGATAACTCTGCTGTGTCCAGCGCTTCTCCGCAGAAAAATACTTTTGTTAAACGTCCTCATGTTTCCCAGAAAACTCGTGTCCTGTAGCTGATTGCGTACATAAACCGTTTTCCACATAGCAATGCGCTTCAAATCAACTTTTTCGGTAATGTTTTCATCTGAGATGTGAAGACGTGACCTTCATCCCCGCCCCCGTCTGTAAAAACAACCTTCACCACACGCTTCGGCACCTCTCTGTAGCTCGACCCTAGTCAACCCAACATTAATGTGCAAATATACCGTTGTGAACGTTGAGTCCCAGTGTGACCAAGAGGCCTTGACATACACCTGACTTCAGGACCTCAGTGAGATGTTGACTCCTTCGGTGACTCACCAAAACCACGTCATCATTGTTTTTCTCTGCTCCAATGACACTGGCGGGGGCCACTTCTACATAGGTCTGGAAATAACCGGTGGAATTTGAAAAGCAGCAGTGACACCCAGACCAGTTGACCCAGACCTGAACAGCCACAGAGATCCAGTTCCACATTCCTCCATCTCCTGTGACCAGGACCAGGGGAGATCACGCACTGGAAACCCTCTCAGCCCCCCACCTCTGCTCGCCATTACGCCAACCTCGACCCGGCCGAGGGCATGACTCTGGAGAACTGGGGCTACATGCCCGAGCTGCATCATGTACTCACATTAAAAACACGCAGGCCAACCTCCACTCTGCAAGGCGTCTCATGGTGGAAAGACACCAGTAACATGGGGAGAATCTGACCCTGCGTGCACAAGCTTAAAGAGAGGCCATGTCTTAAGGAGCTGAGAACCTGAGGGCGAGAGTGGAACAGGAGAAGCCTTCAACAGGCGTAGGGTGCTGATAACGCCACGTACGCAAAGACACAACCGTGTGGTGAGAGATAAGACACAATACAAGCGCCATCAGCACTCCTCTTTCCCTCATCCCTCGGGGGGGGGGGGGGTGAACCATGAGTCGGATGAAGATAAATAGTCCTGTTCACACTAGCAGACCACCACCACTACACTCTCATGAAGATAACTAGTCCTGTTCACACTAGCAGACCACCACCCCTACACTCTAAAGAAGATAACTAGTCCTGTTCACACTAGCAGACCACCACCACTACACTCTCATGAAGATAACTAGTCCTGTTCACACTAGCAGACCACCACCACCACTACACTCTAAAGAAGATAACTAGTCCTGTTCACACTAGCAGAGCACCACCACTACACTCTAATGAAGATAACTAATCCTGTTCACACTAGTAGACCACCACCACTACACTCTCATGAAGATAACTAGTCCTGTTCACACTAGCAGACCACCACCACTACACTCTCATGAAGATAACTAGTCCTGTTCACACTAGCAGACCACCACCACTACACTCTCATGAAGATAACTAGTCCTGTTCACACTAGTAGACCACCACCACTACACTCTCATGAAGATAACTAGTCCTGTTCACACTAGCAGACCACCACCACTACACTCTCATGAAGATAACTAGTCCTGTTCACACTAGTAGACCACCACCACTACACTCTCATGAAGATAACTAGTCCTGTTCACACTAGCAGACCACCACTACACTCTAAAGAAGATAACTAGTCCTGTTCACACTAGCAGACCACCACCACTACACTCTAATGAAGATAACTAGTCCTGTTCACACTGGCAGACCACCACCACTACACTCTAAAGAAGATAACTAGTCCTGTTCACTAGCAGACCACCACCCCTACACTCTAAAGAAGATAACTAGTCCTGTTCACTAGCAGACCACCACCACTACACTCTAATGAAGATAACTAGTCCTGTTCACTAGCAGACCACCACCCCTACACTCTCATGAAGATAACTAGTCCTCTTCACTAGCAGACCACCACCCCTACACTCTAAAGAAGATAACTAGTCCTCTTCACTAGCAGACCACCACCCCTACACTCTAAAGAAGATAACTAGTCCTCTTCACTAGCAGACCACCACCCCTACACTCTAAAGAAGATAACTAGTCCTCTTCACTAGCAGACCACCACCCCTACACTCTAAAGAAGATAACTAGTCCTGTTCACTAGCAGACCACCACCCCTACACTCTAAAGAAGATAACTAGTCCTGTTCACTAGCAGACCACCACCCCTACACTCTAAAGAAGATAACTAGTCCTCTTCACTAGCAGACCACCACCCCTACACTCTAAAGATAACTAGTCCTGTTCACTAGCAGACCACCACCCCTACACTCTAAAGAAGATAACTAGTCCTGTTCACTAGCAGACCACCACCACTACACTCTAATGAAGATAACTAGTCCTGTTCACTAGCAGACCACCACCCCTACACTCTCATGAAGATAACTAGTCCTCTTCACTAGCAGACCACCACCCCTACACTCTAAAGAAGATAACTAGTCCTCTTCACTAGCAGACCACCACCCCTACACTCTAAAGAAGATAACTAGTCCTCTTCACTAGCAGACCACCACCCCTACACTCTAAAGAAGATAACTAGTCCTCTTCACTAGCAGACCACCACCCCTACACTCTAAAGAAGATAACTAGTCCTGTTCACTAGCAGACCACCACCCCTACACTCTAAAGAAGATAACTAGTCCTGTTCACTAGCAGACCACCACCCCTACACTCTAAAGAAGATAACTAGTCCTCTTCACTAGCAGACCACCACCCCTACACTCTAAAGATAACTAGTCCTGTTCACTAGCAGACCACCACCCCTACACTCTAATGAAGATAACTAGTCATGTTCACTAGCAGACCACCACCACTACACTCTAATGAAGATAACTAGTCCTGTTCACTAGCAGACCTCCACCCCTACACTCTAAAGAAGATAACTAGTCCTGTTCACTAGCAGACCACCACCCCTACACTCTAATGAAGATAACAAAAGTGGTTTGCACACGTCTTTACGAGCTTGGTGTCGCTATTTTACACCTGGGTGAAAGTTGGATACAGGGAGGATCATAACTCTCCTATTTCTAAATAGAGGCCGAGCCGAGTTGTGTGACAGCTCATGCAATTCATAGTAATATTTTTAGTCATGGTTAAGGCACTATTTGTAATAGAAAGTACTTTAAAAACTACAAAAAAAAAAAAAACATAGCAACTATCCGACCGAATCATGTATCTAGAGACAGATCCATAAATACACTCATTAAACCTCATACTGAGCCGTCTATGACTCAAACTATGTGACCACACAGCAAATCTTTATTAGTAAATGATTAAACTGTTGATATTATCCATGTATAATCTATTAGAGACCTGATGTGTAACACATACATGAATTATCATACAGGTAAAATGGGGACCATTTTGATGAACATACAAGTCAAAGCATAGACCCAGCTGGTTATAGCTGGTGACACAGTTCTAAGGATAAAAACACTGTGAAAATGTCAGATGTCACAAGGTAGTTATGTTGTTAATACGCGTTAAAGTAAAGAATTACTAATGCATATTAGTAAAGAATCTAGAAATGTCCCGTAAGGCAAGTTTAATGTTCGTTCGAAGTCATTTATATCCTTCTATTTTCTTAAATCGGTGTATAAAACCAGGCAACACCAACACACATCGTAAAGTGAAGTCAAACACCTGACAGCCATTGAGAGTGAGCGTCAGGCTCGGTCACCCGACAAAGCAGCGTTATGTTCCGGGTTTGTTTTTTTGAAAACAACGCGACGTGTCTTTCGGGCAGAACTGAGGGACACGGGACTACATTCATCGGCATCTTCCTCCGACAGCGGACAGGTCAGGGTGACGCTGATGCTGATGCTGACGCTAGCGCTAGCGCTAACGCTCAGCGCCGCCGGGCGCCGCCGCCAGAGGACGTCGGCGGCCGGCGGGCTGGGCGGGCTGGGCGGGCTGGGCGGGCTGGGCGGCCGGCGGGCGACTCACGGTGTACTCTCGCACTTGGCTGTGGAAGTTCTGTTCTCTGATCGTCACATCGTCTTCTTCCATTCTTCATGTTGCACGTTCGAATTTAGAAGCACGACACGCTACGTGCCAAGCGCGCACGGTCCGCCCCGCTCAGCCGCAGCGACACGCCCCCAAATAAATGACGTCGTCAGCGCCCGACCGGCGACGTGTCTTTATGACGTCAAACACAACGCCTAACAGGACGTTGCGCCGTTTGCGTCAGAGCATTTCGAGACCTGGGAACAAAATGAACTTCCGCGGAAAAGTTTTTATTATTTTTTAACTGAAAAATAAATGAATGCGTCAGTCAAGCCGTGGTTGAATAACGTGACACAACTATTACACGACCGTCGTCAAATTACAAAAAGTAATTTCAAACGTAATTCGCCAAACCAAGCGCTGAAGCAGGCTCCAGGTTTGGATCAGTTCCTGAATTGAATATCGGCCATCGATGATTATGGTCTTTTATTCCGATTTTCAAATAAAACTTTATTTGCGTAACAAAAGCCTGTCTGTGTACAGTCACAGAAAATATATTTTAAAAAGTTGAAAAAATATATATATTGTTTATTTATATTATCACATGTTGTTGTGTATTTTTTGTTTGTTTAGGGTTTTTTTTGTTTTTTTTACAGGAAACAAAACAACAATTTACGAGAAAATTGAAACGCGAAACACGCTGACCCGGAACCGGAAGAACAAAAGTGACCTCCCGGAGAAGCCGCGTGTGCAGCGGACCCGGCGTGTTTATGTTCCTGCGGCCTGAGCGCGTCTCCCTCGGCGGCCTGGGAGTCCCTCCGCTCGGCCTCTGAGGAGCTGCTCGCCCGCACATTCTCAGCATGAGGGGGAGCGGGAAGAGGGGCCTGAAGAAGAAGGACGGTGGAAAGATGAGGAAGATGAGGGACACTGTGGACAGATTCATCCGGAGCCAGGCCGAGGGAGAGGGGGAGGACATGGACATGGACCACGGGCTGAGGTTTGTCAAGAGGAAGAGCAGGAAGGAGTTGAGGAAGGAGAAGAGGAAGCTGAAGAAAGCCAAGATGAAGTGTCACTATGAGGGGAAGAAGGAGGTGGATGTGACACCTGGAGGAGGAGGAGGAGGAGAAGGAGGAGGAGGGGGAACAGGGGATGCATCTGAAGTGAAGAAGAAGAAGAAGAAGAAGGGAGTCAAGGAAGAAGAAAAGAAAGAAGATTCCGAAACATCTAAAAGTAAGGCGCGGGCTCCTGTTAAAGCATCTCAAGCCAAGGCTCCCCAGGGTGCCGGTCGGGCGACGGGGGATCCCGTTGAGCGGTCAGCGTCCCAGGAAGGAGGAAAGAGCGGCCGACTGCAGGAGTCGAGGAAGAAGGCGCTCCTGGAGGCCAACGAGGCGGAGGAGCGGGAGATCCGGATGCTGGAGCGCTGCCTGGGCTACAACAAGAGGAGGAACAAGAAGAACCTGCCTCAGTCCTTTGTGGACGACGGGCTGGACTACGTGCTGGGCATCCTGGACTCCGGCACGGCCGCCGCCATGTACGACAGTGACCAAGACGTGGAGGCGGCGAAGGAGAAGTTCGCCGAGCTGGACCGGAGCGACTCCGAGATGTCCGCTGAGGAAGAGGAGGCCCGAGGGGGGGGTGGAGGGGAGTCAGAGGACGAGGGAGGGGAGGAGGAGGATCTGATGGATGAAGAGAATGAGCTTGATGGCGAAGAAGATGATGACGATGAGATGGTTGAGGCAGAGGATACTGAGGAGGAGGAGGAGGGGGGGGAGGACGACGACGACAACGACAATGACAATGATGAAGAGGAAGCAGCAGAAAGAGAAGCCTCTTCCAGCTCCAGGACTGAACCGGTAAGTTGAGCTTCCATTTATTGTTGTTTTGGAATAAGAGTCGGTTTGACCTCACCCTGACTCCTCCTCCTCCTCCTCCAGGCTCCCGCTGTGAGGTACGTGCCTCCTCATCTTCGCGACGCGGGAGACGACAGACGCAAAGCTGAGCTTCAGAAGCTGCGACGCACCGTGAAGGGACTGATGAACAGGTTTGTTTTTATTTATGTTTGATTTTCCTATGGTGTTGGAAGAAGCTTACATACTGTCAGTGCCTCTAAAACTATAAATATATAAATACATTTCAGTACCAAGAAACTTCTGTGAGGAGCTTGAACTGTTTTTACTTTTGTTAAATTTTTCTTCTTAACTTTTACCCATTTTTTAATTCACAGTTACAGTGATAACATTGCTTAATATTTTGAAGGGGGCCTGTCTCTTGCCCTGTGATACGCCCTCCTCACCAACTCCTTTTTGCATTTTTCAAATTGTTTTGGTTTTAAATCCCTCTTTAAATTCCAAGCTGCCCTGCATCCCTCTTCATGGTTCCTCCCAAAGGAAGGAACCATGAACCATGAACCATCCTTCTCTGTTGCATGTGGTGAACGTCCACACTGTTGTTGTATTAAGTCACATGTCCAGTGTCCACTGGGGGGCAGTGTCACATTTAATTAACCACAATGTACAGAAAACATAGAAGAAATCCAGGTTTTTTCCCAACTTTATTTGAAAACTTTAGAACCAAAGAATATTTTCAAGTTCAAGAGATTATTTGTCACATACATACACATACGGTCGTACATATATACAGTGAAATGTCATGACACCCGGTGATTATGCACAAGCTCTATAAGCTCGAAAAATACTCAAATGTGCGTAATTGTCACACGGTGTTCGCGCAGGTGGCCGCAAGGGGCAGCGCCACAATCGCGATTCTGGGTTCTATAATTATATAATAGGATTAATTTTCTGTGTTGTATTAAATATGGATCTGCATTCTGCAAATAAAATTCTGTTTTCAAACCCCAACTTCTATCTACTTAAGTTGGGCAATTTAAATTGGACAATTCAACCAATCAGCTGTAAGCGCGCTTCATATCGAATGCGTAATTGCGTCCGACAGTAGGGTCTCCCACCGAGCGGATGCAGGATGAACTGCGTTTGAGTTTTGCATCCCATAATGTGTCAGGGAAATTGGGAGAGCTGTTTTTTTTTTTTTGTTGTTGTTTTCAAGAACAACAGCCAGTAGTTTGCTCAGCTGGACATTTACCAAGTCCTACGAATGAGCGTTTTAAAATTCCCTTTATATAGAGTTTGAAAAGTGCAAAAATACATTTAAATATAAACAATTTACTGATAAAAAAAATAGATTTATTGATGGTGAATACGCTGACATCCCACATTACTGTTAATAACGTCATTATTTTGAAATACGTGACTTCTTTACTTAGTTTTCAGTTCCGATAAAAATCTGTACGCATCCCGGAGCCTCGATCGGAGGCTGAGATCCTGCTGCGTCACAGCTTTTCGCTGCAGGAATCCGACTCCAGGCCTGAACGGGCTTCCTGTTCGATCTCGCCGCTTGTCGCGTCGGCTGTGAAGACGGTTTTAGTCTGTTTTCGCATTTTTGTTGTTGTCGATTTTATTTAATATTTTTTTTGTGTGCAGGTTGAGCGAGGCCAACATGGCGTCCATCAGCAATCAGCTGGAGGAGCTGTACATGGCGTCCAGCAGGAAGGACATGAACGAAGCACTGACGGAGGAGCTGCTCTCCGCCTGCGTGTCCCCGAGCCTGATGCCCGAGCGACTGCTGATGGAGCACGTGCTGCTGGTCAGCGTGCTGCACCACACCGTGGGGCTGGAGGTAGGCTCGGGTGGAGGAAGTCTGTGTGTGGTCTTCATTTATGGTTAATATAGTTATGAGGAGGTCTTGCAGAGATGCCCCTTGTGGTAGACTTGCGTCTTTTGCGATGCCAGAATGTGGCGTGGCATGATGTGATGAGAGCTGCGGTGTGGAAGCAGCTGTTCGGTCCAGAGGTCACGGCCTCTCTGCTCCGTCCATCAAAGAGCTGCGAGGTCGGATGAAGGCGGAGAGATAATTATTAACCATCAACCTGAGATGGAGATTAGGGTCTGGATTCCCTCCCCCCCCCCCCCTCTCTCTCTTTCTCTCTCTCTGTCCCTCTCCCCCTCTCACTTAAATTCCTCTCCTCATGACCTGGGAAGTGACTTCCAACCCCTGATGGACTCTCTTCTTATCTTCTCGTTGTGTTGACTCTCCTTCATGGAGGCGACCCCACGCGCGCACACACACACACACACACACACACACACACACACACACACACACACACACACACACACACACACACACACACTGAAGGGAAGTGTAATAGTGTAATATTAATTCTCCTGATGAGTGTGTGTGTGTATGTGTGTGTGTACTGTGTGCAGTATGAGAGGAGCCTCCCTACCATGTTGGAATACATGCTTTTAATTTGAAGTATCTAAAATGGAAATTATCTTGTCATTTCAAACCTGCAAATGGCGCCCCATGTGGCAATGAGTGGTAACTGCAACAATCTTTTTTTCTGACTCTGAGACAGGGGTCCCAAACCACCGGCCCAGGGGCAACATCCGTCCCCTGAGACAATTTAATGTGGCCCACTCCATGTTTATAATATATTGCTCCAAATTTATTTAAAATCACAATACTTATTAATCCATGCAATTTTTACAGATGAAAAATTCAATCCAAAGTTTTATTTTATGTTTGTCTATTTACATTTATTTTTATTTTATTTGTTTTTATGTTTAAATATATATATTTATGTTTTTTTTATTAAATTATGTATCTTAATTATTAGGCAATTCACTGTTGGGTGTAATAATAAAAATAAAAAAACGCAGCCCCCCAGCTGAAGCCAACCTGGCCAGAGACCCTCAGGTACTGACCATGAGACTGTGTGTGTGTGTGTGTGTGTGTGTGTGTGTGTGTGTGTGTGTGTGTGTGTGTGTGTGTGTGGGCGCGCACGCACGCACGTTCCTCCCGTCCTCCAGGTTGGCGCTCACTTCCTGGAGACGGTAGTGCGGCAGCTGGACGAGCACCTCCGTTGCCCGGGCGACGGGAAGGAGAGCGACAACCTGGTGTCCCTGGTGTCACACCTGTACCACTTCCAGGTGGTCCATGCCCGGCTGGTGCTGGACGTGCTGCGCCTCCTGGTGGACGGCTTCTCGCAGCGGGACCTGGAGCTGCTGCTGCTGCTGCTCCGGAGCGTGGGCTTCTCGCTGCGGAGGGACGACGCTCTGGCACTGAAGGAGTTAATCAGCGACGCTCAGCGCAAAGCCAGCGACGCGGGGGCCACGTTCGGCGACGACACCCGGGTACGAGGCCAGGGCGCGTCCAGGAAGTTAGAATAGTCCATATTAGTTAATAGTTCATAATATGAGTTATAAAAATGAACAAATAAAAAAATTACAAGAGTTAGAACCCAATTGGAAACTAGTTTAGACTGGACTGGTGATACAGATGCGGTCATATTTTATTTTTATATATTATTTTACTGAACCCATTTGAAAATTGTAATATTGTAATATCAATACTTTGTTACACATACATTTTCTGCACAAATTGAGTTTTTATATATATATATATTTAAAACAACACTTTAAGAATATAAATATAAAAAATGTCATATCAAAAAAACACATTTTAAATATAAAAACACTTTATAAGTATTTGAGATCAAATTTCACTGTTTTTAACAATATGTGACATTATTAATTTCATACGTATATATTTGTGTTTTATAAAAAGGTAGATTTGGTCTGATTCAAGTGTTCTTCTGTCCCTGGTACTGCTCCTGGTTTTGCTCCTGGTTCTGTTCCTGGCTCTGTCTTGATTCTGTTCTGGTTCTGCTCAGGTTCGCTTCATGCTGGAGACCATGCTGGCGCTGAAGAACAACGACGTGAGGAAGATCCCGGGCTATGACCCCGAACCCGTAGAGAGGCTGAAGAAGCTGCAGAGGACTCTGGTGGGGGTTCCACCTTCATACCACAGTTTCCCCACAGGGTTACCCCATAGCTCCCATTCAGCCACTGTGGTTATGATAGAACAGTGTGTTTATTTCAATGTTTCCACCCAAACGCTCTTTTTCATTCTTAGTGAAGTAGAGCAATTCCCACATCAACCACCAGGGGCCATCAGAGTCCCACCGCACACTTTATAACTGTGTGTGTGTGTGTGTGTGTGTGCGTGTGTGTGCGTGTGCGTGTGCGTGCGTGCGTGTGCGTGCGTTTGTGTGTGCATGTGTCAGATCCAGCGGACCCGCGGCAGCAGTGACGTGAAGCTCCGTGTTTCTCTGAAGAACATTCTGGAGGCGGAGCAGGTCGGACGCTGGTGGATCGTGGGGTCGGCCTGGAGCGGAGCCCCCATGATCCAGGACCAGGAGGCGCCCAGGGCCAAGGAGGGGCCAACTGGGGGACAGGTGAGACCTGGGGGTCCAACAGAGTATTCAAACACTCAATAATCCCACTTACTAATATATATATATATATATAATTTATTTTTTATTTTTTATTTTTTTTCAAATATATCGACAGTATATTCTATTTATTTATTTCTATTATTTATTTTGAAATACTGTGAGTGTGTGTGTGTGTGTGTATTTTATTTTTTTGCAGAAATGTATCAAAATCCTTAAAATATTTTTATTTCTATATATATATATAAAACATTTTTAACAAAACGTCTTTCAAAATCCCTCTAATATACACTACTCACAAAAATTTAGGGATATTTGGCTTTCGGGTGAAATTTCAGGATGAACCTAAAATGCACTATAACCTTTACAGGAGAACTTAATTTGACCTTCTCTAAACTTTTGAATGCACATGTCCAACTGTTCAATGTTTCAGTACTTTTTGCACAACTTGCTGTTCTCTAACAAGGAGCTGCAAAATTCACAACAGGTGTTTGATCCATGAATCGACCAATAAATGTCCTGGTTCAATTAGAGTTGGTATTTAAACAGTCCTCTTCATCATGCTGTTCACATTCTGGCATCATGAGACCAAGACGACACCTAATGACTGATCAGCAGCACCTCACCATAGCGAGGCTTCAAACAGGATGTTGTCAGAGGGAAGTGGCCACTGAGCTTAGAGCGTCACAGAGTGTCCTCAGCAGGTTGCAACAGAGATACAGAGACTGGAAGAGTCACAGAAAGGCACAGAAGTGGCCACATCCCACACTGACGAGCGCTTCATTGTGAACAGTGCCCTGAGGAACCGCATGACGAATGCCACTCAAGGCACCCAAGCGTCACGTCAGATGGCCGCCGACGATGTCGGAGACGTCAAGGAGAGCGCTACGCATCAGCCACTGTTGTCACCAGACGAGCCTTTGGTGGTGGTGGTGTTACATAACATTGATCAGGCGCTTTTATGCAAAGCGACTTACAATTGTTCAAACACCGACGGACGCAGCCATCAGGAGCAATTAGGGGTTAAGTGTCTTGCTCAAGGACACTACAGCATGCTAGCAGGAGGAGCCTGGGATCCAACCAGCAACCTTTAGATCACAAGACCACCAGCTCTACCTCCTGAGCTACCATCCCTGCTGTTACACTGTGGGCAGGTGTGTCTAGTCAATTCAGAAATGCCCTACACTTTGTGAATGGTACAGTGACAAGCCCATACTACCTGAATGACATCACTAAGTCAGTCATTGTGCCCCTGCATGAACAACACAGGCTTCATTTCATCTTCATGGACGACAAGGCTCCAGCTCATGGAGGTGGCATCATTAGGGAACGGCTGCTGGAGACTGGGGCACCTCAAATGCAGTGGCCTGCACTTTCTCCAGACCTGAATCCCATAGAAAACCTATGGGATGAGCTGAGTCGCAGTGAAGAGGCTCCTAACTCTGTACCCCAGAACCTCAATGACCTGAGGGCCCCCTTCAAGAAGAGTGGGGGGCCAGGCCTCAGCAGACAATAAGTTGACTTGTGAACAGCATAAGACGTCGTTATCAAGCTGTAACTGATGCTCAAGGGCACATGACAAGTTATTGAGACATTGACATTTGTTGTTGTGGTAAACCCACCACTGTTGTTGGCTTTCGCTTCAATAAATTGTTTGAGATTAGGAAATCCCCATTGCACGCTTCTACTTAAATGCCCTACGTTCATGATATAATATCACTGTAGCGTGAACTTCTTACATTTTCCATAAATTTCACCCGAAAGCCAAATATCTATTTATTGTTTAGATGAGCGCAGCCCTTTTTTAATAGCCAGATTCGATTGAATTTAACATGGCCACTTCATTTTATTATTCAGGCAAAGAGGGTTTTTTCCTCTCAAAGTTGAAGTGTGATTTAGTGTGTATGAGCACATCGTGGATTCCTTAAAAGCAAGATGAAATGTAATTAAAGGTCCCTGCCTATTTCTAAGTGGAGTAAAGGTGGAGTGTTGTGTGTCCAGTTCAGCTCCAGGGTCCTGGATCTGGCCCGGAAGCAGAGGATGAACACGGAGGTGAGGAGGAACATCTTCTGTGTCCTGATGACCAGCGAGGACTACCTGGACGCCTTCCAGAAGCTTCTGAGGTGCCTGCGTCGTTCTGTCTGTCTGTCTGTCATTTTATCAGTCTATATTGTTCTGTCTATATTGTTCTATCAATGTATATCCTTCTATCTATATTATTCTTACTATATATCTATCTATTACGGTCTTAAATAATAAATAATAAGTAACATGATTTATTTTACTTAATTCTTGGATTTGATTCTCATGGAGTGATGCTCAGTGTCTCTTCCTGACACTAGGGGCGCTCTCCTGTCACAATAACACACTGAGTGAACTCTGATCTCAAGTGTCCATTACATGGTCACTTCAGAGACTTTTACCCACAATGCACTGCGAGTCCTGTTCATGTACTTTGAGGGTTTCCCCTGGTGCCTCCTGGTCTCTCCTGATGTGTCTCCTGGTCTCTCCTGGTGCCTCCCGGTCTCTCCTGGTGCCTCCTGGTGTCCCCTGGTGTCCCCTGGTGTCCCCTGGTGTCCCCCTGGTCAGGATGGGTCTGAAGGACCAGCAGGAGAGGGAGATCGTGCACGTGCTCATGGACTGCTGCCTCCAGGAGAAAACCTTCAACCCCTTCTACGCCGTCCTGGGCCAGAAGTTCTGCTGCCATGACCGACGCTTCCAGGTAGGAACCCTGGAGACGGCTCTTCTGGTCCTGGACCAGAACTAGTCCAGGTCCCATTGCAGAGAGACTTAGGATTTTAGAAAGCTGGAGATGACTAGTTTAGGATATAAACACAGTGTTGTCGTTTGAGCTCATTCACAGACTTTTTACTTTATTAAATATGAAATATTAACATACAAAGTGTGTTGCTAGATTCCTCTGCATTTCCCAGAATTCCATCCAAACATCCAGGTTTTCCCACTTTCCCACTCTCCAAACTTTTCCTTCTTCTGAACCATTAATTTGTTTATTTTTTGTTTTTGTAGATATTTTTTTGTTCTTTTTTCTGAAAGTTCTTCCAAATCCACAGTTTAGTGACCGCAACGAGCTTCGCTACTTAAGCTGATTAACTTTCGTGTGTGGCGGACCCAGCCACCAACAATAGAATCGGCATATAGAGGAGCACATGGAGAAGGCAGATACAGTGACTGGCTGTTTTGTTTTTTTTCTTATTAAGTGCCCGATAAGTAAAGTATCAAATATAGGGTGTTTTTAACACGAGATAACCTCACGGATTACCACTTTAAAGGTAAATCATTGAACGTGTTGGAGACTCCATGGAGGCCAATAGCATCATGTGACCACCCAGACTGCAGTGTCTGAACTGAGCTTGACCTCCGTCACACCTCCATCTGCAAACAGCACCGCCCCTCTATCACAGGCTGATAACACACACACACACACACACACACACACACACACACTTCAAAGAGCGTTTGGTTTTCACGTGCACGCTGCGCCACAGGGATCACAGGACAGCACCAGATCTGTTTGGGATAAATACTGTGGGAATATTACTGAATTTTGGAACAATGGTGGATTTTAATGTTATTTTTCATTATAATTATGTATTTCATATTGGAACCAATGTGATGAAATAAAACAATGGAGTGTGTGTGTGTGTGTGTGTGTGTGTGTGTGTGTGTGTGTGTGTGTGTGTGTGTGTGTGTGTGTGTGTGTGTGTGTGTGTGTGTGTGTGTGTGTGTGTGTGTGTGTGTGTGTGCAGATGACCTTCCAGTTCTCTCTGTGGGATAAGTTCCGGGAGCTGTCCAACATTCCCAGAATGCCTTTCGGCAACCTGGTGCAGCTCGTCGCCTTCTTCCTCCACAAGAAGGCGCTGTCGCTCTCCATCCTCAAGGTGAAGCGCACAGCACATTATGGAATATTAATAATAATAAACATGAGCATATAATAAAACCCACGTTTCATTACAAAATACACAACAAAAAACTGTAAAAAAATTATTAAATCCAAATCCCTGATTACCATTAGCCAGCTAGGATAACAAACATCATATAATTGTAGTATTAATAATAATAATAATAATAATACATTTTATTTATATTGACCTTTCATACACAAAATGTAGCTCAAAATGCTTCAAAAAGAATACAAATAAAACAAACAAATTAGAACAATGAATTTGCAAAGTGAGTGAAAGGCTTAACAGTTTTATGACATTCAATAGAAGATAATGCACAGAATGTAAAAGTGTTAAATGCATAAAACGAGGTCAATGCAAATCACCGGATAAATAAAATATAAAAAAGTAAAAAATGAACTTCTTCAGCTGAAAACATTTATTTAACCATATGATGCACATGATGAGCAGCGTCTTTAATTCTTATTCCATTTTAATATTTTCAGTGTCTTCTCTGCAGGTGATCGAGTTCGGGGAGCTGGACAAACCCAAGGTTCGATTCCTGCGTCAGGTTCTGACCAAACTGCTGAAGGAGGCGGAGCCTGAGGAGCTGGTCGCCATATTTGGAAGGTAAATGAAGATCAAATAAAGATGAAGTTAAAACTCTTTCAGGGAGGTGGCTAATCTGAACCGTTTTACAAACATTAGGCCTTAAATTGTCCTTAAATAGTCATGAAAGGGTCTTTAAATAGTCATTAAATAGCCATTAGAATGTCCTTAAATGGTCATTGAATAGTCCTTAGATAGTCTTTAAAGGGTCCTTAAATAGTCATTCAATCTTTAAAGGGGCCTTAAATAATCATTGAATAGTCCTTAAATAGTCATTAAAGGGTCCTTAAATAGGCATTAAGTTTGAGTTTATGATCTTCATTTCAACATAAATATTTTGTATATTTTTTGTACAATAGACAGTTTATTTTGTTTTATTCATCCATATTTCTTTTTGTGGAGAACCTGATGATTTGTCTGAAAATAAGTCTTAAATGTTGTTAAAATGAGTTTTTAAAACCTACTAAATGTAACCCTGAAACCTGCGTTCTTAAAATGTCACCGTGTTGGTTGAAAAGCTCTGAACCGGACGTCGTGATCAAATGAACCTGCTTGACTCCCAGACGCATTGACTTTTGTTTTGCGTACGGATTTATTTATATATATATAATTTTTTTTTTTATTATTCTGTAGGATTTCGGGAATTCCCAAACTAGGAATGCTGCGCGAGGGTTTGAAGCTGTTCATCAGCCACTTCCTGCTGAAGAGCGCGGAGGGCAGCGCGGGGGGCGCCGAGCTGACGCAGAGCGCCCGCCTGGCGAGCGGCGCCATGGACGCCAACGACGCCAAACTCAAACTGTGACTCTGGGGAACCAGACGTCAACAAAACTCTGATGTTTTTAAAACCTCGTCTCTGGAATCCATCCAGAGAACCGTGACCTCAAAACAAGAAGAGGAAGAAGAGGAAGAAGAATGTGTATTGATCAGGTTGAATAAGGTTTGGAGCTTAAAAACTATTTTTACAACGTTAAAAGGTTTTCCTTTCAAACCACAGACATCAACCACATCTTTCATCGTAATTATAATGAATATTAATTATAATTATTATTAATATTAATAATGAAGATGAGTCTGACCTTTAAGGAAAACAAGTGGAAGTAAAGAATAAATATGAATACAGCAGTAGTACAGTTTAAATATCTAATTCTATATTGAAATGAGTTGTGGAACAGCCTTTTGGACGGAGTGGGAACACATTTGAGTTCAGTTTTTCATTTATTTTCATTTCTTGTATATTTGCCTCATTACAGACGCAAATATACAAGAAATGTCCTTTGGTGTTGACTTGACGCTGTGGTTGAATCCTTTATCACCGTACCACCGCGCTTCACTTTGTGTTTTTCTACATAAATGAGTTTGGATCGTGAACAACGTGGGGGTTTCAGCGCCGTTGGTCTCGTGTCTGCTTATTTTCACTGTTTTCTACCATGTTTGAATGAAACGTTTGTTCTAAACAAGAAGCAAAGCCACGGTGGCGCCTGCAGTGCGGCCGTGCCGGTGTTCAATGGAGGGGGCGTGGCTCGTCACGTAGGCGACGCGTTCCTCCGCTCTGATTGGCTGCTGCAGGGAAACACCTCGGAGCTGGTTGGTTTGGAGCAGGTGGAAGTTTTCAAGTTGTTTTGGAGTTGAAATGGCAGTGAACACTGGTTTTATAAAGACGTGTACGTGATAAATACATGTTTTTATTATTATTGATCTTTTGAAATGCTGCTCTGCTGTTGGTCCAGTGTTCCTTGTTTCCTGTTCCCTAGTCCCTATTACCTTCTCCCTGTTCACTGTTCCCTTCTCCCTTCTCCCTGTTCCCTGCGTGACCGGCATAGCAGCGCCGCAGCGTTACATTCGATGCAGTTTTTATTAATCAGCTGCTTGTTCATCAATCTGACGGAGAAGAGGAAAGGAGGTGAAGAGGCGGTCACTGAGGGAACGTCCTCTGGTCTGAGAACCAGGTCCAGTTGGGCTTTGGACAGTATTCACCTCTGTGATGGATGGATGGATGGATGGATGGATGGATGGATGGACAGAAGGACAGACGGACGGGTAGAACCCGTTGATATAAAGACGTAGCAGGATGTAGGGGTTAGTTTAGGCCGAGTATGTTTAGGTTCACGATGTGATGTGGTCAGTATGTGGTCAGTGAGGCTGGAGCACAAGGTGCAAGATTCAACGTTGACGCTCCAGCAGCCAAACAATGGACAGGATTAAATGAGTAAACAGCTTTATCTCCAGGCCTGGGACCAGGGGCTGTAATGAGCGTGGAGCAAACAGCTTTGAGGTAATTAGGAGGTGGAGGTGGTGTGGGATCAGATAGAGACATGAATGAAGCCATTGATCCTCCATCCATACACTGAGCACTGTTCTGGGGTGAGAAGGTCCTGGCCCTGGTCCTGTCCCAAGGTGAGAAGGTCTTGGTCCCGTTGCTGCCCTGGGTTAGAAGGTCCCGGTCCTGGTGCTGTCCTTGGGTGAGAAGGTCTTGGTCCAGGTGCTGCCCTGGGTTAGAAGGTCCTGGTCCTGGTGCTGTCCTGGGGTAAGAAGGTCCTGGTGCTGACCTGCAGAGCACCCTGATCTTGAACTGAACTGACCCAGACCAAACAAGATGATGAGCCTGAGGAACACACTGCTCCTGCGCCTCCTCCTGCACCTGCTCTTCCTCCTCCTCCTCCTGCACCTGCTCTTCCTCCTGCTCATTCTCGTCTTCCCCCTCATCCTCATCATCCTCCTCCTGCTGCTCTTTCTTCTCCGGCTCCTCATCCTCATCCTCCTCCTCCTCAACCTGGACTCACAACGTGGTCCAAACAGACCCAACATTGGGGACCATTCCAGGATGTTGTTCATCTCACTCCATAGGATGTTGATGTTTCATTGGGTTAAGCTGCATTCAGGATTCTGGGTTCCTGTTTGGAGTCCGGAGACGAGCCCCAACTCATCTGAAATGATCTTCACTTTTAATAAAATAAAGTTTTAAGAAATGGTTGTTTCATTTCATCATTTTCTTTGCTACGAAATGTGTAATCGTTCAAATAAACAGAACGATTCATTTGACAATTAGGAATTCTACGACAAATGTAATTATGTTTTAATATGAATTCTACAGCTGCTAAATAAAATGACGTGAACATGAAAGACTATTTATTCCCTTTCACCCAAAACAGTTGAATCAGTTCCCAGTGAAGTCTGTTTGATGATTTTTGACTTTTATGACAGACTATGACTTTCATTAATAGAATCCAGTTGCTGCTCTGGTGCGAAATGTTTGGTCCCTCCCTGTTCTGACCCTAACCCCAGCCAGACCATAATAATAAAAAAATAGTAGTAATAATTATAATACTAATTATTATTACTACTATTATTATTATATAAGAATATAATAAATAACAATAATATAATAAGCCAGAGCATAATTATCTAATCATAATGAGAACAATGTCATAACAACTTTATTTGACCACTTGTCGTAACCAGCTTAAAAACCACGCTGTGTGACTTGTTTTACATTTTAATTCTAAAACCAATTTAAATCTATATTTTAAATCTCGGTATGGCAAATAATAACAACTGGATTTTAAAAAACATTTTATTTGACACGGTCTGCACCAATAAAGACGCTAAACAATAATTTAGCATGCACTGGTTTAACTTTTATAAATAGAGTATAGAAAAATAAAGGTTACATTTGTTTATAGAGGTGACAGTAACCAAAGGGTTAAACAGCAAAACGTACAAAACCAAAAGGAACCAAAAGAATGAGTCATCGGATCAACTTCCATTTATACAACTCAACTTATATATTTTTAAATATTTTACATTTTAAGCAAAAAATTGTAAAAACTTTATTTCTCAGCTCTTCTCAACTTGAAGTAGAGGAATTAAAGTGTTAAAAAAAAAAGAACAGGTTTAACAGATGTGTTGCATGTGTTGATGTTGATCCAGTGACTCCAAAACCCAGTGTTTCTTCTCCAGTGACGCTGTGGAAGGAGAAGGTAGGAGAGGGTGGAGATGGTGGAGATGAGGGTGAAGATGGAGAACATGGAGAACATGGAGATGATGGAGAAGATGGAGATGATGGAGAAGATGGAGATGAGCTGCAGACTCCTGCAGGATATTAAAACCATGCATTGAGTGGGGCGCACTGCGGGGCGTGAGTGTAACACAGTGTGTGTGTGTGTGTGTGTGTGTGTGTGTGTGTGTGTGTGTGTGTGTGTGTGTGTGTGTGTGTGTGTGTGCGCGTGCGTGTGTGTGTGTGGATCCAGGTCCAGGAGCCTCCCGCCCCTCAGGGCCGCGCCTCCGGGCTGACGTCGCTGCAGGTGCGGATCCGCTCGTCGTCTGAAGAACAGTCCGAGGAGTTGTAGAGGAAGTTCCCTCCTTCGTCCTCCTCATCGTCACTGTCCCTCAGGTCCCTGATCCTGCCGCTCTTTGAGTCCGTCTTCCTCAGGAAGTCCTGCTGCCCCTCCTTCTCCGCTCCGCCCTTGGCGGAGCTCTTCTGCTTCTCCGCCTCCTGCGCCGCCTGCTCCTTGGCCTTCCTGCTCCTCTTCCACTTCATGCGTCGGTTCTGGAACCAGATCTTCACCTGGAGCCCGGGGAGACCCCCCCCAACACGTCAGCGGGGGGCGGGGACCACAGAGCGGTTCCCCAGGTGACTGACAGAGCGGTTCTCACCTGCGTCTCCGTCAGCATGAGGGACGTGGCCACCTCGAAGCGCTTGGGTCTGGACAGGTACTTGTTCAGCTTGAACTGATGCTCCAGCTCCAGCAGCTGCTGACTGGTGAACGCCGTCCGGGGTCTCCTGCACTTCCCCAGGAGGTTGGACTGGGTCTGGGCTGGAGGTGGAGAGGGGGGGGGGGGGGGGGGGGGGGTGGAGGAGAGAAAGAGAGAGAGAGGGGAGGGAGAGAAGGGGGGAGGGGGTGAGGGGAGAAAATAATTATATTTATAACTTTTTAACTGCAAGTCTACATTTCTCTATTTTATAGTTTGGTTATTTTTTTTGATATACACACACACACACACACACACACACACATATATATATATATATATATATATATATATATATATATATATATATATATATATATATGTATATATATAACAGAAAAATCCTAATTCTTCTATCTATGGACATTTATCTTTTAATTTATTTTTGTTGTTGTTTTATTTCGCACAAAGTAAACACCTGGTTCCCATGGAAATAAAGAGGCCGAGAGGGTCTCAAATACTCCCACAAATAATGGAAATATTACTAATTCAACACCTCTGGTGACGGGTGGAAATAATATTTCCAACTGTTCACCGAGCTTTTACAAATCGGGGGCACGACAGCTCATAATGACCTTTGCGGAAACCGAATGAACGGACATTTACGGTTGAGTTTCAGACAGCGGAGACGCAACATCCCGGAATACCAAAGACTTTCCGCTCCGCCCGGTTTCTGTCGGCGCGTCCTGCCGCGTCCTACTATGGCAACTATTTGACACTTCATTTTGAACAAATCTGCTAAAGCCCAGGGAGACAAGCGGGCAGTATCTGCTGAGCAAACACCGGGATTCGCACCCTCGCGCCACTTTCCCCTCTGTCCATTATCTGTCCGTTTCGGTTCCTTTCCCCGGAGGAACGCGCGCCCCGGCCCCGCCGCCCCTCGGCGCTCGGCCGCGGGTGTCGCCCCCGACGCACCGGCGCGCCGGCGGACGCTCTTCACTTACAGTTGAAGTCGGACATCTTGGGCAGCATCATGCCCGCGGTGGAGACGCGCAGCCAGTGGTCCAGCTGGAAGCCGCCGCTCAGCTTCAGCTCCGGGTGCGGGTGGTGGTGCGAGCCGGGCGGGTAGGTGTAGGACAGGGCGGGGTGCTGGCCCAGCGCCGCGGCGGAGTAGGTGTACACGGGGTGACCGTACAGGGCCTGCGGGGGGATCCCGGCGCTGCTGGCGGGGTGCAGGCCCACCAGGCCGTGCGCGCCGCCCAGGAAGCCCGGCTTGGGCACCAGGCCGCAGGAGGAGAGGCGCGGCGGGGACGGCGTCTCCGTGCGTAACGACTCCGCGCGTAAAGACTCCGCGGCCGCGAGCCCGTCGGAGGAGGAGATGGAGGAGGAGGAGGACAGGGAGGTGACCAGGGCCAGCGGGGAGCTCTGCGCCCGGGGAGCATCCGCCGCCAGCAGCGCGTCGATGCGGAAGTTTTTGGATTTCTCCATCTGGAGTCCTGGCGCTCCGCCGCTGATCCGCTTCCGTGCCGCTTCCGTGCCGCTTCCGTGCCGCTCCTGAGAAGTTGTGGTCCGGACAGGAGTGAGGTCTGCGACTCGATGGGAAAGTTGATCCTTCTCCCCCTGCTTCTGATTGGCCCGGGACCCAGAGGGGGGCTCTCTGATTGGAGGAGAGCCGCCCGGGAGCGGCGCGCACACGGACGCACCGCGCGCACCCCCCGCCGCCTCCCACCGGGACTTTATTCTAAGGACGATTTACACGAAGGAGGCGACGAAATGAGAAAGTTTTGGAAACATAAATATAAATAGCGTATCGAATGTTAGGACACACCAGCGGGTGAAAAGGCCCGACGGGGATTTTACCACGAACCCGATGATACGAAAGGAATTTAGAAAATTCAAGTATTTCACAAAGAAAAGAACCAAAGTGTCGAGAAGGATCCAGAACCAGCGTCGACGTAAAAATAATCTAATAAACGTTTTTCGTAAACCTGTCCCCGAGGCCGCGCGGCTGAATATTTCGTCTTCATTGCCGACGTTTAAAAGGTCCAAGCAAGCACACACACCGCAAAATAAACAATAACGACCATTTTATTTGTGACACAAGCGTCCGTTCAATCCAAAGCAAAACATCACGAAAAGCCTCAAATCTCAATTATTCTCTATCTCTCTTAATTCTATGGACGAAAGCCGATTTCGTATATAAGTAATATAAAACGTCTTTTGATAGAGATTTATTAATAATAATAATAATAATAATAATAATAATAATAATAATAATAATGATAATAATAATAATAATAATAATAATAATAATAATAATAATAATAATAATAATAATAAATAACCAATAAATCTCTGTTCACATTGGAAGTATAAGGAAATGTATTTTTTCTTCATATCACAGAAGCGATGTCACTGTGTATAATGGTGCAGAAAGATCCGTGTTTTATCATTTTTGGGGGCATCCATCTGTAATGTCCTCCTGATCATCAAGGTTCAAATTAAACTGTGACCCGCCCCCCACCCGCGGGGCCCCCAGGGGCCGCTCAGCTGATGGATTGACAAAAACTAATCAGCTTTATTGGTAGACAGGTTAAGGGCAACAGGGTGTCAATAATTCTCAGAGTGACCTCCTCTTCCATTAACTTTAAGAGGCTTATTAGAGCGGAGGCCTGCTGCCCTGCTCAGAGGCACTACGGCAGTGCACACTACAGCATTTCAAAAGAAAACATGGAAAATAATAATAATAATAATAATAATAATAAGAAGAAGAAGAAGAAGAATTTTTATTATTATTGTTATTATTATTATTGTTGTTATTATTATTATTATTATTATTATTATTATTATTACTATTATTATTATAATAACAATAATAATGATTATAATGACAATAATAACCTGCTTTTTCGCTTCAAATGTGAATTGTTGATTAAGAGCTTCATTATTTATCTTTTGGGTTAAATTTTTATTGTCATCTTTTTCTATTTAAAAATCTATCTATCTATCTATCTATCTATCTATCTATCTATCTATCTATCTATCTATCTATCTATCTATCTATCTATCTATCTATCTATCTATCTATCTATCTATCTATCTATCTATCTATCTATCTATCTTTCTATACTTTCATCTGTGGTACCGTGTTAATATCCATATCATTTTTTATTTCGATATTATTAATATGATGATGATTATTGATATTATTATTATTCTTTTTTTTTATTTTTTATTATTGTTATCTTTATTATTGTTATCTTTATTATTATGATTATTATCTTTGTTATTATTTTAATATTGTGATTATTATGATTGTTATTATTATCTTTATTATTATAATTATTATCTTTACTATTATTACTATTATTATTATCTTTATTATCATTATTATTATGATTATTGTTATTATTATTACTATGATATGGGGTGGTGTTATCACTTATAACCTCCGCGTTCCTGCAGCATTCAGCCCTGCTCCTGCCGCTTTGTCCCTCGGTTTAATTTCATTAAGGCTCCGCATGAATATTTCTATTAAAGCTGCGGTGAAATATGGATCCATTTGGTATTGGCCCGCACCGATCATCAGGATTTATGTGGCTCCTCCTGCACCCGGAGAGGAGGATGAATAAAGGAGGAATAAAGGAGGAATAAAGGCCCGAGATGGATCCAGACCCCGCAACCTCCCGCTTCCCTCAGAGCTGTTAATTTGCTCCGTAATTACTTTCACAATTAACTAAAATACAAATCAAAGTGACAAATCGGGATAGTTTATATATTAATTACGCGGTAAATGTGTTCATTATAAAAAGGCAATTTCAAGGGACGTGAACTGTCTCTTTTATTGCAATAAATACCTTGAGCTGGAACGACTGCTGCACGGTGCACTGGTATTACTTTTAAAACGTCACTTTAACTCATTGGTTGGAGAAAGATCCAATTAAAGACCGAATTAGAAGTTTTTTTTAGGATTATGGCCGCTGTGATGTCATTTCTTTGACAGAAACTTAAAGCGTCGATAATTAAAGTTTAGTTTGTCCGAGAAATGTCACATTCATGATTATGATTATGATTGATATTATTATTATCATTATTATTATTATTATTATTATTATTATTATTATTATTATTATTATTATTATTACTACCAGTAGTATGATTAGTATTAACTGTTGAATTATAACAGTGCAACCAAAACAATAAGTGCAGAAAACCAAATCGTGGTATCAATCTATTATTTAATCAGGCAACATTTTCATCATTGCCGTTTATCTGAAATCCCTCCTCATACATTTCAAATAAATTATTCTTCATCATTTTACGTTTGAAACCTTTATTTCTATCTTTGTGAATAGGGTGAATGTGGTATCGGTTTTGGTTGATATACTTTTTTTTACTATTTACCATTGTATATCATTGTATTGCAGCTTGAAATAATTGTCCTATATGTTTACTGTCTGTAAAGTAATCATAGTAGAGAACATTGAAACATCTAAAATATACACATTCATTTCTGCCTTATAATGTATTTTCACCTTTGTAATCGAATCTTATATAAACACGTTTTCTATTATTATTATTATTATTATTATTATTATTATTATTATTATTATTATTATTATTATTATTATTATTATTATTATTATTATTATATTTTTATAACATATTCTGATGAAACATAAATATAATCTACCAATCTGCCATTATTATTGTTGGTAATTCTGATCCATTATATCAGGTTAATAAGATGAACTTTATGTAAAAATAAATATAATAAAAAATCTTGAATCTTGAATCTTGAATCTTGAATCTTGAATCTTGAATGTTGGTGTGCAGACTGAGGAGTTGGGGCTTTAAAGGCTTTAAAGTCTTAAAAACATAAACGCAGGATCACGGTCACATGCTGACAAAGCTTCAGGGAGATTCGTTATTAAAAAAACATCTATTTGATAATTTTCCTAAACGGATGTGATGTGTTGGTGCAGGGAGGGGAGCCCCAGCTAAACATCCCTTGTGGTGTTTCTTCCACAAGACAAACACAGGTTGATAATGTTGCAAGAAAGCTGTGAGACGTTCCCCTGACAGGGAATGAAAGTGATTTATCCCCAGATGACAGCAGCTCTGTCTAGTTACCCTGCAGGCCGGGCAGACAATACAGGGTGTGTGTGCCACTGTATCCAAGACAGAGTTTATCTGCAGGTGGAGTTCAACTCCTCAACCAGCAAAGCCTCTTCATTCATCATCAAGAACTGCTTAATAACTAACTCTGTCCTGTGGACGACCTGTGGGATGACCTGGGCACAGCTTTTTGTTACACACAACCACTACCAATCCCCCTCTTTAGAGAACCATCTTACCATGTTTTGGTCTATAAACAACTAATCACGAAACACCACGGGTGAGACAAATACACATAGAACCAAACAACATATACATGGAAAAACATAAACATAGAACCAAACAACAACATGTACATGGAAAAACATTAAAGATAGAAACAAAGAGCAACGTGTACATGGAAAAACATAAACATAGAAACAACAACGTGTACGTGGAAAAAACATAAACATAGAAAGAAACAACCTGTACATGGAAAAACATGAACATAGAAAAACATTAGATGACAAAATGTATCGACAAAAGAGAGTCAATTGAGTCCAGGAGAACTGGAACAGCAATTGGTCACGTCTTAGTTATGGCAGTAAATGAGGGAGAAAAGGAGAAGGATGTACCAGGGGGTGTTGGGGTGCGTGTGTGTGTGTGTGTGTGTGTGTGTGTGTGTGTGTGTGTGTGTGTGTGTGTGTGTGTGTGTGTGTGTGTGTAAGGTCAGAACTATGTCGTAGCGCCTATCGTAGCAGTGGAAAAGGTCTTGCAGCCACCCACGGGTCCCACAGCCGTACAGACGCCCCACGACCTCAGGAAAGCTCTGCGTGCACAAACAACCCCACCCCCCACGGCCATCAACGCCCCAAGCAAGGGCGAGGCCCGCCCCACCCGGCCACAGGCCCCGAGCTCACGTGGGTGAGTGCAGCTCTCAGCTCTCTCATTCAAGATTCAAGATTCAAGATTTTTATTTGTCACATACATATACATACTTTCATACATATATGCAGTGAAATGTAATGCATGGATTAGAGGCATGAAACCTGACGCTTCAGGGTCTTAAGATCCTCAAACTGGAAACCTGAAACTACAGTATAGTCTCGTGAAATTTCCTGCTAAATCACAAATTTATAATAAAGAAAACGCCACGGTTATAACATCATCTCTATTAATACATTTCTGTATTTTTCACCAAATGTGTGCTCATGGAACTAACCAGCAGCAGCGTCTCATGGATCAATGGCCTCTGGGCTGCACAGTGTGGGCTCATATATCATTTTTACGCTTTTTATTGGCACTTAATCTCCTTTATTTAAATAGTTCAGGTAACTATTAACATTCTTATATGTATGTTTTTAGGATCTTCTTTGATATTTATTTTGTTTAGCCTGATACTGAAAACATCTACAAGAATTAAATCAAAATATGTTATTGTACAAGTCTGATTAAATAAAACTGAAAATGCAAGACCAAGTCTGGAAGCTTGTGGCGTCTTTCTGCAGAACTGTCTCTGATCCTAATCTACACTGAAAACTTTCACAATTTAACTGGAAAAACAAACCTCCCCGGCTGTGCTGTAGTGAACGCTGTTGAAAAGAGGTTTTGAATGAGTCAAACTGCTCTGTACTGCACGTTTCAATAGACAGTACTCTATGCATTGTGTATGCAATTATTAATCAGTGATATGTATTTTATTGTTCGACTTAACTGCCAAGAGACAACAGATGATCATTGTGAATTTTTCTGATTATTATTATTCTGATTACTTATTTCGTAATAAATAAATACATATACATGTACATACATGTGTATAAATACGAAATGGAAATTTTACATTCAAAAGTTTTAAGGTTTTACATTCAAATAATTTCATTAAACATCAATTGATTTTAATTAACAATTTCACTGGTTTTAAATTACTCCAATTTGAATGTTTTCACCCTTCCCATTATTGTTATTATTATTATTATTATTTATTATTATACATTATTATACATTATTATTATTATTATTATTATTATTATTATTATTATTATTATTATTATTATTATTATTATTATTATTATTATTATTATTCTTTTAACTTAGAAAGTAAAGATACTTCACTTTAATTCACCGGCTCTGTGACGCGGTGTTTGATTGACAGCTCCTCTGTCCAATCAGCGTCCAGATAACACCGGAAGCGGAAGCGTATCCCCGGTGTTGCGTTGCCTGGAGAAGAGCAGCCTTCTCTGTCCGAGCTCCGTCTGTCTTCCTCCTAAACTCGCCTGTCGAAGGTAAAACACCCCCGGGCTTTTCCTCCGCTTCCTCCGCTTCCCCCGCTTCCCCCGAAGGGTTTGACACGGAGCACCGAGCATAGAAACACGGGGCCCCAGCGACCCGAGCCCGGCTCCGAGTTGGTCTCCAGCCCGGCTAGCTCCACGCTAACCTGGTAGCATGCTAACCGGCTAACAGGCTAACACGCTATGGCCAACTAAAGCACGGAAATACTGTTCTACACAGCGGGAACAAAGCTCTGTTTTCGGATTAAATCCATGTTGTTCCAGGGCCCAGAGCGACTGGAAACAGAGGAGTTTACAGCCGGACAGCTGCTGAGTCATTAGCTAGCATGCTAACAGGCTAAAAGTCATTTCATCAACGGGAAGAGGAATGAAAACACAGAAATAAAAAGATTATAAACCAGATAAAAACGAGGGTGAATCACAGAGATCACAGGTGGAATGAGACAGATTACACGGAGACACCGACAGACATATCACGTCTGTTACATAACAATATGTCATACATTGTTATGCATTGCCAATTCTTTCAAGCAACCCTCAAGTTTATTGCATATTGGCATCGTGTTTTTACTGTTTGTATTCATATTATGTTATTATTGCCTTTTGGTGTGAGCTACCGTGACACCACCATTTCCCCTCAAATACAGCAAATGGTTCATCTATCTACAGACATATCACCTGTGACACAATAATACAGAGCACAATAATGTATACATATAATACACACACTGAGAAAACCAAGTATCCTGATGTTTTTTCTTGAACTGAATGCTCATGTATGGACAATTTGAATATGAATGCATGGTCATTGGTGTTTTCATACAAAGGAAGTAGAGGTGGTTCTGATTTGTGCTGAGAAACAGGACTGTCTGGGGCGTTGACGTCCAGGGAAAGAGTGTTGAATGGAACAGAGTCAGTGCTGGTATGTTAGAACCACACCTGGGTCTGACTGGGGTGGAACTGGGATGTGTAGGGCCACTTGTGGGTTTCCTCCCATCCTGAAAGACGTGCGTGTTTGCTTGACACGCCTGCCCTTGAGCAAGGCTATGGCTCTAGAGTCAGGAGTTGATTCCCGGGTGCTGTGCTGTGTCTGCATGCTGCTCCTGGATTAGAGTTAGGAGGGGTCGAATCGATGGGTTTACCCACAGGGATCCATCTTCTTGTTCCAGACAGAGGGGTGAACTCACCACCATTTAAATAGTCTTATAATATATTGAAATCATTTTGGATCAATGCTGATGGACTGTGTTCGTCATGTATTGGTATCGTGCTGATCTATGTCTCTGTCTTTCCCTGTCTGCAGCCTTTCTCTCCAATTCCCCTCAGGGGTAAAGGTTATTGAAAATATTCAATCTCAAGCTCAATTTCAATCAACGTTTTTTCCCGTTTTTCAAACCATACACAACATATTGAAATGTGGGTGTCATGAACTATAAATGAGTATTCATTTTGATTCTTATAAATGACTCCGAGGCAGGTATGATGGAGGGTGTCGATGGTCTGTAACTCGGCTCCGTGTTGGAGAACGTATAGGAACCGCTTAGATGTTTTTCCTACTAAATAGATCTGTCTTCCACAGCGCTGTGACATCTTCTTAATAAAATAGTCAATCAATGGAAAAGATCTAATCATGTTCAGCTTCGAGGGAGATTTCAAAACCAGGCCCAAGGTATCGCTTGGAGGAGCCAGTAAAAAGGTACGAAAACCAAGTAATATGACAAAATGTACAATGGAGGCATTGTTGACGACTCGATTGGCCTAGATAATAAGTCATTTGTACGATGGACTATGAATGTTGTTTTTTTCGTTATATAATGTTATTTCATCACTTTTTAGGAGGAAAAAGCATCTCTGCTCCATCGCACCCAAGAAGAGAGAAGAAAGAGAGAGGTAGCGCCTGCAATCTCATCAGTTTAAACTTCAGTTATTGGAGATGATCTTGAAGAAAAAATAATTTCTGAAAACAAACCATTTAATATGATATTTAATAAGTCCAGTCGAAAACATCAAACTGCTTTAAGTCTAACAGATAAGCTAGTTTTCATCCCGTTCTGTCGTTCCTCTCAGGACGAAAGGAGAAGATTAAAGAACGCCATTATCATCCAGTCCTACACACGAGGCTACCAGGACCGCAAACAGCAGGTAGGACCCCTCTCATTGGTCAGCTTCACTTCCTGGTTTCTTAAAACCACCCTGTCATTGATCAGCTTCACTTCCTGCTTTCTTAAATCCTCTCTCGTTTGTCAGCTTCACTTTCTGTTTTCTAAAAATCTCCTCTAAATACACCTCTGACCCTTCCTTCCTAGCATGCCCTGCAGAGGAGCAAGTTCGATGAGTGTTGGGGTCCCATGCAAGTGGGCGGGGTCCAGCTGGTCCTGGACACCTCCACTCTGAGCCTCCTGAGCAGACAGCTCATCTTCTTCTACAGACAGAGCGTGGATGCACACAGACTGGTGAGATGCACTGAAGGATAATAATAAATAATAATAGGTGAGGAAATACAACCTGAGCTGAATCACTATGCATGTTAACAGTGGATGTAACAGTGTATTTATTATTGTTGTCTCAGATCTGGCTGTGTCAGAGCCTGGTGAAGCACAGTGGTCAGTTTGTGAAGCTGCTGGCCGGTCCAGAGCGGCAGACCTGCGTCTTCCAGGTGAAGAGGATTTTGGGATTCTGCTGCAGGTACCAAGCTGTGTGGTTCAAATTGTTCTGGACAAAATACAATAGTTATTCAATAGTTAATAGGTGGTGGTATTTTATTACTCTCTTTTTTTACCATCAAATTACTCTTAGAATTGCATTTTTCAGCAACATAATAAAGGAAATAATGAAAATGTAATATTTTAAGAAAATCCCGCCCTCCCTCCCCAGACTCCTGTTGAGCTGCAGGGACGATGGTGTGAACGTCACCGTTCCGATGAGGATGCTGGAGATCTTCTCCTCGGAGAAAACCTTCCTCCCGGTTCTCCTCGACCCAAACTGCGTCGCTTCGTTACTTGAGCAGATTTTGCACTACATGGTTCAGAAAGGTAACACACTCTCTAAAGCTGCTTTCTCTATCGTGCGCCAGTTATTTATTTTCGTGTGGCTCTTCGTGCAGGGAGCGTAGCTGCTGAGTACTCCTTTCTGCTTCCTTTATTACTCTTTTACACTATTTTGTTTATATTGTGGATACGTCCAAATACATGGAGTATCAACGCAAAAAAAGTCACAGTTACTGATAAGTGGGTAGCCTCGTCCGCCATCTTGGATGTGTTGGGTGTAAACTCTGCAGCGTCTTTGCGTCATGTCCTGCCTCCTGCACGCTCCCCCCTGGCCCCGTCCCTTGTCTCAGCCAAACTGAGTATTTCCAGGTGGTGTAAACGTGTCTGACTCGGACAATCTCTGGTTGTGTGCGATATGTGTGAAAGAGAAACTCCTCGGGACAATGTCCAGACCTGATTATCAGGACATTGTCCGGAGTTGATGTGTGAATGCAGCTCTAAAGACGGCTTTACACGTGCAATTTTACACAT
This sequence comes from Zeus faber, assembly GCF_960531495.2. Taxonomy (NCBI): domain Eukaryota; kingdom Metazoa; phylum Chordata; class Actinopteri; order Zeiformes; family Zeidae; genus Zeus; species Zeus faber. Next base: position 3,939,923 of record NC_137206.1, on the reverse strand, counting down.
GAAATGTATCCTTTTTGAGGGTATTTTTTTTTGTGAGCGACAGTAAAGCTTTGAGGCGTTAGAACAAATCATTTCATCTACTGAACCTTCCCCTCCACCACTGATTAAGTATTATCAACATGGTTTCTGATAATTATAAATTCTTAAGTTACTCACTTAAATATAACCCTTAACGCACAGGCCTGAAACCACAAGCCGCATCACTGAGTTATGAGAATACTTCCTGTATTTAAGGATTTTACAAGTCTGTGTGTCTTCCTCTCAGGATACTACAAGTCCCTGTACACCCTGGTGAACCACCGGCTGCCCTCCAGTCTGGAGTACAGCGATGCCCCCACACTGCCGCTGGCCTCCACCCTGCTGGAGCACATCACCAAGCCCCTGCACTTTACCTACTGCTCCTGCACGCCTGGAGCCAGGTACCTGCGATAGATTAGATAAGGCCTTATTTATCCCCCAGGGGTGAAATTGAGCTTGAGTAAATATATGTATATATGTAGCCATATTCTTAAGTAAATCTATAGTCTGATGATTACCATTGGGCAACCACAAGCCACTTCTAAAAGTTAGTGTCGGGCCATGGGACAATAATTTGCGGCCTGGACCTGTAATAATAGTGGTAGTAGTTGTAGTAATTGTAGTACAACTAATAAATAACAAATAAAACAAATAAATAAGTATACCTGCGAAGAAAATTACTTTAACTAAATATTCAAAGCTCTGTAGCGGAGCAATGGAGCAACTATTGACCTGGACTGGGCAATCGGTTGCCAGACCTGGGAGATAAGAAGCCCAGAGTGTCAGATTCCTGTGACAGGGTTTAAACAGCATCAGGAATGTGTTCCGCCCGAATCATCCTCTCACTTGATTAGAGGATGGATCGGTAACAGCCGCAGGAACACGTTTACAGCAAGTCGTAAAATCCTCCAGCGCCACATCGCTGTGTTTGTCTCGACCTGAGACGACAAGAGGCTTCTTTCTTCCCTTTTCTTCTGTGGGAGAAAGGGAGAGAGCGTTGTGTACACAACGACTCTCTCTAATGAAGTGAGAGAGCAGATGTGGCGACAAAGCCGCTCTGTTTGGACAGAGGGACCCGCCACCCACTGCCCCCGTTCCCACAATGCATAGCAGCTCACTTCAAAATGATTCATTATTATCTTCAGGTTCAGGCGCAAAAAGGCCTCTGACCATGGGTCTCAAGCTCATGCTGCCACATGCGCCCTGTCACACAATTTAATGTGACCACTGCATCTTTATAATACATTAAAGTAATTTAAAAATCACGATGATAATTCATTCACGCCATTTTACTTAGTCTTTCCAGGATCGAAAACAGAATAAAATTGACTCTACAAAGATTAAAAAAATGTACATACATACATACAAAACTCACAAAGGAGGGGGAGCTACACAACATTCGTTGTTATTAGTGGTGGTTTTAATGGTGGTTTTCTCTCTCTCTCTCTCTCTCAGGCAGTTTGTGTTCTCCTCCTTCACCGAGGAGTTCCTGTGCACTCCGTTCTCCGAGCAGATCTTCCACTTCTTCGTGCCCGCGTTGTCCGACAGGCGGCGTGCGTTCCCGTTCGAGGCCTTCCTGAGCTCGCTGCAGGACACCGTGGCCTCGTCCTCCTCCGCCCACGGACATGCGCCCTGGCTCTTCTACTTCGTGCTGTCGGCCGGAGAGAACTGCCTCGGTGGGTGTAGTCTGACGATCTCAAATATTTCTACTTTTGACTCTACTACATTGCAAATTCAAAGACTCAAAAAATGTATCAAATACATATTGCACGCTACAGCATTTAGTGAAAAACTCCAGAGACTGTGCTGGGCATAGTTAAAATAAAAAACAAAAATAGTAATAAAACTATATAAAATAAAAATATCCCTACTTTAAAGCGACCTCATTGCATTATTATTTTATTTTTTAAATCATGACTTATATTAATGTTTATATTTTTGTAAATGATTTTGACTCCACCTGTACTATTTTATTATAAATTGTAATCAGGATCTACATGAGCCTCCTGCAGAAAAAAAAGCTACAGTAGTATTAAGTATTATTGACTTTATTATTATTTATATATTATATACTTTTATTATTATTACAGACTCGGTTATCAGGACACTGGACATGACCAGTTCTTTTACTTTTAATACTTTAATTATAATTATCAGCAAGTACTTATTTAGTCTTGTGGTAATGTGAACGCAGTGCTTTTACTAGAGTCGTTTAAATTCTACTTTTACTGTAGTAAAAACTATTTCGAAAGGAGTACTTCTACCGGCACTGATGTGGTGGAAGAAGTATATTACACATGTATAGAGTCCACTAGACTGAGACAGTCCGAGGGAACAGCGTGTTGTTTTTATCCACGTTGTGTGTTGTTTACGAGGTGACAGAGTTATAGAGCGCGGTGTAAACTCCTCAGCAGGAGTGATTCATGGAAGAGAGAGATGATGGAGTTGAGCGTACGGCAGGCAGGGACCTCCAGGGCTCAGTGATAAATCTCCATCACTGTTAAACTTCTATCAGGGATATTGTGATCGGTGATGTGATGATGCTTACATATCCCCGTGGACAAATCTTAGTCGAAATCTGAGATTACTGGACGATTGTGAATGGAAAAATTTAAGATTTTGTGTTTTAAATTGTTATGGAGTTAAGTGCCATAAACCTCAGCCCCATTCTTTAAAATATGATTTTGAAGTTATCAGCAGATATATGGCTGCGGTGTAAAACCTTGTGATTGATGTGATTTTATATATTTTATAACTGGTTACTGTCAGTCAACAGGTTTTCCTTGGCAACACTTCTATTAGCCAATGGAACCCCGAAGGTATTGTAGTTGTTGTTGGTACCCAATAACCATAATAAATTACTGATATATAATACACTTTATAATACACTTTATTCATCCCCGGAGGAAAATCTCAGTGTCGTAGCAGCTCACATCAGTATCGGCTAAAGTAATAAGGCAACAGGATAAAAATGGAACAGAGGAATGGCAATACACAATATACCTCAAAGTTAACAAGAGAATGGGGGGAAAAATTGTATAAAAAGTAATTAAAATTAAATATGGATTATATAAGGAATAAACCTGTTGATAAACAATAATAAAGCGTAAAGAAAAACCAAAGATTACATAAAAAAAACAGTAAATGTGTCCATGAGTCAAACCTCAACTAAAGTAGAAGATGGATGCATTTGTCATTAACTATAAAACTAAGAAGTTAACAGTAAAATAAACTGTCAGCCAGAGAAAAAATGACCTAAAGATAAACAATGAACAGTCTGTATTGGTCGTGAAAAATACCTGGATGAAAAGCCTTCCTTACGCCCCACCTTCCTAAAAGCCTGTGATGTGGTTTGATCCTGTGGTCCCCCCCAGGTGACCTGTCGGAGGAGGGCCTGCTGCTCTACCTGGGGGCCCTGCAGACCCTGCTGCCCCTGCTGCCCGTGTCCGACAGCAGCAGCAGACCGGAGCTGGGCAGCGACTCGGAGGACGAGGACGAGGCCGACGTCCACCCCCATCACATGCAGGTGGAGAGACGCCATGTTTATCTGGGGAAAGGGGGTGTTCACAAACACATGGAGTTCAATAAAGGAAAACATCAACGGGAAAAGAGGAATAAATTCTCTCATATGAATATACTCTAAATTTGGTGGTAAGAGTTTATTTATTGTATATTCTTAACTTCTTGGGTTTATTCTAAATGGCAAATGCATCCATCTTCTAGTTTAGCCTTTAGGTTTATGTACAATGACAAATCTTCCAATACATTTCTTGTTTTAGTTAATTTTAGGTTTATATTTATTGTTTATCAACAGGTTTATTTTATCTTTTCACATTTTTCCACTCCCTCAGTTAGCTTAGAGCTTTATTGTCTATTGCCATTTATGTGATCTATTTCTATTCTATTGCCTTATTATTATTATTATTATTATTGCCTATTTTGGATGTGAGCTGCGACCACAATATACCTCTAATTTACCATCTACCTTTCTATCTAAATGCGACAAATATAAATACCTCTCCATCCCCAAATAAATACAACAATCCAAAAATATGTATTTCAATTGAATGCGAACATTTTTAAAGGAAACCCTCTTCCAATTTAACCACAGTTATTTATGCTTAATTTAACTGCGCCGTAAGAGATCACAAGTGATGGAGGGATATATTTATGTTTGTTTGTTTTCTTGTCTCCAGGCCGACGGGCTGATGTCAGTGCAGCTGATCACGGAGGAGTGCGTCCACAAGCTGGACACCAAGCAGCAGACCAACGCCCTGCTCAGCCTGGTGTGGAGGGACCACGAGGCCAGCGAGGAGGTCTTCACCAAGATGGCCTCCATCTGCCACACGCTGATGGTGCAGCACCGCCTCATGGTGCCCCGTGTCAGGTCAGAGCACACACACACGCACACACACACACACACACACACACACACACACACACACACACACACACACAGCTAGGATCCACTGTCAGTTGGGGCTCGTCATAATGTATTTATATAATCCCCTTCCCCCATTAGACAGTAGCGCCGGGCTTCATGCTTACTGTGTTAGCCCAATGCATGGCTGCAGATGGGATCAGCTAGCCTAGCTCCTGTGGAATTGGTGAAATACACCTTCCAACATCTCATGTACATGACAATGTGTCAACCCAGAATATCCTTGTATATGCACAGATTCTCATTCTGAGGTTTCATTTGGGTTCCGATCAGAAAGGGAATTGAAATTTCAATGTGTCATAGAACTGACGGGTATTGGTATTAAAATGTCGCTTTTAGTTTTGTGGTTAAATTGGATCCAAATCAATATGATATAAATCAAATCATATTGTGGTAAATTCAGATGTTTTACAGTCGTAACATTTAGTGCAGAACGTCCCGTGAGGCTTCTGTCTGTTTTGTCACCGTTTAACCTTGAATTTACCGTCGTGTCGTCTCGCTTTGGGGCAGAGCATCTACTCTCCCGCTTTTACTTTGAAAATCACCTGACAGAATTGAGAGAAATCCCGTTTTTCTTTCCTTTCCCCCTCCTCCTTCATTTTTACGGCCTCCTCTTTTCCAGCCGCTTTTATCGTAAATCCTGCCCTTCGCCCGCCGTCATTATCGGATATCTGTACAAAATAATTAGCTCGCTGAGGAAGATGAATCGCTGCGGGAGTGGACGGGATAGCTTTACAAGAGGCGAAGGGGAACAAATTGCATCTCGCTGTGATTTACGGTGCTGAGACACAGGACGGCCGCCCGGCCGCCCAGCTGACCGGCGGCACCCGCCGCTAATAAATATCTACACTACTGTAAGAAATAACTAAAAGTAAGTTACCTTTCTTTATGGAAAATGTAACTTTTACCAACCTACCATGTGATATTAACAGAGCTTCAGTCAGTATGTTACTGCAGAACGACGTGTTCCTTCACCGTCGACCAGTTGAACAAGTTGTTATTTTTATAATTGTAAAGTGAGAATATCTGCGTCATGAAACGCCATGTTATTTTATTTTATAGGGTTTTATAAGATGATCGAAAAATATAACTATTTTCTTTCTAAAATATTAAGTTGGTAAAACCCACGTGACACAGTACTTCTAGCTAAGAGTCGAGTTGTTCATGAAGAATTACATGTTTTTTTGTTTTTTTTAGCAAAACTCAGCAAAATCATTTGTGCAGGCAAAAATAATAATGTTTAGTAGAACTCCTATTCATATTTCAATTCATATTCATCATATTTCACACACCTTAAAGGTTTTTGGGGAAATTTCCTGAGAGCTAGGCTCGCCGATCCCCTCTGTATCCATGCATTGAGCTAACACCGTTAGCATTCTGGATAACACAGGGATGAAATAGGCGTCGACCTTCTGGTAGAATCTGGGTGAAGAAAGACGAGGAAACAACTTGCCAAAATACTGGAGTAACCATTTTAAACTCAATAGTTATTTTCTCCAGTGGTTACCGGCTGTGCCGCCCTGTGTGCGGAGCGGCTCCAGCGCCGGTGCTAAGCGGTGGCTGTTTGCGCTAATGTGACTTTGATGGTTTGGTTTGAGTCGCTGTAGCGCTGCGTTGCTAACGGCTGTGGAAGTGGCCGCAGACGAGCTCCGCTGCCTCCATTTGCTTTTGGCTGCTTGCTGCCATTTTTAGGGTTGACACGAGATAACGGCTGTGATGATTTGAACATTGTGTGTGTGTGTGTGTGTGTGTGTGTGTGTGTGTGTGTGTGTGTGTGTGTGTGTGTGTGTGTGTGTGTGTGTGTGTGTGTGTGTGTGTGTGTGTGTTGGTAGAAATGGAAACCTTGAAGGGAAACCGTTTTGGGGGGAAATTAGCGTTTTATAGTTCTAAAAGTAGCTGTATTTAAAAAATAATAATGATAAAATAATAATCTCATTTTCACCTACACTTTAATGCGTACTTTGTCTTAAATAACTCAGCTGAGACACTGGAATGTGTGTTTCCCTAATTTGACAGGAGCTACACTAGTTGGATCCCAGTGCAGCCATGCAATGCGCTAACACAGTTATCATGTGGAACTGAAGTGTCCCTTTAACGTCGCCGCTCATTTTTCTGCTGAAAGGCAGATTCGTCCGGTCCAAAATTAAATGATGTGGGCGTTATTCATTGTCCCTTGCACACGCACACACGTGCGCGCACACCCACCGTTTTGATGTCTTTACTTTGTTTATTAGCGGTTCATTTCATGATTGAAATGGAGGTTTGGGTCCTCACGCGCCGTAAATCACTGTCAGCCGGCGTTCAGGTCTTTGTTTCGCATTTCCATCAAATGCCCACATGGCTTGTTAGACGCTGGAGCATGAGGCCACGCCCCCCAGTGTTCGGCTCCGCCCCCCTGACAAACTGCTCCGCCCACGGGCCGACAGATGGTCGCGGCTCCCAGAAAACCATTCCTCAAGCCTCGTTAAATGGCTCGTGTCTCTCTCTGCTCCCCGCTTGACAGGATGTGTGAGTGACGACGGACCAGCGTCGCTCGGAAACTCTTGAGCGCCATGACTGATGAGGGAATCAGCCATTTTTGTCAATATCTTGATGAAGATATGTGACATATTTTGGTTGTTTCATTTGTCAATATAACAATTAAACAATTGCACTAAAATTGCAGGAATTGATAATATGCATTCTGCATATCACAGGAACAACAAATACAATTAACTTTCAATTCAACAGCCCCAAATATCAGACAAACATCAAGAGGAGAAAAACGAACATTTTTATTTATTGCGTTAGTGAAATGCATAATGATGTCTAATAACATTTAATAATTAAAACATCTTCTTTATATTCCAATTTTTATTGTTTTTAATATATTCTGAACATATTTAGCACATTAATGTGCATAAAGTGTCTTAAATTCAGTTTTCAGATTTTTGGCCAATTTTAACAAGATAATATAATTTTTGCCGCTGGTTTGAAACCCCTGATTTAAAGTCTGAAACCAGAGCTTTTTTTTTTTTTTATTATCCTCTCATGAGGACAAAATGTGAAGTTTTGAATTGACACTCGGGACCCGTGTTTTGTGATTTGATGGGGTGTTAAATTACACACAATGATGAATGAAAAAAAGTGATGAAGGGTGGAATAGTGAGCGGGCGGTGAAGGGAATCCCTCCTTGTCCTGTAAAAGGCAGCAGCTTTCTTACCGCGTTATCGTCGTCTGCTGTGAGCCCTCTGTGTGAAAAGCGACACAATCAGGGTTCCACAGTGCGTGAACTCGCCCTAAACACACACACACACACACACACACACACACACACACACACACTGAACAATGAGGCCTCGCACCTCGGTGTGAGCCTCCGGGTCGTGCCGAGGGTTCGAGACCCTGCAGCGCTGGGCTCTGTTCTCTGCCCTCGTTAGGGAAATGGTTCAAAACAAACAGATTCCTGACTGGATGTTTACTCTGTGGTAGTTCTCATGCCAGCAGGGCCGTCACACGTCATGACAATTATTACGTAATCACCTGATCACCGCAATTAGTGGATCAGCTCGCCATCCTTTTGTGCAACAGTTCCTTTTTAAGGAACTGAATCTGAATCCATCCATCAGAATTTAAGGAGGATTTTAACCCAATGTCGGAAAGGTGGCGACGAATAGAAAGTGGAATTGTCTCCATGTGTAATGTCAGTAAATAGGTTTTATTTTTCACCATCGCAGGCTGATACTGTGATCTGAAAATCAACAAAAACTGAAATAAACAAACAAAAGGGAGAATTCAGTTGTAAATTAGCAGCTAAAATGGAACGTGAGTGACAGCCCGACAAGATGTATTTACAGTAGTTTAATGACTTGGAGACATCGCTGCGTCTCACGTTCTATACAGTGTTGGACTGATGATGTTGGGTCTTGGTCTTCGGGGACCACAGAAAAATGATGAATAGTTTAATTTCCAAGACGTCAGAGAATGTCCAGTCATGACTGAATCCTAGTTTCACTATCTCCCTGACGAGACAGACTGAATCAGATCTAACAATATAGATGGACGGACAGATGGATTGATGGACGGACGGACGGACGGACGGATGGATGGACGGATTGACGGATGGACAGATTGATGGATAGATGGACGGACGGGCGGGCGGAGAGATGGATGGATGGATAGGCGGATAGATACTTCGTTGATCCCCAGAGGGAAATTCTAGTGTCACAGCAGTTCACATCAAAATAGGTAATAATAATATAATAAGAATTAATAAGCAATAAACCTGAGGATTGCCTGAAAAACTGGCAATATACAGTAAAGCTAGGGATTAGCTCGATGATAGAAAAAATATTGGATGTACAATAAAAATAAACAATAAAAATTGGCTATTAGAACAACCTTCTGATGGACAACGAGTGAAAACCAAGGATGAACAAGAACAATGAAAAAGCAGAGAAATCAAGCAAACAAACAAGAAAAGCTGATTGATCCAGAGACTTAATCTCATCAAATTGAAATTAATAAATCAATTGAGATAATACATGAATCTGGAATAAGTGTGTGTGTGTGTGTGTGTGTGTGTGTGTGTGTGTGTGTGTGTGTGTGTGTGTGTGTGTGTCTGTGTGTGTGTGTGTGTGTGTGTGTGTGTGTGTGGGCGGGCGGGCGGGCGGGCATGTGGGGGTGGGTGGGTGTTTAGGGGTCGCGCCCGGCCTCCCGCCTCCTCCATTGTCCTCTAGTCGGGGCCATTAAGTTAAATGGGGCTCCAGCAGGAAGCCAGGGGGCCGTTTACGACCCGCGGCCGCTGTCCCGGCCAACAAGCAGTTTACTAATGGAAGGTGCTCGCCTAAATAAAGCTTAATGGCTCCTTTAATTTTTTTTTTCTTTTCGGTGTGCTCAAGGTATTAAACGGGAGATAAAGGCCCAGGAAATTCCTGTGGGTGGGGGAGGGGGTAGGCTGGTTAACAGGGTTATTTACCCCTGCCCACTCTTACGCGAGTCCCCCGGTTAACTGGGCCCAGTTAACAGCGGTAGAGCAGGAGGTTTACACATCCACGCTGCGGCAATCAGATTAATTTAATGTGATTGAATTAGCTGCTCCTGGTTGACGACGCCCACGGGGCTCCTTAAAATAAGTGTTCAAAATGTTATTTCTTCCCTTTGTTCCCTGCAGGCTCCTGTACAGTTTGGCTTTCAACGCCCGCTTCCTGAGACATCTGTGGCACCTCATCGCATCCATGACCACCAAGATGATCACGGGGTGAGTTAGTTTGCACTGTACTTCCTGTTTGGAGACTGAACTTCCTGGTTTGTACATTGTGCTTTCCTGTTTGAACATTGTTCTTTCCGGTTTGAACATTGTGCTTCCTGGTTTGAACAATGTACTTCCTAGTTTGAGCAATGTACTTCCTGGTGTGAACATTGTGCTTCCTGGTGTGAACGCTGTGCTTCCTGGTGTGAACGCTGTGGCTCCTGGCGTGAACGCTGTTCTTCGTGATGTGAATGCTGTTCTTCGTGGTGTGAACGCTGTGCTTCCTGGTGTGAACGCTGTGCTTCCTGGTGTGAACGCTGTGCTTCCTGGTGTGAACGCTGTGCTTCGTGGTGTGAACGCTGTGCTTCGTGGTGTGAACGCTGTGCTTCGTGGTGTGAACGCTGTGCTTCGTGGTGTGAACGCTGTGGCTCCTGGTGCGAAACGCTGTGGCTGCTGGTGCGAAACGCTGTGGCTCCTGGTGCGAACGCTGTGGCTCCTGGTGCGAACGCTGTGGCTCCTGGTGCGAACGCTGTGGCTCCTGGTGCGAACGCCGTGCTTCCTGGTTTTAACGCTGTACTTCCTGTTCAGCTCCATGGTGCCGCTGCTGCAGGTGATGTCCCGAGGCTCTCCCATGTCTCTGGACGACTCGAACCGCATCATCCCTCTGTTCTACCTGTTCAGTTCCCTCTTCAGCCACTCGCTCATCTCCGTGCACGACAGCGAGTTCTTCGGCCACGAGCTGGAAGGTTGGTGTCCAGCAGCACCTTTTATTGGTGGTGTTTTCATGTATTTGATCTATTTGGTGAATGGCTTCACGTGGCCTCTAGTGAGTAAGATACAGCTGTCTACCTTCAAAAGATCCTTTTAATAGACTACACTGCAGGGGTCTCAAACCATCGGCCTGGGTGCCACATCCAGGACAGCTTAGTGCGGCCTGCTTGATATGTATAATATATGGTGTAATGTGTCCTGCAAATGAATTTGAAAATCACAACGATGAATCAATCCACGCAATTTCACTGAAGGTTTTCAGAATATATAAAAGAGAATATAAAAAAGTTTTGTTTTTTTTGTGGTTATGTGTCTATAGTATTTTTAACACACGTATTATTAGGCAGTTCACTAATGCGTGGTGTAAAAAGATTTGTTTTTCCCTTGACGTTCAATGCTGCCCCCCCAGGAGAAGACAGCCTGGCCAGTGGCCCCCAGGTACTTTGGTTTGAGACCCCTGCTTTACTCTGTGTTTGATTTGAGATGATTGATTAGTGATGTGTATTTTGGTGTGCCATCAATGACCATTAGTCTTGAAGCGACGCGCCCGTTCTGCATGCTAACTGTGTTAGCCCAGTACAGTGCTGCAGAGGGGATCAGCTAGCCTAGCTCCTGTGAAATTAGGGAAATAAGACCTTCCGGTATCTCAAAAGCTGAGTTATTTAAGAGATACATCTGAAAATATAAAAACAAAATTGTGTTTTTAAATCCAGCTAATTTTGGAACGAGGATGAAGTCTGAAGTATCGAAATATTAATCCTGCCACAGAAATTGGAGTCTCCCTTTTGAAGGTTCATTATGCGCCGTTTAATGGAAGCCAGAAACCAGACGAACTGGTGTGTTGTGTTGCTTCCCCAGTAGGCGGCGGCCAGTCGTCCATGATGCCCTTCACGCTGGCGGAGCTGGTCACGCTGTCACGCTGCCTGCGCGACGCCTGCCTGGGCATCATCAAGCTGGCGTACCCCGAGACCAAGACGGAGCACCGCGAGGAGTACATGGCCGCCTTCCGCAGCGTGGGCGTCAAGACCAACGCCGAGGTGCAGCACAGGATCCAGGCGGAGCAAAAGCGCTGGGTGCAGCTCTTCAAGGTGGGACTTGGTGTACTGGGTTGTACACGGTCGTACACTGGCTGGAAGTGTTGCACGGTAGTGGTTAGCATCACATCAAAACAATAGGCAATGATAATAGATTAATAAATCTAAAAGATTTCAAATTTATTTTCATAAATTTGATGGAATACGATAAACTATTTAATAAAAAGCAGCAAAAATGTTGCTATGTATAATAAAGATAAAATAATATAGAAAAATAGAAACAATATGGAATCAAGCTAAAAGTGAACCAAAAATGGCAATATACATTTAACCTAATGATTAACAAAAAATGTGTCAATGTTCAACAAACATCTATAGCGATAACTCGCATTTTGTGAAAAAACGGAAATTGTACAGTTTACATCCATGTGAAACAATATCTGTGCATAAACTGTGTCACATATAATGTAATAACTAATGTTGATAATATAGTTATGATGTATCATCTCACAAGTTGCTTTCAGAAACAGATGGTTCATGCAGCGTTAAAGAAACTGTTTTACTGCACCTCACATTGATCTTAGATTTAGGGTTAGATTTACATGTTTCCTTCTGAGTGTAAGGGTAGACATGTCATCACAACTTTCATAAAATTAACAAAAGAATACTTTTACGAGTAAATGGTCCATGACGGTGTGAGGTAGAGCCGCTGGGTGTGTGTACAGACAACATCAGTGTTTACTAAGAGGAAACGAGGCTCAGACTCCTCTCTGTCTGTCTGTCTGTCTCTCTCTCTCAATTTCAATTCAAATCGAAAAGGCTATTATTTTCAAAGCAGGTAGAAAACAAAAAACAAAACTGAAAATTAAAATGTTGCAGTCGAAAATATATATGGTGGTTACCTCAGGAAAAAAAACACCACCACAGCGACGGACCACAACCTGCACATTCACAGCAAGTTGGATGATGATGTCACAGAGCGTCTTACGCTAAATCTCATCTCGTTCCATCACCTCATCCAAAGTTTTCCAAGGTCGTGAAGCATAACAGTTGGCTAGTTCCAGTCAAATTTTCTCAGTTTTTCACTATTTTCTGCTCCTTATGTGGCTCAGTGTTGGTGAAACTTGAACCACAAGATGTCTGCGACGTCCCGGTTCTAACGACACCTAAACTGCATCTGTAGCGGGCAGCAATCAATCTGCTCCGGACGCTTCCAGGCCGAAAAATTCAGAGTATAATGATAAAATTCCGAACAATAACAACAGGGGTCCAACATTATTAGGGGTCCATTCCTAACAGAATGGACCACTAATAATTAATACAATATACGGAAGATTAAACAAAGAATGTAATCATTATAAGGAAAGCTGTCTCTCTCTCTCTCTCTCCCCCTCTTTCGCTGTACCCCCTTCTACTCTTAACAATCTGTGACTTTGCGTCCCTCTCTCTCTGACGCGTCTCCATGGCGACGGGTGAGGATATCGCCCTCAGGCTTTTTAAAAAATAAAGGATCTGCTCCCGTTTTCCGGAACGACCCTTCAAAGTGGCGGGCGGCGGCAGGAACGCACTTTCCAAATTGAACGCCGGGATTTACAGTCGGTTTAGCGCCGCTGACCCCCGGCGCGCTAATGTTTAGCCGGTGTCACCGGCCGTCCCTCGCTCTCCTCCATCACTTCCATTGTCCGACTATCCGTTTAATTGAAAGAAGTTAATTGAATGAAAATGATCAACTAAGCTCGTATTAATATTGCTAATGGAACGTTCTTCTTGGCTGTGTTTGGAGAGCCGTGTCACGCCGGAGTTTGGGAAAGGCCCATTAAGGCTCGCACTTAACCCGATGGGCTAATTAAGGAATGCTTATTCATTCACCCAGTCACCCCCCACCCCACCCACCCCCACGCGCCTTTTACTGCGTCCTGCACTCGCTGTTATTGCCGACTCCCGTCGACTCGCGTGATTGCCGGAGATTGATTGTGAAAGTGGGCAGAACGAGGTGCTTTGGAGAAGGAACGCTTCGATTGGGACGACCCGGTTCGCTTGTTACGTGGGAACCGAAGATCTGTGACCGTCATGGCCGCCGGGCGCCTCCGCCACATGAGGGGACCGGTCGATCCGTCCGGATGGAGGGAGGGCCGCAGTGTGGGCCCCGTTCAGAGCGGGCGACCCGATCGCAGGTGGACGACCCTGTGTCAGGTGCGATGAGGCTGAGATCGGTTCTTGACGAGTCACCGGGTAAATTGTTTCTCAGACTCTTCGTTTGTTCGGTTTGTTTGGTGAGCGGGCGACCGGCGACTTCCAGCACCATGAACCAGAGTCAGAGTCGGTTTGGCTCTGAGTTGGGTGTGGGATTCCAACAGGAACTATTTGCTCCTGTCAAAAGTATTTATTTTGGTGGAATGTAACGTGTAAATCATACACCTTCAAATATGAATTTTGCCAAATAACGTAGAGTCGCGAAACAAAGCAATCGGCTCGAAAACTCATTTCCCAGAATGATGTTGCGTGCGAAGACGAGTGTGGAAAAATAACAAAGGCGTGTTCGCTATGAATAACAAACACGACCAGACGTCACCGACCGCATCCGTTGGGGGCTGAAACTGTCTGGCCGGCAACTCGGACATCTTCAATATATAATCTACGCATTTCATACTTTGGTTGGAAGTAACCCCTCCACGGTCCTGCCAGGAACCACAGGTACCCGGGCGTGTGCTCTGGTGCTTGCCCCCCCCTCCCCCTGCAGGGCGCTGTTCTTTTATACGACCCGTAAAGGACGCCGTCATGGCTGAACTTAGAAAATGCTGTTCCTCTCAAGGATGGAACGCCCGTTTACACACACCCCCACTCTGAGATGTGTGTGTGTGTGTGTGTGTGTGTGTGTGTGTGTGTGTGTGTGTGTGTGCGCGCGCGCAGGTGATCACCAACCTGGTGAAGATGGTCAAGGCTCGGGACATCAGACGACCTTTCTGTCCTGGAGGTCACTGGCTCTCCAAGGAGATCAACATCAGAGCAGATAAGGTCTGGAGTCGTCTCCCCCTCTGTCTCCCTCCCTCGCTGTTTCACTGTCTTTCTCTCTGTCCGTCTGCCCCCCCCCCCCGTATTAAACCCGGTCACGTCTTAATAAAATGACTCACTCTTTGGCCTTGTTGAGGAATGACGATTCCCACTTATCCTTATTAGTACAAGTTTAAAAAGCTGCTCAGTGTAAAATAAAAATCAGTCCTTATGGAAAACAGAGCTTAGGGACACAGTGGAGTCCAATGGTCATTTCAGGACAGGAGACGACTATTTCTTTGACATCAAAATTCACGTTTGTAGAAGGGAGCAGACTAAGGCCTGTACTTGTGTGAAAGGTATTTCATCTTTCTTAGTGTTATTCCCAATACGACACTTGGTTTACAGGGTCTCTGCAGGTCCTTTGAAACAGGGGTTCTCAAACTTTCTGGCTGGCGACCCCTTAAAAAAAAAAAAGGGTCAAAGGGTCTCCCGACCCCGTCATTCCGACTCGCCGATGTACGATCTAACAGCAGCATGGTTAAGTACACATAGGAACAAGGGCTGAGCCATTTGGGAAAATAATCAAATTGGTATTTTTTTTTACCAATATTGCGATTTAGTATGTAATGTTATTGATTTATTTTTTTGTTCCTCCTTCATCTTCTGTATTATTCACTAAAACAAGCAATAAATCATTCTGTACTATGACCAACACAACACTGGATACAGTCAACATGTCAATTGCTCTTTCCTGTCGACCACGCCCATGTGTTATGATGAAATGAGATGAATTGATGCACGAGTTGATATGAATAACACATCTTTATTGAAATATTCAATACAAAAATCTTCAATCACAGTAGAATATTGACTCATTGATTTCACTTCAAGCCTTGTAAGGGTTGAATCTGAAAAATATGCAGTGTTTCGGCAGAAATGTGGTTTTTGATTAAAAAATGTCGCGCGCATACGTCCACACACACAGAGCGCCGCAGCGCATGCTTGGGGGCGGCTCTATGCTCATTAAGTTAAAAAAAGTAAAAAAAATAAAATAAAAAATCTTTTTAAAGCAGCGCACCGTGGCCCGGGGTCCTGCCCACTGGTCTCAGTGGGACGTTCGCTTGAAACAATCGTTTCTCTGTCGTTCCATGAGGAGACGTGAAGTCAAGTAAAAACACACTGTTCTGGCTCGTGCAACGCAAGCTCGCTCAGCGACGCTCCCCCAATCGCAGCCGTTGCGATTTGAAAAATTGCGTTCGGTTAAACTGCGTTGCACGAGCCCTGATTCAAACCCCTGTGGAGTTGGCACCCCACGTGATTAGAGTTTGAATACAATTATTGCCATTCGTGCCGCTATGGTTTTTGATATATTTAACATATTTCCTGAGCTGTTATTTAACTTTCCAACCCGGCGTCGTCCATATCGCTTGAAAATAGTCCCCGTTCGTTCGTGCCACGTTCGTGCCGTCATCACCATTTGTGCGGGGCAGTCCCGCATGTTGGACAGTTGGAGCTTGTAAATTGAAATATATTTTCGTCATTTCGACACTTATTCCCGTGTGTGCTGTGGCGAGTCGGCGCAGCAGCATCTTTTCTGACAGCAAAGTGGCCTCTCCTGTCCTGCGCTGCCGGGGGACAGGTGGGGGAGGGGGAGCTGCTTTGGTGACAGGGACGCTCCGTGCAGCTCCAAACCTTCCTCTTGGAACAGGTCCAGAGATCCCGAAGTCGCTCGCGCGCTCTCTCCCTTATGGAGAATGTGGCCTACTGAAAGGTTCTTCGTGCATCTACTGAATCATTTAACTGAGAGAACTATTTCTGAAAAAATATTTTTATTTTTGAAAAATTATTCAATAAGTATTATTATTCCTTTTTTTTCTTTTTTTGTGCATGTTCAGAAATTCATCTGGCGTCACCCAGAAAACATTTGGCGACCCCCCCCCCCCGAGGGGTCGGGACCCATAGTTTGAGAACCCCTGCTTCAAAACTGTTTCACAAACACTGGGTCTAACCCTAAGTCCTAATTTTGTCTGTATTTAGTTTTTGTCATAGACTGATTCAGTTCATTTACTGTTCTGACTGTTTTGAACTAATACTGAACTCTGCCCTCTAAACTTACCTGAAATCCCTATTTTCTCTTAGATTTCGTTAAAATTTGTCCTGAAAAGGTCTTCAGTTTGCCTTTCTTCTCTTTTGAACTCTTCCCCTGGTTGAGGAAAAGTAACATCTTGGTCAAAATGTGCATTTTATGTTTGTTTTTGTTGTCAACATTTAGTCGTTAAGCTTTGAAGTGTTTCCTAGCAACGCAGTGTCAGCGAATGTTAAATTTAGCCTTTTAGTGTTAAGTCCAGTTGATTGATTGATTGGTGGATTGATTGTGCAGGTGACCCAGCTGTACGTTCCCTCAGCCCGCCACGTCTGGAGGACCAGAAGGTTGGGACGTATCGGACCTCTGCAGTCCACCCTCGACGGTAAAACAAATGGCGTGTTCTGCTTTTTCCAAGAACTAAATACAAACAGATTAAAGCAACACTGGTTTTTTTTACCTTTAAAATAACAGCTTCAGAATCATTTTGATGGTACACTGACTATGGGGAATGGCACCGCTTTCATTCCCACCTGCCTGTCACGTCACTTCCTTGATGTTTGGCTCGGGAATTACCTTTTTTTTTTTTTTTTTTTTTTCTTGCTTGGTTAAAAAAAAAAAAAAGACCTACATTATAAACCTGCCGGTCAAAATGTCCAGTAATAATGCTCATACAAAATGTAGCCGCTCCGTCTCCCCGGCGGCGCGGGTGAGAGGGGCCGGTCCTCCCTGTTATCACAGGGTTTTCCCAGGCTCTGGTTCACCCTCTGACTGGCGCGTGCGAGCACATCTGCCAGGCCGAGCACATCTGGTCCCTACAGGGAGAGGGAGCAGGGGGCCCCACGCCCCGCGCCCTGTCTCCTATCGAGGGAACCGTGGACTGAGTTTTAATATATAATAAAAGGACTATTTTGTTACTTTAAAGTACAGGCAGTCCCCGGGTTACGAACGAGTTCTGTTTTTAAGTCTGTAAGTCTAATTTATATCTAAGTCGGAACAGTTAGGTACTGTTCTCATCTAGCGTCAATTAGTCAAATGCTTCTTCATCTTAAATATAATACAATAAAAATGACAAATGTAAGTACAGTATTTAGAATAGAGAGAGAGTGAGGACAGCGTGGTGTTGTCCTCCCTCGGGCTGACGAACTGCTGAAAACGTGTGTTTTGAGTGTTGCACGAAATAGTAGTAGTGGTAGTATTAGTGGTGGTCGTAGTAGTTTAGTAGTGGTCGTAGTAGTTTAGTAGTGGTAGTAGTAGTTTAGTAGAAGTGGTGGTAGTAGTTTTGTAGTGGTGGTAGTTGCGGTGGTGGTAGTGTAGTACTGGTGGTGGTGGTAGTGGTAGTGTGGTGGTAGTAGGAGTGGTAGTAGTGTAGTACTAGTGGTGGTGGTAGTAGTAGTGGTGGTGGTGGTGGTGGTAGTAGTGGTGGTGGTAGTAGTAGTAGCGGACAAGTAGTCTGCCCGTTGGTTAGTCTGAACCATCGTATGTAACTGGGTGTTTTTAAGCAGTAGGCTTTATGGAGGTCAGTACGTAGGTTGTGGCGTTCAGAACCTGGACTTCCTGTGGTTAACTGAACATGTTGAGTTGGTTAAACAGGATGCTTTGACCAGGCTTGAAAACAAACACAAGCTTTAAAAAAAAAGGTGCCTTTGGAAGGCGACCAAATTCCTGTAATTTTAAAGAAGTGAGTTAAAATGACCCAGGACGTGATATTTACCGAGCGTTTGAATTGTTCACTTCCGTATCAGCGTTCTTTTCCTGTGAATCATTATTCCATCAGTTTGACTGCATGTCATCACGTTTTAACTGGCCTTTAAAAGTGTTTTTCTTTTGTAGCTGCGTGACCTTTTATCAGTTGCAGGAATAATCAGCACTAAGCTATTATTTAGAAATTCTAGTTATTTAATCATCGGCAGGAATGCTGCTGATTTGCAAAAGATTGTAAATATTGGATCTCAGTCTTTAGACACACATCAGGTATTGTTAAAATTTGAACAGCAGCTGTTAGGTTTCACTACTCCACGTCCCCCCGGTTCTCCATTTAAGGTTCAGTGTTGTAATCTTCAAGCCAGCTCTCCTTACAGTGTTAGTTTGATCATTTATAGAAGTTCATAGAAGATATCAAAGCTGCAGCTTCTCACTGGGCTTCCATGCACGCCCATGGGGCAAACATTTAAGACTGAAAACAACTTGATCCTTTTAGAAGACTAGAGACACCAAGTAGGGGACTAGTAACAGGAAGTAAGTGTCTAGAAACAGGAAGTAAGGGTCTAGAAACAGGAAGTAAGGGTCTAGAAACAGGAAGTAAGGGTCTAGAAACAGGAAGCAAGGGTCTAGAAACAGGAAGCAAGAGGCTAGAAACGAGAAGTGAGACTACAAACAGGAAGTAGGAGACTACAAACAGGAAGTAAGAGACTTGAAACAAGAGACTAGACACGAGAAGTTAGACTACAAACAGGAAGTATGAGACTACAAACAGGAAGTCAGGAGCTACAAACAGGAAGTAAGTAAAAGGTATTTTGTTTGTTTGGTTTGCCCCATTGGGGCAAAAAAAAAGTGCAATCCCTCACAACACCCAAGAAATATCGATTTTTATATATATATATATATTATTTTTTTTATAGATCCAATGCCTCATTTGTATGAAATTTACCAAATGTCGTGCTGAAAGTCCGAAGGGAATATAATATCATATAATATAATGTAATATGGCGACCTGCAGGAGCTTTTACTCCCTGGTGTGAAAGCAGCTGAGAACAATGAGCGTCTCATTCCAGCTCGGGCAGAATAAATCCAGTGAGTGTGAACGGACCCGCCGAGGCCCGTTTCCCTGTTCTCTTCTCATTTCCTTAAATGGCCGGGCTGCCAGCTGATGAACGAGCGGCGTATCGAGTTCTGCGAGGCCCCGTATTTCTCCCGCAGGATGGCGGGCTGATGGGGAGGATACGGATCGGATTGACAAATTGGGCAGAATAATTGAGCTGTGGTGAAAGTGGAGCACGCAGACGGAGAGAGCCTTTTAGCTGTTGTGGCAGTTTCTCGCTCCTCGTGGACTAAACGGTCGAGCGCTGGAGTTAAACACAAAGCAAACGTCTCCTTAATGGATCCAGCCGGGTGGGCGGAGGGCAGCTAATTAAAGTGAAGGAACGATGGAGCTGTTTTTAATGGCCGTCCTGAAGGTGAGGTGTTCTGAGCCTCCTGCAGACGGTCCCACTTCCTGTTTCCTCCTCCAATCGGGAAATTGAGGGGTGTGGTTCAGGGCTGAATCTCACAATTCGGTTCAATATCGATTCAGTGTGATATCAAGGAGACGGCTCACGATGTGATTCCGTATCGATGTGTTGACGTTTTATACACAATAAGAACTGCTGTTCCACCATCTGAAGTCTTATCATGAAAATATTTCCCGGAACGGATTTAGAATTGTAATATTTCAATAAGTTTGTGACTGTGGTCGTATTAAACTTGAGGAAAACGGTCGAGTAACCTCAGCACCGATAGGACTTTTTCCAAATGGATTGAGGAACGGACACGGAGAGTAGCTTTTCTATCTCAAGCGTTTCCAAAAATGTTCTGATACTGGAACTGGAAACGGACACTGGGAGAGCGAGATTATTTTGATTTGAAACTTTGCGAAGGTGTCACCTGCTTTTGTTCAAAAATCAACCGAGAATAACAAACACGCAGGGTCTTCGACATCACACATCTCCTTCATGTTTTAACTGAATTTGTCGGGATTAGTGTTGGTGCCAGGGTGAACTGGTTTCTACAACCTGGTTTCCTTGCCTCCCCATCTTTAATAAGTCAGTTCTTCATTGTCTTCCACGGCGTCTTTCTTCTTCATTCTTGGTACATTTTGGAACTCTGGTTATCTCCCACCGTTGTGTCTGTGTGTGTGTGTGTTCACCTGCTCTGCCGCCGGACTGTGTTTCCACGTGGTATTATGGGCTGGATGGGGCGTCATTGTTCAGGTGTGAAGCTCCTCAGAGCGTCAGGTTGAACATTAACGCTGCTGTTGTGTTAGCTGAGCTCACAAAGTGGCAGACGGTCTAGACGCTCTGTTTACAGGCCGCTAATCACCGCGAGCAGTCAGAGTCAATAGTTCAGCCGTCTTGAAAATGGCTTTTCGTCAGAATTCAATCATCTATAACGAGTTAATAGTTGTGACAGAAATTAATTATTTTTTAGATCGTTCTGATCCAAGGCTCCTACTCCAATCCCACCGGTCAGAGAATACGGGAGGAAGGGAAAAGTGTCCGAAAAGCTTGAAACGCAAAAGACAAAAGAATTTTGTTCGAATCCAGTTAAGATGTTTAACATCTTTGGGATTTGGGAGAGGAAAACAAACAAAGAGCCCAGCTTACGCCACAGGACGAGAGAGTTAAGTCTCTCCAGGTCTCGAGGGAAGTGTCAGGAAATCTCTGTTTTTGAGTCATTGGGAATCAACCTGAGTAATCGGCATCAGAATCTTTTAAATTGATCCAGTATTGAAAAGATAGAATACCTTCAACGCTGTGGGGTCAATGAAGTTATTGAGGAACAAGGGTCATGGCTGCCCTGTTTTACTATGTATCGAAAAATAAGGTTTAGGTTCAAATAAATCAGGGTTTTCCATGGAGGGACCATTTGACCAGTTGGTCAGTGATCAGTTTGAGATGGATTGTATAAAAAGAAGAATAGCAAAAAGAAAATTGCAATATGCAATAAACCTCAAAATGAACGAGTAGAGATCATTTGGTCATATACAATAAACCTAACAATTAAGAAGTAAAAAAAAATCAGTAAACCAGAAAATGAAGCCTAAAAATAAACCAACAATAAAATAAATTGGCAAATATACAATAAACCTAATGATGATCAATAAATATAAACCTAGAAGATCAACAAGAAAAATGAACCTAAACAAGGGAAATAAATGTCAACATTATTAACTATCTCTTTTATTTGTGTTTATAAAGTATAAAGTCTCGGCTCCTTCAGTGTGAGCTGGAATCCCTGCGCTCTCCATCCTTTTTAGAAACAAGTCTTTAAGTGTGTGACGCTGCACGTTGCCTGGTCTGGACAAGTCTTCTGAATGTCTTGCGGTGTGTTGGTGGTATGAGAGACGTAACGGCGGCCATGTTGTGTTGGCAGTGGGCTTGGAGCCTCCTCCGCTGTCGGTGTCTGAGGAGCGACACCTGGCCATCCTGACGGAGCTCCCCTTCGTGGTTCCCTTTGAGGAGCGGGTCAAGGTACCACGTCACCACCCAGTGTTTTAATGCTCTTTACTGTGTGCGGCTGTGTAAGATGGAGATTCCTTAAAGGGGTTTTGTTGGCATCCGCTGTTTGCCGGCAGATCTTCCAGAGGCTGATCTTCGCAGATAAGCGGGACATCCAGGGCAGCGGACCGTTCCCCGACGGCATCAACGTCACCATCAGACGCAACTACATCTACGAGGACGCCTACGACAAGCTCTCTCCTGAAAACGGTAATTACCAGAGGTTTTACACACTTAGCACCAGTGAACAGGGATAAAGGTCCAAGGAAATTTTTTTTATATATATATTTTTTATTTATTTTTAACTTTAGCTGGTGTTGACTGGGAGTGCCGAAAGTCAAGCTTTAAATTTTTTCTTCTTTTTCTTTTTCTTCAGAATCGATCAAATCTTTTCTTTTCTAAGTTTATATTGCTTATTTAAAAAAAAATCATATATTAAATGGGAAAAAAAAACCTGCTAATACAGGTTTTCTATTTTTGATATCTAGCTGTTTAATACGATTTTTTTTTAATTAATATTTAATTTTTGAGACATTATTTAATATCATTTGGTCGACCCACCAACCTACTGACTAGAAACTGACTTTGCACAAACCAAACGGGTATCTTCGGTGATATCAAGTCTAATATCACAATATTCATATTTTATTATATCGATATCAATATTATGCTGATGTATCGTCCAGCCCCGCTGCCTCCCCCATGTCTCATGCAGACATTCGATCTTCCCTAATCAGGTTGTAATGATCAGATTTGAGGTGAAAACAGCACCACAGCTTGAAACTCTGGCTGCTCTCAGTAAGATCCCGGCAGGGAGGCAGAGGAGGCCACGCTGCGTTCAGGATGAAGGTTACCTCTCACCTCCCTCAGACTATTGGATTTCGGTAAAGCGTAATTGTGATTATAATTGAGCGCATAAAAGAGGAATCAATTATTTTAACTCACCTCTCTTTGTGTGTGGATTTAAAAGGGCACTTTTGTGGGGCGGTATGATTAAAATAAGTAGTAGGATGCCTTAGACGTGACGCGTATCATTTATGTGTCTGTAAGTTATGGCCGCCGTGATTTATCGCCGGCGCCGCAGATTAATTACGCTGAAACACAGCCTCTCGTGCAGCGGGATTTGAATACGCCGCAGAGCTGGGAAATATCCAGCCAGATGCAGAAATCACCGAAAATGACAAGAAATACGGACAGTTTGTCCCTTTTCAGGTTCTTTTTTCTCTATCTGTAGAAAGAATCACCAGCAGAGATGAATTGCAGCGTTGTGGTAAAATTCCAAAACAAAAGTCAAGTATCATTGATTAACTGATCAATGGTTCTTAATCAGTCAAATAGAATATCAAAAGCAAAACAACATATACAGCTATAAAGTCCTTAAAATCACCAATAGGCTAAAATGAGTAATGACACATAAAACAGCAGATAAAATAAATCTAATGATTGAGGGCGCTGTTAACACTGATTGAGCCGCCGTTCTGAGGTTGTGCCTAAATACGGAGAAATGTATTTTCTATGGAGTGAATCAGACGGATGCCCGTGACCTTGGCTGGTTCACCTGAAGGTCAGAAGCCTCTCCGACGCTCAGCTGTCAATCACAGCCGGGATGAATACGACCCCGTTAATGGGATTGAACGGCAACTTGTCGACTTACTCGCCTCGTGGGTGTGAACTCCGCAGCCAAACGGTTTGAAACGCACGGGTTCTGAAGCTGCTTTTATGTGCGCTCATTAAAAATAGCATAAAATATGATACCGTAGAGCGGCTTCATAACCTGTTCATTACACTGTAAAAACAACGTGCTGATTGAATATGTCAGCACTCATTAATTATTCATGTGATATGCAAGTCATTTAGTGTCCAGCGTTAACGCTTGTGACTATAACTACAAGGTGAATATTATCCTGGTTATTGACTCTTTCAAATAAATAACAAAAATTGGCAAACCACGTAAATGTATAGATATTTCTATATATGGATTATCATCATCATTTGGCACGGTTCCAAGTATTATTTACAAGGAACTTAACTGGAAAACAATCTTCTGAGCAGAACGTTGACATCAACTTTTCCAAAAAAAAATAAAAACAATCTTAGTTTTAAAGGTAGCTACTACATTCAGAACCACTTTAAACTATAACAACTGTACAACAGGAATTTCCTCAAAGGTGTCCCTTTGAACCAGAAAAAGAAGCAAAACCACCTTCATATTCTTCAAGTCATCTTCAGCAAACCAAAGCACCACAAAATAATTGACGTAAATGAATGAACACATTTCCAGAGAATATTCTTAAATGTCATGTGGTTGTTGGAACCTATAGCTCTCTGTTTCTCGTTGTATTTATCAAATTAACGTAACCACGGTTCATTGACAACCTTGAAATGTATCCAAAGGGCCGCTCTGCCGCAATGCGTGGCCCAAGTTTGGCCCGCGCGCCGCCAGTTGAATAAAGCCGCTTTACGTGATGTAAGTTTGAGCGTGTTTCCGAGCGCCCCGCCGGCTCCGGTGAAAGGTGATTTCTGCGGGACGGCCCCCGCGCTCGGGCAGAGGGCCACGCTGATCAGAGGAGTGAGAGGAGATGGATTCACAGCCCACCGCGCCCATCAGCTTTATTGGACGATAAAAGCACCATCTGTTGTTTATCCCCATGCTGGACTCACTGTCTCTTCATTAAATCTCCAAATCTGCCCCGAGACAAAGGGCCCTTTCCTGTCACTTCCTTCACCCTGGAGCCCCGTCCGTCACGGCCCCCGCCGCAGCTTTCCTTGAAAAAAGCACTAAGTTGTACAAAGTGGCTTTCATAGAATGAGTTTTCCCGGCATTCTGTTAAATGTGAATATTTCGGCGGTGGTGATGCCCCCTTCCCTGCTCCTCACCGTAAAACCTCGGTCGACATCGCTGTCTCTTCTTTTTTTTCTTTTTTTTTTAATATCCCGGACGAGTTGTTATTTATTTGGCTCCTACGAAGGAGGTAGATGCCTTGGCAAAAACATCAGATCGGTGCAAGGAGGGAAAAAAAAAAAAAAAAAAAAAGACGAGAATCAATGAAGAGCACGTAATAGATGAACTCTAACAAAAACAAACACGAGAAAAACAAGAAACAGACAAAATAAAATGAGTGAATGAATGTGGCGCAGCTTTATGCCATCGTCCTGACTGACCCTGTGTCCGTCTTTACTGTGAATCTGAAATACGTCCATCAGTGTAAAATGTGAAACACATAATGAGAGACATAACAAAGGATTTAGATCGTTGTTAGAACCTTGTGACAGGGATCGATAACGTCCTAAGTCCCCTCTGGTTCTGGTTGCTATAACATCTACTACGCGCTCCCACGCGATCCGCGGCGGGTGAGTCCTGGTCCGACCACGCCTCACGCCACGTCGCTTCCCTCAGAGCCCGACCTGAAGAAGAGGACCCGGGTCCACCTGCTGAACGCCCACGGTCTGGACGAGGCGGGCATCGACGGCGGCGGGATCTTTCGGGAGTTCCTCAACGAGCTGCTCAAGTCGGGCTTCAACCCCAACCAGGGCTTCTTCAAGACCACCAACGAGGGCCTGCTGTACCCCAGTCCCACTGCCGAGATGCTGGTGGGGGACTCGTTCGCCAGACACTACTACTTCCTGGGCCGGATCCTGGGGAAGGTGAGTCTCGCCTCTCTAGGGTTGCTTTGGTGCCAGAACGGTGTGTTTTTATTTTAGATGGAGGCTGTATTATTTAACGTCCCCTCACGGAAGGAAGCCGTGCGTGGCGGGCGCTCTCTCACCGACCGCCCCCTCTCCATGCGTCATGTGGAGAAATAATCTTAAGGAGTCTACGGGTCGTGCCCCGCCCCCACACTGTTTTTGCTTGATTTATTTGGAGGAATGGGGCGCAGGGAGAGCTGTGTTCCATTCACACATATAAAAATATATTTATGATTCCCCATTTAGATGTTATCCCTGTGCATTTTGGAAGATTATATCTGTTTTATCCAGTTATTGTTTTAAACACTGGTAAAAAAAAATGGACTGATGATTCGACTCTTCGACAGCCCTAATCAGGTTGTTTATTTTTTTTTACATTTAGCCGTTAGTTAATTATATTAAGGTTTAGATCAAACCATTCAGACCACCCCCCAATTAGCTGACTATTTAGAAACCGACTTCAATGTCCTGTTGGAGGATCAATACATCAGTCCGTATTGATCTGGATCAATCTGGATCCATGGCTCTCTGTGCTGCTCTACATATTCAGTGCTGCATTAACTTCCTGGCGGAGGCTTTTTCTGCCTGTTTGCCGGGACGCCGAGCGGTCGGCCGTCCTTAATGACACAAGGTTTTATAAGATCAGGGGTTCATCTGTTCCCCAAAACAAATAAAAGGTAAATAATGGCAAAAGGGCCCCGGACGTGAACTTTGACAGCGCTGGGTTTTCTTAACGATCCCCGTACGTAATCTGTTGACGCCATTGTTTGTCCGTCGCTTCTTCGACGGCAGCTGTTTATCGGAGCCTACTGTTTTTAAATCATCCTTAATGCATGTGCCCGCGATTGTTTACCGAGATGCTTTCCTCGCGCCGGGGAGGGAGAAGGATCGCCCGGTGACAAGCGGCGGCCTCTCAATTAGGCCTTCCATTAGCCGATGATTCCTGCGTCCTGTTTGTGTAGCGGTTGCATTTGGCCGGCGCTAAATCAGCCGGCGCGCTTGGACGGGGCATAAATAAGCGTCCAAAGCAGGCGGTAATAGCATTTTGATCTGTTTTACAGTCCAGAGCATCGCAGTCCCTCCCGCTCGGCCCGAGATGATCCAGTGCACTTATCAGAGCGTCGTAACTCCTCCTCATCCTCTGAATTCTCTCCTTGGTGAGAAATGCCATGCCCCCCCCCCCCATTCCGGATCCCCTGACCGGGCTCTCCACAGCTAATGGTTCAGGCAATTAGGCGACGGGAAATTAATTTGAATTTGACTTTCAATTAACCCTACCTTAAGTTCCTCTTTCGCCATAAATATGGGTGTTTGAGTGGCCGGTTGAGGGGTATATTGATATTTGTTTAGTGCCATTATTGCCCGGAGGGAGGCAGGCGTTTATATAGATTGGGATTGCATCACGCGGGAGATTAATATTGCTAATGAATGTCCGAGGCGTGCCATTGTTGCGGGGGTGATGAATTACAGGCGGGAGTGGCTCGTCCAGGCTACTCACCCAAATGGGATTGAGCGTCAGAAGGGAGGCCTTCATTGCTCTTCCTCACTTGTCCTCCCCCCCCTGACAGGCGGGAAGATTTAAAGCCCAAACGGAGACGGAGGCGGAGGCCGGACACTGCGTGGTGCTCTCACCTTAAAGCTGCATGTGATGACTTTTTAAATTGGGAAATATTAACGTTTAATGTCTATTAGCGTTAGATCTGTCCTCTCCAAAGCCAGACGAAACCACGAGACTGGGATCTACTGATTCCATAGACTGGATAGTACACGGTGTACTGGATAGTACACGGTGTACTGGATAGTACATGACAGGAAGTATTTACCTCTGCATTCACAGTTACTGTGGTTAACGAGGACGGGGTAATGAGCAGGAACTTAGAACTGAATTACATTTCGATACCCATAGGTTTCCATTCTATATCAACTACAATCCGATATTGATGATGCCGCTCACGGTACAATTCCACATCAAATATATTGTGACATTATATCCCGAATTGGAGAATTGCTGCCAGCCTTTGATTGCGTCAGAAAAAAATTACACACAGCGATTCAACATTTGAATTTATTTATGACTACGGCGGTGTTTAATTTGAAGGAATTGGTCGCATGACTTCAAAACATTTTCCAATCAATACATTGAAACTATAGAATTGTCAGAGTGTCAAGACACGTGCGTCCTGCTTCCTGTCTGCGAAGCGTTTGATCAGATTCGCTGGCTGTTGAAGTTCCAGGTGGAACATTTGCAACTAAAGTTGAGGTGAAGTCCGTTCATCTTCCTCTGTGCCCGTAAGGCCGATGGTTCCCCTGGAGGTCGCCAAAGTTTGCGCCCCTGATTGATAGCGGTGTGTTTTGAAAGGCATTAGAATTTTATTGATTCTTAATGTTGTAAATTTGTGAATTTATCTGGCGTGGAACAGAACGCACCTGAAGTGTTGCTGGCGTTCCCTGCACCTGATGGGGCTGTGATCCGCTTTAATTGCCCTGCCGTGGCTGCACTCACTTATATTAAAAAGACTGAGCGCCCCTAATGAATTCCTCCCAGCCCAAGTCATTTTGGCACAATTTCTGGCAATAAACACTCATAAATAAAGTGAGTGGCATCGGAAAAAATAGGGCTGCGGCTGTTGAGCGGGCGCTGCCTCTTCCCGGCACAGCGTTATTGATAGGTTCCAAGGGGCCACGCCGCGCATATGGTCCCAACTGTGGAGCGGCCACCAGAGAAATGCTAAGTGGATTATTTTGCATAAAAAATAGACAGTGTTTGAAGTTGTGCAATTAACCTGTGTTTAGAAAATAGCCCTGATTTATGCTGTCTTGTGTGTTTAAGATGCATGCATTATGGAAATGCCTTGGATTTATAATCCATTTAGCTGATGTGCGGAGGGGTTTTAGCGCTATCATTTATACGGACCTGTATATTTTAATGCCCGCCGCAGGCTCTTTTTTTCCCTCTATTCAGTACATTAGCTTTAGCGTTTATGAGTCACCTGCCCGCCTCTGCTTCTTAATGGGCCCGCGGGTCAAGGTGAGGATCGGCATTTAGAAAGTTTGAGGCCCTGCTGCTTGCTGCTCTGCTCAGGGTTCTCATCACTTCTCTGGAAATCCAGGTTTTAATCTTGGGTAACGTGTGCTGTAACCGGCGCAGCAAACAATCTCCAGTACTGCTGGTTTCCGGTATAGTGCAAATATCCTTCCACTCTTTACTCACACAATGCCTTCTCTTGTTGTGTAATATTACATTTACTGGTACATGTCCGTTCAAAATGGAAGACTTTTTAATTCTAGGGTCACACCGCTGGCGACGGGGGCGGGGGGGCTTCTGTGCCTCTGGCGTTTGTGGGCGTGTCGCCTCAGGATCGACTGACTGGCTGTTGTGGGCCTGCCAAACATTTCAAACTTCTCTCCTTTTCCATATTTAATATACTTTATATGGA
Source organism: Zeus faber (assembly GCF_960531495.2). Lineage (NCBI taxonomy): Eukaryota > Metazoa > Chordata > Actinopteri > Zeiformes > Zeidae > Zeus > Zeus faber. Next base: position 3,910,973 of record NC_137206.1, on the reverse strand, counting down.
CAGATGGTGCCGTGTCTACTTACTTTTTATTAAAATGGTGTAGTTTGTTTACTTGGCAAAAATAACCCCTTGAAAAAAAAAAAAAAAAAAAAAAAGACGTAAATAATCTCACCAATCTCATGAATTGTCATTGTTGAAGAAACATAAGAGGACGTGTTCCTTATTTTGTGTTTGGGAAGTTTATTATTATTATTATCATTATTACACGTGTTGCCGGTCAAAATTGCACCAAATTGGACACTGCACATCCTTGGGTCCCCAGCGACACACGCACCACAGTGTGAAGAAGATCGGATGAACGGCTGTCGAGATAATCGAGGGACAGACGGACAGACGGACAGACAGACAGGGATCCCTTGAATGGGACTTTAAGGGACTGAGCTTGAATACAGAGGATGAATTATCCCGTTCTTAAAGTGTATCTTCTCCTCGGCGCTTCCTCCTCAGGCGCTGTATGAGAACATGCTGGTGGAGCTTCCCTTCGCCAGCTTCTTCCTCTCCAAGATTCTGGGGACCAGCGCCGAGGTGGACATCCACCACCTGTGCTCCCTGGACCCGGAGATGTACCGCAACCTGCTGTTCCTCAAGAGCTACCAGGAGGACGTGGAGGAGCTCGGCCTCAACTTCACCGTGGTCAACAACGACCTGGGGGAGGCCCAGGTGACTGGTGACTCTACACCTCGACTTGTGTATCGCCTGATATGAGTACCGATATCAATGCATAATAATAAAAAAATATATATATAATTATTCTTTTACAGCCCTTTTACTTCTAACATTGTATGGATGTGATTGCTATCATTGTTGTCCGGCCTGGCTCAGCTTAAAACCTTTGAAAACATGAACATAGAGAATGAATGCCATAGAAGTTTATTTTATTATCTATTTTGACAGTCATAACTGAAAAAGAACATAAATAAATAAATCTAGGAAAAAATAACAATTCCTCAAAAAAAAAAACGGTTAAAGTGCAGCCACAATTTAATAAAATAAGACATTTTAGATTGTACAGTAAAAGTATTACAGTAGTGTGACTGCAACTTACAAACAAAATACATGGGGGGATGGGGGGATGGTAGCTCAGGCGGTAGAGCTGGTGGTCTAGTGATCTAAAGGTTGCTGGTTCGATCCCAGGCTCCTCCTGCTAGCATGCTGTAGTGTCCTTGAGCAAGACACTTAACCCCTAATTGCTCCTGATGGCTGCGTCCGTCGGTGTTTGAACAATTGTAAGTCGCTTTGGATAAAAGCGTCTGCTAAATGACTAAATGTAATGTAATTTACATGTAGGTGTGGCACTGTTGTCACAGCACAGTGTTGCACTTTGTGTTAATGTTTGTGACAGTGTAGTGTCGCTTTATGTGACTGGCTTTCTGTTGTGAACTGTGTTGATTCAGTGGAGGAAGCTCCGGCTTCAGTCTCCGTTCTTCAAAGTAACGATTGTCACGTGATAATTGACGTGATATCGGATCAGTGCATCGACTCGCCGATAGCCGATCCAGAAGTTAAGGCTGTGTCGATGGCGTGTCGGAACAACGCTATTTGAGATTGAGTGACAACTGAACTGCTTTATCAGTGTGAACGTCACTAGAACAACATCGCCAAAGCGTCCCAAAAAACAAGCGATGAAGTGAAGTAATCAGTTAAAAAAACTATTCTTTCAAAAAAGAAGAAATATGCAAATGTGTTAATCAATAGAATAAATCATTTTAACATGAGTGACGTTAGCTTGCGGTGAGAATGCGCTTTGTTTATCACTTGTCGCCATGGTGACATTCAATCGCTGACCACGCCCATGTTTTCTGTGTGGAGCAGATTTCAGGGGGCGCATAGGAAGTGAAATGATCTGTGCGAGTCCTTTAAGGAGGCGGTGGACCTGGTCCTTCCCTCTATCTGCGCTCCACTTCCTGCTCCGTGCTTCCTCCGATTGGCGTTAATAATTCATTTCCGTGGCGACGGAGCAGCTCGGGCTGATAAAGCACGGAGCGGCCAGCGCGGCGCGGCTGTTGTTCCACCTGCGCGGCGCTGGGCCCGCCGCTCGTCAGCACGTCGACAAGCTCTGGAGCTGTTTGCTCAGCGCTTCGTCGCTCCTATTAGCTCCTCTTCAAACACGGACAGAAACGCTCCGCTCGCAGCGCAAACACGATAGGGAAAACAATTAGCGGGAGATTAGGCACACACGGCGCGGCGCCGTGCCCAGCGTTTGCCCTCTGGAGGAACACACGGCGTTGTGCTGCGCCAGCACCGACCCAGGTCATTATCCACAGAACCACGAGCTCCCTGTCATCTGATCGTTACCTTTAAACACAACGCATCCAGAGGTATTATTCATCTCTCTGAGCAGCATAGTATTCCCACCAGACAATCCACAAATAAGAATGAATATTTATCCGCATGATCCTTTCACCGGTAAATATTAAGCTGCAGTTGTAAATCTGGTTGTAGCGAACAACGGTGCGATATGACATTCAGTCCACCTGACGAAAATAGCAACTTAACTTTGCATTGTTAGACAAATCAAATGTTTTATTTTTATTCCCTGTGTCGTTTTGATGGAATATCAAAGTCACACACCTTGTCCGCGCCCTTTCAATCCTGTCACTACATTCACTTAGAAAGTTTTAATAATTTTCAAAAAAATGTACAATTATTCAAAATGTCCGATATGCTGCGCTTGTTCCATAAAACATTGTATTTGGTGTTATATGCACATATCATGTACACATACATACAAATAATATTTGGTGTTTTTGTATTTGGCGTGATATACCTGATGTCCAGAATGTAATGAAGTTCGCTGAAATGTAATTAGTAAAATATGAAATGATTACACCTTTATTAACAACAGGGATCAGGTAGGAATTGTCTCAAGCTGTTTTGTATTCTCTCCCTCCAGGTGGTGGAGCTGAAGCCGGGGGGAAAGGACATCCCAGTGACCACGGCCAACAGGATCGCCTACATCCACCTGGTGGCTGACTACCGCCTCAACAGGCAGATCAGGTCCCACTGCCTGGCCTTCAGGCAGGGGCTGGCCAACGTGGTCAACCTGGAGTGGCTGCGCATGTTCGACCAGCAGGAGATCCAGGTACTCGCCATCTAGGTGCCATCTAGGCTTTAGAGGTTGGGGTTCAGTGTTTAGTGTTTATGGTTCAGGGTTCAGTGTTTGGGTTTCAGAGTTTATGGTTCAGGGTTCAGTGTTTGGGTTTCAGAGTTTAGGGTTAAGGGTTCAGTGTTTGGGTTTCAGAGTTTAGGGTTAAGGGTTCAGTGTTTGGGTTTCAGAGTTTAGGGTTAAGGGTTCAGTGTTTGGGTTTCAGAGTTTAGGGTTAAGGGTTCAGTGTTTGGGTTTCAGAGTTTAGGGTTGAGGGTTCAGTGTTTAGGGTTCAGCGTTTTGGGTTTTATGATTCAGGGTTTAGTGTTAAGGGTTCAGTGTTTAGGGTTCAGCGCTTAGGGTTCAGGGTTCAGCGTTAAGGCCTCAGCGTTAAGGCCTCAGCGTTTAGGGTTCAGCGTTTAGGCTTCAGCGTTTAGGGTTTAGGGTTCGGCGTTAAGGATTTAAGGTTCAGTGTTTAGGGTTCAGCTTTTAGGGTTCAGCTTTAAGGGTTCAGCGTTTAGGGTTCAGCGTTTAGGGCTCAGCGTTTAGGGCTCAGCGTTTAGGGCTCAGTGTTTAGGGCTCAGCGTTTAGGGTTCAGAGTTTAATGTTAAGGGTTCAGTGTTTAGGGTTCAGCGTTTAGGGTTTTGGGTTCAGCTTTAAGGGTTCAGCTTTTAGGGTTCAGCATTTAGGGCTCAGCATTTAGGGTTCAGTCTTAAGGGTCCAGGGTTTAGTGTTAAGGGTTCAGTATTTAGGGTTCAGCTTTTGGGGCTCAGCATTTAGGGTTCAGTGTGTAGGGTTCAGAGTTTAGTCTTTAAGGTTCAGAATTGAGTGTTAAGGGTTCAGTGTTTAGGGTTCAGCTTTTAGTGTTAAGGGTTCAGAATTGAGTGTTAAGGGTTCAGTGTTTAGGGTTCAGTGTCCTGTGCTGGTGTCTCTGCAAAATGTCCCCACCAGGCTGTAAAAGTGGACGTTGTGTTTATTCAGGTGCTGATCTCTGGAGCGCACGTTCCCATCTGCCTGGATGACCTGAAGAAGTTCACCAACTACTCAGGTGGGCGTCGACCTAGTGACTACTTCCTGTACTAGAATACCCTCCTTTTAAAATGACAGGAAGTACTTCTACAACATAATCACTAATAGTCAGTGTTGACATATTGATCAGTTCAGATCTTTAGAGACTTTGTGTCAGGGGCAGTAACAGGAAGTATGGCTTCCATCGCTCCCTCCCCCTTTCCTTTGCTTCATCGCTCCTTTACAATCTCTCCATCTCTAATCCTCATCTCTTCTTCCATCCTTTCATCCCTCTCTCTCCTTCCCCCCTTCCATCTTTCACTCCCTCCTCCCATCTCTCACCCCATCTCTCCCTCCTCCATCTCTCGCTCCATCTCCATCTCTTGCTCTCTTCCTCTCTCGCTCCCTCTATCCCTCTCTCTCTCCTTCGCCCTTCCATCTTTCGCTCCCTCCCTCCCCCCTCCCATCTCTCCCCCCGTCTCCTTCTCTCTCCCTCTCTCGCTAAACCCTAACCCATCACTCTCTCTCCTCCACCCCCCTCCGTCTTTCGCTCCCTCCACCCATCTCTCACCCAATCTCTCCATCCTGCCCTCTGCCTCATCCCTCCCTCCTCCATCTCTATCCCTCCATCTCTCGCTCTCTTCCTCTCGCTCCTCCATCCCTCTCTCTCTCCCTCTCTCCTCCAGGTGGCTACTCTGCCTCTCATTCCGTCATCCAGACCTTCTGGGAAGTGGTAGAAGGTTTCACAGACGACGAGAAAAGGAAGTTGCTCAAGTTCGTCACCAGTTGCTCCAGACCTCCGCTGCTGGGCTTCAAGGTGATCCCTCGCTCCTCCTCTTCTTCATCCTCGTCTTCCTCCTCTCTTGCCTCCTCGTCTTTTTCTTCTTCCTCCTCCTTGTTTCCCTCCTCCTCTTCTTTCTGCTCTTCCCCTCCTCCTCCTCCTCCGTATCGTCCTCTTCATCTCCATCCTCCTCTGCCTCCTCGTCCTCCTTCTCTTCTTCATCCTCGTCTTCCTCCTCGTTTGCCTCCTCGTCTTTCTAGTGAATATTCTTCTTCCTCCTTGTTTACCTCCTCTTCCTCCTCCTCTTCCTCCTCGGTATTGTCCTCCTCATCTCCCTACCGTCTTCCTCTTCCTCCTTGTTTACCTCCTCCTCTTCCTCCTCGGTATTGTCCTCCTCATCTCCTTCCCATCTTCCTCTTCCTCCTCCTTCTCCTCGGTATTGTCCTCATCTCCTTCCCGTCTTCCTCTTCCTCCTTGTTTTCCTCCTCCTTCCAGTCGCCTTTTTCTCTCTGTTAGTTAGTCCCATCACTAACTCTCAGGCTAATGGTTCAGTAATGGAAGGAGCTGCGCTGATAACGAAGCTGAAATGATCATTCCTAAATTAGGAGGCGATAAGAAGGTGTAGCCTGGCGGAGGCTTATCTCCTCCAGCAGCACCGCCCGGTTCACGACCCCCCCCCCCCTCCTCTGTTGGGCTGGATAAATATTGTCGCTTCAGGAGCCGTTACCATGTTGAACTTTTCAACTCTCTCCTTCGTTCTGGCGGAAAAAGAAGAGTTTCCTGCCGAGCGAATGAAAGGAGTAACGCAGAAAATACACAATTAGTTTATTTAATTTTTTTGATCCTTTTGAAATGAAACAGCATGTCCATGAACATACACTCGGTAACAGACGATCAGAAAATGACAAAAAAAAATAAAAGAAAGCAACAGCAAAACTCATGGGCGGCGTTAAGGGCTGAGTCACGGGTGGAGCCTTGTCCCAGCAGATCCACCGGGAAGCTTCGAGAATTATTCCTAAAAAAAAAAAAAAAAATGGGAGAAGAGGCGTCTCACTTGTAAACATCGTTCCGCCCGGTGCTGAATCATCCCAAAATAATCTGCTAAGAGGAAGCGGCTCCACTCTGCCTCCGCCGTGATTTGTGGGCACTTGAGAGGTTTGGGACGAGGGGGAGCAGCGGCAGGAGGTGTTTGTCGGAGCCATTAGGAGCTTTTATGTTTCGTGCTTATTCCGAAGCGGTGGCTGTAATCGCCGTATGATCGCTCGTACTCCCCTTTACTGCCGTCGTTACGCGAGGGAGAACGTAATTGCTGCTTTGCACCAAAAACTCCCGACCGCCACCGCCGCTGCCGCCGCCTCCTCGGCTGCGGGCCCTGGCCGCCGCGCGCAGACTCATCGCTCGTCCGTTTTAATGAATTTGACTTTGCTGAAAGTGTGTGAGCGGCGGGCGGCCCCTGACCTGGCCCCCAGCCCGAGCCCGCCCGGCCTTAATTAGCTGTCGTGAAAGGGCCGAGGATTCATTAGCGCAGGAATGGCTCTGTCAGGGGGAGCGTGATGGAAACGCCCCCGTTTTCCCCAAACGATCGCCGCGGTAACGACACTTTCTCAATAAGCAATGATACTTTAATACGGTAATTGTCAGAAAAATGGGGTCGTTACGGCCGCGCCCCTCAAGAGCCATTTAATCGCACCGGCCGCACTAACTTTAAATAGTGGGATGAAATCACACTGTGGGGTGGGGGGGGGTGTCCATTTTGAAAAGCGCCAACATGAAGGAATCATCCGTTCATCCCGGGGTCAGAGCGTCCCTCTCACACACGCTGATCGTCTGGACTTAACCCCTCGCTGCCGGGGTCTCCAACCAATTATCACCATCAGCCCTGATGCAGACAACAGCAGAAACGGAACATTTTAGTGTCTTTCTGCTAATTCCTGCGTTTGACCTTCTTTGGCAAAGAGCCAACAGACTTTGATAACCGTTTCCACGGTGGCACGGTGCATCGCACTGCTGCCTCATAGCAACAAGGTCCTGGGTTCGATTCGCGCCTGGGGTGCTGTTGGCACCGTGCTCCGGTGGGTTGTCTCCCGCTAAGGGGCCTTTCCGCACGAGCGCGGGTCGGCGTCGCTGCATGAGTGCATGTGTTGTGGTGTGGGTGCCATGTGACAAATAAAGAATCTTCTTCTTCCTCTATTCTGCTTTCATAAAAAAATCCAGAATATGACCATTAACTCAGTCATTCACTGAGTTGATATTCAGAAATCAAACCTTATCACTGAACGCCACAGAATGTCTCCAAACAATAAGGTGCAGTGAAATGATGAAGGGCTAATATATATATACACACACCTCCTTGTCGTGATACTGAGATCTCCACCCGCTCTCTGCAGGAGCTGTACCCCGCCTTCTGCATCCACAACGGGGGCAGCGACCTGGAGCGGCTCCCCACCGCCAGCACCTGCATGAACCTGCTCAAGCTGCCGGAGTTCTGCGACCACAACCTGATGAGGAACAAGCTGCTGTACGCCATCGAGTCCTCCGCCGGGTTCGAGCTCAGCTGAGAGGGGGGCAGGGGGGAGGTGCTGGACTCGGAGGGGGAAACACGATGGAGCATCGATGCACTTACCTGCCTGTTAGTGTGTGAGTGTGTGTGCAGCTTAGCGTGTGTGTGTGTGTGTGTGTGTAGGTTAGTGAGTGTGTGTGTAAGTTAGTGAGTGTGTGTGCAGGTGTGTGTGTGTGTGTGCAGGTTAGTGTGTGTGTCAGGTTGAAGGCGTGGTGGGAGGTTAACCATTAAAGTAGTGGGAGTGTTTGCGTTTTTTTTTTATTTTTATTATAGACTTTTAAATAATTTAACTGTTTGTTTTCGACGCGATTCAGATGAAAGAGACACATTTTTTTTTTTAAATCTCAAACACGAAAGCACGACAAGAAATTGGAAGAAGAACTGAACCAGGAAGTGGCTCCTTAATCCGACCTGAAGAGCAGCAGCGTTGATTTCTTCACCAAAGATGGAGGATGGAGAGTTTGTCCAAAACACATTGTAGCGGTACTTCCCCCAGGATTACTACTAGTAGTCATCACTACGGTAGTCAGGACTACCAAACTACAAGTAGTAACAACTATCAGACTACAAGTAGTAAGGACGACCAGACTACAAGTAGTAAGGCCGACCAGACTACCAGTAGTAACGACTATCAGACTACCAGTAGTAACGACTATCAGACTACAAGTAGTAAGGACGACCAGACTACAAGTAGTAAGGCCGACCAGACTACCAGTAGTAACGACTATCAGACTACAAGTAGTAACGACTATCAGACTACAAGTAGTAACGACTATCAGACTACAAGTAGTAACGACTATCAAACTACAAGTAATAAGGACGACCAGACTACAAGTAGTAAGGACGACCTGACTACCAGTAGTAACGACTATCAGACTACCAGTAGTAACGACTATCAGACTACAAGTAGTAACGACTATCAGACTACAAGTAGTAACGACTATCAGACTACAAGTAGTAACGACTATCAGACTACAAGTAGTAACGACTATCAGACTACAAGTAATAAGGAAGACCAGACTACAAGTAGTAAGGACGACCAGACTACAAGTAGTAACGACTATCAGACTACAAGTAGTAACGACTATCAGACTACAAGTAATAAGGAAGACCAGACTACAAGTAGTAAGGACGACCAGACTACAAGTAGTAACGACTATCAGACTACCAGTAGTAACGATTATCAGACTACAAGTAGTAACGACTATCAGACTAAAAGTAATAAGGAAGACCGGACTACAAGTAGTAAGGACGACCGGACTACCAGTAGTAAGGACGACCGGACTACCAGTAGTAACGACTATCAGGCTACAAGTAGTAAGGAAGACCAGACTACAAGTAGTATGGACTACAAGTAGTAACGACTACCGGACTACCAGTAGTAAGGACGACCGGACTACCAGTAGTTAGGACTACAAGTAGTAAGGACCACTGGACTACAAGTAGTAAGGACCACTGGACTACAAGTAGTAAGGACCACTGGACTACAAGTAGTAAGGACCACCGGACTACAAGTTGTAAGGACCACCGGACTACCAGAGGTTATGGACAACCGGACTACCAGAAGTAAAGACTCCAGTAGTAAGGTCAACCAATAGTAAGGCCTACCAGACTACCAGTAGTAAGGACGACCGGACTACCAGTAGTAAGGACCACCGGACTACCAGAAGTAAGGACAACCAGACTACAAGTAGTAAAGACTCCAGTAGTAAGGTCTACCAGACTACCATTACTAAGGACTACTAATAGTAAGGACTACCAGTAGTAAGGACTACCAGTAGTAAGGACTACCATTAGTAAGGACTACCAGAATACCAGTAGTAAGGACTACCAGTAGTAAGGACTACCAGTAGTAAGGACTACCAGACTACCAGTAGTAAGGACTACCAGTAGTAAGGACTACCAGACTACCAGTAGTAAGGACTACCAGTAGTAAGGACTACCAGACTACCAGTAGTAAGGACTACCAGACTACAAGTAGTAACGCCTACCAGTAATTAGGACTACCAGTAGTAAGGACTAACGCTAGTAAAGACTACCAGACTACCAGTAGTAAGGACTACCAGTAGTAAGGACTACCAGACTACCAGTAGTAAGGACTACCAGTAGTAAGGACTACCAGACTACCAGTAGTAAGGACTACCAGTAGTAAGGACTACCAGACTACCAGTAGTAAGGACTACCAGACTACAAGTAGTAACGCCTACCAGTAATTAGGACTACCAGTAGTAAGGACTAACGCTAGTAAAGACTACCAGACTACCAGTAGTAAGGACTACCAGACTACCAGTAGTAAGGACTACCAGTAGTAAGGACTACCAGACTACCAGTAGTAAGGACTACCAGACTACAAGTAGTAACGCCTACCAGTAATTAGGACTACCAGTAGTAAGGACTAACGCTAGTAAAGACTACCAGACTACCAGTAGTAAGGACTGCCAGTAGTAGTATCATGACTACTGGTAAAGTACTGTCTGAACCTTGTTCCAACATGGCTGCTGCTCGTGAGGGTTTAAGTCCGGATTTGAGGGTGAACACTGGACTGAGATGAGAGAGCTGTCGATGATGATGATGATGATGATGATGATTATGATTATTATTATATGATTATGGATTTGTGAATATGTATATGTTTATTACAACTTGTATGAATCTTGTATTGGATATGTGTACAGGCCTCTGTGTGTTGTGTTGTGATGAAGGATGGATCTGAAAGTGTACAGATATGAATAAACTCCGCCCGGTTGTTTTGCAGCCGCCGCCTCTTTGTGTTCGTCGTCGTGGTCGTCGTGGTTGTGGTCGTCGTCGTGGTCGTCGTGGTCGTCGTGGTTGTGGTCGTCGTGGTCGTCGTCGCTGTAACTCAACGCTGCGTCTTTGTGCAGCAGGTGCAGTTTGATTGCACCTCTGACACATAATGAAAGAAACATCCAGTTCAGAAACTCTGAGCACAGCCGTCCTGGCCTCCACGTGCATTATCGGCCCGGGCACAAATTAAGATTGTGCGCCTCGCTCATAAATCTGCGGGGCGGGGCGGGGGCGGACCCAGCCCTCCTCCGCCCTGGAGCCGCCAACCGCTGCCGTCCCCGCTCTCCTCCGCCTCCACCTCCATCCTCCCCAACCCCGTCCGTCCTGCAGCTCGCTAATTAGCGCCTAAAAAGCGGGCGTGTCACCGGAACGAGGGATTCATCTGATGCCGCAGATTTATTTCAGACAATTACGCCGTGATGGACGACAAGTGACAGAGTTTAATGAAGATGTTATGAATCACTGGTGTTATTTCATCTGCTGCTGCTTCCAGGGAGCGACTGAGACACTACAATACTACTCTAATACTACTATAATACCACTATAATAATACTGGTGTTATTTCATCTGCTGCTGCTTCCAGGGAGCGACTGAGACAGTACAATACTACTAATACTACTGATACCACTATAATAATACTGGTGTTATTTCATCTGCTGCTGCTTCCAGGGAGCGACTGAGACACTACAATACTACTATAATACTACTAATACTACTATAATAATACTGGTGTTATTTCATCTGCTGCTGCTTCCAGGGAGCGACTGAGACACTACAATACTACTATAATACTACTAATACTACTATAATAATACTGGTGTTATTTCATCTGCTGCTGCTTCCAGGGAGCGACTGAGACACTACAATACTACTATAATACTACTAATACTACTATAATACCACTATAATAATACTGGTGTTATTTTATCTGCTGCTCCTTCCAAGGAATGACTGAGATGTTATAATACTACTATATTACTACTATAATACCACTATAATACTACTGTAATACTATTAAAATACCACTTTAATACTACTTTAATTCTACTATAATACTACTATGATAATACTATAATACTTCTGGTGTTATACCATCTGCTGCTCCTTCCAGGGAGCGACTGAGATGCTATAATGGTACTATAATACTACTATAATACCACTATATTACTACTATAATGCTACTATAATACCACTATAATACTACTATAATACCACTATAATACTACCATAATACCACTATAATACCACTATATTACTACTATAATACCACTATATTACTACTATAATGCTACAATAATACCACTATTATTCCACTATAATACTAATTTAATACTACCATAATACTACTATAATACTACTATAATACCGCTATAATACTACTATATTAATAGTATAATACTACTATAATACCACTATAATACTACTATATTAATAGTATAATACTACTATAATACCACTATAATACTACTATATTAATAGTATAATACTACTATAATACCGCTATAATACTACTTCAATAGCTACCACTTCTGGTTCCGGTGACGTCTTTGTGTGTGCGTTACTTTGTTGAATCATTTTCCCTCCTTTCCCTGATTTTGGATTAGAATTAGGATTGTTGGCGGTGGAATCCTCACTGTTCCCTGGCTTTGACCCTCGTCTGAACTGTTTTTAGGATTTTGGAACGTGGACTTTGGTTGGCTAGCGCTCGGCTAGCGCTAGTTGTTGCTGCTGTTGTTGCTACTGCTGTTGTAGTCGTTTTTGTTGTTGCTGCTGCTGCTGTTTGTTGCTGCTGTTGTAGTTGTTGTTGTTGTTGTTGTTGTTGTTGTTTTTGTGTGTGTGTGTTTTCTATGTTTTGACATTTGTGTGTGTATGCTCTGTATGCTGTGAGATCTGTTTTTACTCCGCACTGACTGTTCTTATGATTGCATCGATATTTTCTGCTGCTGTTTCTGTTGTTGTTTCAACTGTTGTTGCTGCTGTTTCAGTTGTTGTTTCTGTTGTTGCTGCTGTAGTTGTTTCTCCTGTTTATGTTGTTTCTGTTTCTGTTGTTGCTGCTGTTGCTGCTGATTCTGTTGTTTCTATTGTTGTTACTGTTTCAGTTGTTGTTTCAGTTGTTGCTGCTGTTTCTGTTGTTTCTGCTGTTCCTGTTGTTGTTTTTTTTGTTGCTGCTATTGTTGCTGCTGCTGCTGTTGTTGTTGTTGTTGCTGCTGGTGTTGTTGTGGCTGCTGCTGTTGTTGTTTTTGTTGCTGCTGCTGTTGTTGCTGCTGCTGTTTCTGTTGTTGCTGTTATAGTTGTTTTTACTGTTGTTTTTGTTGTTGTTTCTGCTGGTGTCGATGTTGCTGTTGCTGTTGTTGCTACTGTGGTTGTAGTTGTTTTACTGTTATACTACTATAATACTGCTATAATACTACCATAATACTACCATAATACTACTATAATACTATAATACCACTATAATACGACTATAATACTACTGTAATCCCACTATAATACCACAATGATACCACTATGATACTACCATAATAATACTTTAATACCACAAAACCACTTGAATCTTGAATGTATAATGCTACTATAATACCACTATAATACTAAAATATTCTACCATAATACTACTATAATAGTACTATAATACTAATATAGTACTAATATAATACTACTAAAATGCCTCTATAATACCACTATAATACTACTATAATATCACTATAATAATACCATAATACTACTGTAATACTACTATAATACCACTATAATACTACTATAATACCACTATAATACTACTATAATACCACTATAATACTACTATAATACTACTATAATATTATAATCCGAGTAGGCGCTCTGCTCCCATCACATTCATTACACTCCAGCGCCCTCTAGCGGCCACTCTGCAAACTGAAAAATGACCTGGAGATTATGGAACCAAAACCTAAAACTTCTTTAGAATAAAAAACACGAGTCTTACTACTTTTACTACTCTTACTACTCTTACTACTCTTACTTTTCAGAGTAACATGCTACTTTATTCTATTATTATTGTTGTTGTTCTATTATATTATATAATATAGGATAAGAAGATACAAATTTATTAGTAAAATTATCTTTCATCTATGTATTTTAGTATAAATATATAAAACACATAAAATATGCTTGTTTTTTATTCATATTATAGATTACTGTTATATATTTTATATGAATGTAATAAAATGTGATATACTATATTTTTTCACAGGCCATCAGGCTTATTGATCATATTGATCATATTGATCACATGAACACTTCAACATATGCTCTGGTCACATGTACATTGTACATTTTTACTATTCTTGCCATATTTTTGCTATTTTAGCCCTTATATGTGACTCTACGTAGTTGTGGTTTAACCGTTTAGAATTAACATTGTGTTTTATTAATAATCTCATTGACTGGGTGGTGTCTCTGTTCAAACTCCAACACTTTCCCTCCATCGCTTTCATCGACACATTTCCAACTGAACAAGAAAAGCAGAACGAGCGTGTGTGTAATGTAATGTACAAGATGATGCATGGCTTACTGCTGCTGCTGCTGCTGCTGATGATGATGATGATGATGATGATGATGCAGTGGAGGTGGTGGTGGTGGTGGTGTCGTGATGATCCCTCCTCGTCGTCTGCCGGACCTGATGCTGTGATCCATTTTGGGCTCCGCTCAACGGTTCTAATTGGGTATTGACCGCCATAATGTCCCATAATGAACAGACATCCGTCAGTGGGATTGGGATCCCGTCCCCGATGTTCACTAACTGCAGGGACGTCCTTCTCCACTCGACCGCACCCGGAAACAGGGGCTTCTGGGCTTAATTGTTATCATCACATATCTCACATTCGACTGTAAGAAAATAGGAATAAATATATTTGACATTCCGGATGTTACTGTCAGGAACATTACCATAATAATATTTGGTGATTTTAGTAGGTCCGCTTTTAGGACGTGTTCTAAGTATTTTGCTCAGTGTTTGTTTGGGTCCATGTGTGTCTCTGATGGTTCTACTAACACACACACTGTGGAATAAAACAACACAGTCACTTTGTTGTGATCCGTCTGTTTTATAAAACACGTCGTTCACATTTCAACCCCCTTCCTACGTCGCATTGAGACACATTAGAAATAGAACCGCCTCCATCTGAGTAACAGTAACTGCCAAGCGCCGCTGGGAACTGCTCCGTTGGTTTACAGACAAATCTTTTAAAAGAAAGAGGAATTAAAAGCAACCGTCCATGACCAAACTGCAGCCGATGGAAACGTAAGAATTAAAAAAATAATTCTGCTGTGATTGGTTCGTTGTTTTTGAGGTGTACCCTCCAGCCCGTAGTTGACCCGTCTCTCCCGCTGTCCTCCCAGAGGCTGCGACGTGCGATCCGCTGTGCCTCTCTCCAAACAAAACCAACAAAAACACTGTGTTTTTATTGTGAGTGTATTTTTTTTTATTGTATTTTCATTTTCCGACGTTGAAAGAAACAAAGAAAGCCCGGTGCGGTGTCCCGTGCGGTGCAGCAGAACCTTGGGCTTTGATTGTCTTAAACAAACCTTTAAATGAGGCTGTAGATCTGATATGATGAAGATTCACAAACTGCATTGATTATTTCTCGCCTCAAATTTGTTCAGAACCAGATTTTTGTGAACAGATGAGGTGAAATACGTGAAAGTTTACGTACTAAATCAATTAGTAAAGCTCAAACCCTATTGGCTCATAGAACTAGGGGTCTCAGGAGGGAGGCTCCACCCACTGAAACAGAACGTCCTGGAACGGGGTGGTTTGGAGGCATGTTACAACGGTTAGAATGCATCATCCGAGTGCTATTTTCAACAAACTTCTAAATCATGTTTTGGGAACCTCAGAGACCTAGAATAACATGTCGAAAAGGAGCACAATAGGTCTTCTTTAAAGTTTATTGAGTTTATATCTACTCTACAAACCAAACTTGCTTGTTTTTTTGTTTTCTTTCTTTCTTTCTTTCTTTCTAATATGCAGCGTTGGATCCAGTCGTAACACAAACTGTGGGAGTGGAAAACAGTCCAAAGCATATTCCGTGTTTGTGACCTCACGCATGGAATTTGGGGCTTGCAGCTCCAGAGCAACGGGTCACGTGTCAGTTTGATTTTATCTCCAAAAGTAAAAAAAAAGGTGGATGAAACGTCTGACATGCAGTGTGGAATCTGTTTGAATGGACGCGTGTTGTTGGGAACTTCCACACGGAGTGATTTCCTTCCACAGAGACACCCTGAAGCAGGAGTCCATGGACTACAGGAAGTAGACAGGGACCTGACAGGAAGTAGACAGGGACCTGACAGGAAGTAGACAGGGACCTGACAGGAAGTAGACAGGGACCTGATAGGAAGTAGACAGACACCTTCTCATTTTTAGGATAAATCTACAACACACAACAAGTAGATCCTTGTATTTGTAATTCTGTGCGTCACCAGGACTCAACGCGTCAAGTGAGTCGATGATGCGTTCAATGGAAACTCGGAAAATTGTCAATTGTTTTAGAAGTAAACGCTGATAAGATGAGCAACAGCACGAACTGATGCTACGTTCTAAGGGAACTGGAAAAATTGTAGTGGTGTCGATACTGAACCCTCTGTATTGCTGCCTGCAGCTATATTCATTATTATTATTATTATTATTATTATTATTGTTGTTCCCTGGTGACAGAGCATAGTGTGTAAACCGAGCTCGGTGTCTCCTGTAGAACCGGGTATGAGATCAAACTGAAGGAAACAAAGCTTCATGTTCCGTTTCATGCTACATGACACAGGACACACCCACACCCCAGACGCGTCAATACCGCCGCCATCTTGACGCGGTCTCCATTCCGCTCACCGCACCAAAGGTAGCGCGCTGACAGCGCTGCTTAAAATAATTTTCGAATTCTATTTCTGACAATATTCTACTGATATTTCTTACAAATTACAGTTTTGTGGGACATACATTCTCTGCTATAACGGGTGCTGAGGAGAAGGTGGTTATGGGTCAAACTTTAAAACTGGGAAAATGGAAAAGCATTTGTACATTTGAATACGTATATATAAATAATAATATTTGTATATAGACAATTATATCAATGATAATTATACCTTATCTTTATTAGAAAACAACCTTTTCTCACTTTTCACAGGCAGTCACCGCGCCAAGATGGCTGCACTGTTGCCGCATCGTGACAGATGGTCCGATCGCTACGTTCAGCTCGAGTCCCTCAACCCAAAGCGGGACACATACGGCTCCATCTCCAAAGCAGGCGGGAGCATAAGGAGAGGAGCGCGAGTTAAAAAAAAAATAAAAATAAAAATAAAAATGAAGAGACGCTACGACACCGGCAGAGAAGTGTCAACAAACATCCCGGTGGTCGTGTTGACGAACCGCGCGGCCGGTCGAGCCCGGAAGTAGCAGCACGGGCCGCGATGACGCGCGGAGCTCCCGGGGCTCCGCGGACCTGCGCAGTGGCGCCGGGTCCCCACTTCCGCTCCAGCAGGCGAGCGAGCAGCGGCAGCTTCCGGACGCGGGGACGCGGGGACGCACGGCGGCGGATAAACGGCGACACCGAGCGGAGCGGAACAGCAGCGGGGGAAGCACCGGGGGAAAGCACCGGGAAGGCAGCGGGAAGACACCGACAGGTGAGGGCGAGGGTCGGGTCCGGGTCCAGGCGTCTGTCAACGCCGCGCTGCGTTTCAAGCCTCGCGGAAGCTTCGCTCGTCCTCGGCGTCCGTCCGGGGGATGCGCCGCCGTGCGAGCCCCGCTGCACCTTGACCGACACAGCGGGGTGCGAGGGCGCGACGGCGCGGCGTGCGTTCCCCCGGCGTTTACGTCCCCCGCCTCGCCTCGCCTCGCCTCGCCTCGCTCCCGCGTCGTAGAGCTCCGTGCGTTTGGTCCCCCCCCCCCCCCCGCAGCGCGCCCTCCTGCTGTGCGCGGACCTCAACCGGTTCGTCGTTGTGCGGGTGCACGGGGTTGCAGGACGCGTCTGTGAGACAAACTCTTGTGCAGCAAAAATAAACACGTTGTTATCGGCGTTGCCGGTAGTTGCGTGGAGTTTTCCCAGCTGGGGTTCAGGCCTTGAACGCAGCACCCGTCGCCCGGGGACGAGCTGATGGTTTTGAATGTCATAATAACATTATAATAAATATAGAACTTTGAATATTAATATCACATACAAACCTGATATCACTGCCGCCGCATCTAAAAACGTGCTGTCACATTTACTATTCATAAGAAAGTTGTGTGTCTGAGAGATTCCTTGAGTTTATTGCTTATTTTTTATTTTTCCAAATGTGTGTGTCTCTCTGTCTGTCCGTCTGCATGTCTATCTGTCCATATGTCTGTCTATCCGTATCTATTTATATATCTATCCGCCTGTCTTTCTGTTGATATCTATCCGCCTGTCTGTCTTGTCTACCCGCCTGTCTGTCTGTCTGTCTGTCTGTCTGTCCGGGGTTGGGTTCTATGTATGTGATAACCTGCAGGCTGTTACGTTTGGGAACACGCGACATCAGCAGCATCACAGGAAGCTGTTTTGAAGCGTTGGGTCTGGATCCTCCATTTGCTGCACTTGAAAACGTTGCGATCCCGGGGACGCGGCTCCACCTGAGCCTCCGCCGCGGAACATTCCAGTGGTTGATCGTTCTGAAACGCCACGTCGTTTTAAAGGTTGGTTTGCCGACGCCGAGGGCAATCTGTGTTTACGGGAGTCCTGACTCACAAGGCGTCTCTTTATCTAACTTTACGAAATAGCTGCACACATAACCTGCGGGTTTCTTTTGGAGCTCTCTGGCAGGAAAACCATGTCATCCTCAGTGAACGAGGGGAATGGTGTCACCTGCACTCTGTGGTTTTAAGGAGGAGTTTTGCCACGAAAAAAACATTTAGGAAAAAGTCAAAGGATATTGGTTTTTACTCAATTTATATAATTATTATTAGTTAATATATTTTGTATTTCATCCCTTTTCCAAATGTAGCGGTGTTGAAATGCTAAGATCTCTCTGCCCTCTCTGTACTGGACACACAGGGAGGAACCAGGTGTCGATCCGTCTGGTCTGAATCTGAGAACGAACGACGATAAGAGATTTTCTTTTTTTTCCCCAATAAACTAGAGAATCCTTTTAAAGGAAAACAAAGTTTTGGAGTAAAAATATTTTTTCATTCCTCGCCAGTACACGCACTGCTGAGCTTCAGTTTGTGCTGAAAGCATGAGGAGGTTACTTTTTGCTTCTTTAATATTTAAAATAAGTTGCTGCTTCTGGGCGGACTGACATTTTATTAGGGGTCCAGCCCGAAGGGCGGGAGCTAGGGCTGGGTAATGGTAATCAATGGTTTTAGGATATGGACCTAAATAATACAATACCAGGTAGTATGGAAACTTCTCCAGTCAAACCATACCTCCATTTGATCCTTTTTGTGCAAAGATCTAGAAAAAAAAGACTGTTCGTGTGGTTTTGCTCCCAGCCAATCACCACCAGCGTTCTTGGATTTAACGCAACGTGTGATTGGTTCACGACCGCAGCAGCAGCTACAACAGTCGGTTAAAGGATCAGTTCATCTTAAAACAACAGTCAGGCGTCCATATGAAGAGTGAAGGAGCTTTTGCTCGCTCTAATCATTCCTCTTGTACTGGCTATTTGTTTAAAATGACACCGCCCAAATACTTCATTGTACAGTTATTTATTAATTTTTCATTTGTTTGAAAACTTTCAAAATGTATTTGTGTAAAAAATCCTTTGGGTGGGGAGGAGTGGTGGCATGTTACACAACCGAATGCTTCCATTCACATGATGAGTGTAGTAGGAAAAAAAAGGTATGGAATGAAGTACACTATTGGTATCAGTATCACTTTAAGGTACTGGTATTGCTACTGGTAACGTACATTTTAAACAATACCCAGCCCTAGCAGGAGCGCTATTGTTTTTGCTCAGATTCTTATTCTTATATCCACGGTCATCTGGCACTCAGAAATGATCAAACCCACAGACACTGAAACGATCAAACCCACAGACACAGACACTGTCGTAAGTTCATTCGTTTCGGGAGCAGGCCGCTTTGTGATGTCATCATCCAGAGTAATTTAAGTCTGAGCTCCCTCTCTCAAAAGTCAGTCCCCTCTGGCCACTTGTGAGTACGACACCGTGCGGATGCGTAGCCGCGTCGTACTCCGTTCTGCTTACCTTTATATTCCTTTCCACTCTTTCCATAATATTGCGGAGAGTGTCAACGCCAAGAAAGTCACAACACCTGATAAGTCGATAGCCTCGTCCGCCATCTTGGTTGTGCCGTAAAACTCTGCAACGTCATCGCATCACGTCCTGCCGGCTCCGCCCCTCGTCTAAACCAGAGTATTTTCAAGTGGTGTCACCGCGTCTGACGCAGGCCGTCTCCGGTTGTGTGCCGCATGTGTGAAAGGGAAGCTCGGAGCGGTGTCCAGACCTTATTATCTGGACATTGTCCGGAGTTGATGTGTGAAAGCAGCTCGAGACAGACAGTTTGAGCCGGGGTCGCGTTTAAAGGCAACTTGGAAAACTGTAACTCGTGTTGCTTTTTACAGAATCCGGAAAACTGTGATCCATACATACCTAAAATGACAACACTGTACCTGGTGTGTTGCTGCCTGCAGCTTCATTGTTACATTATTTTAACATCAGATGGTTGTGAGCACTTCCAGTTTCAGACTGGCGTTTTAAGGAACATTTTGAAGGCTTTTCTGCTCCTCGTGGTTTAATGAGGACGTCGCGATACGATTCCGCATCCTTATCTTGACATTTTATACAGAAGGAGAATTTGACATATTTAAATGTATCCCTGACTGTGGTGGTATTTCATTTTTTGTGGGAAATGTTTGAATAAATTCAAAACAAATTTTCCAGTCAGAATGACTTTATTCCTGCAGGAGCATTTTCATAAACCAGTAATTTGTCACTGTGAGGTTTGGTTGTGTTTCAATACAGCGTTGTAAAGCTCAACAGCCCGAAAAAGTGTAGTTAAAACAAAAATGGTCAAATATTTACAAATAGCAAAAAAATACAAAACAGAAATATGTCTTGAGATATATAAAAATATACAAAATGCAGTACTATCAGAAATGGAAACAAACATTTAATCTAGTACCATTCTTATTTGTATTTTTTTATTGCATTCTTTTATTCAGTTAAAGTTCCAACTTTATTCAGCTTCTGTTTTCATGAGATTTCTGCTTCGCGAACCTGCAGCGGCTGCTTTTTGTTAACGCGTCGTGGCCTCTAGTGCACTGATGCATTTTGGGATTGGACTGACTCACATTCACGGCTCGCTGCGTTGCACATCCCACAGCGAGCAGGTTCACACACACACACACACACACACACACACATACACTCCATTCCATGTCCATTGCCTGCAGCTGCAGGGTCTGGGGTTCTGGTCACTAATGGATTAACTGAATATAAATCAAATCCTATCCAGCGGCTGCGTGCTGTGATTAAGGAAGAAGAGGTTTAGTTTATTTTCAAACACCAGAAAGAATCTTGACTTAAAGTGGACCTTAAATGCTCCCTTTTAACAAGTAGATATCGGTCTCCGAGGTCCTCAAAACATGTTTTTGAAATTCTTTCGCAAAAAATACAGCTGAGATTAGATTATCACTGAGATAACCCATCCTAACTATTCTAACATCCTGTTCTAGGATGCTCTGTTTCAGTGGGCGGAGCCTCCCTCCTGAGGCCCCTAGTTCTGTGAGGGGTTTGAGCGAGGCTTGGGAAATATCCAAAATTTAATATCGTGATGCGGTCCCACCCAAAATCTCGCAATACACAATATTACTGTCGTCGTAGGGGAGGAGGGACAGTGATGGAGAAAGTATTATCCGTCTCCGGATTCTCAGCATGAGAAATACAAGGTGTGGCGCGTGAGCCTGTGATCTGGTTGATATGCATCAGCAGGGCTGCCCCCTGAATGTCGACGAGCGGAATCATCAGTCGGGGACCCAAAGTCAAGCAGTCATTTAAAAAAAAAAAAAAAAAAAAAAGTATATATTTGTCAGTCAGTGTTTATTACAATAACGGGGTAAAACAGGTAGAGGCTTACAAAATGCACTGGGATAACATTTCAATGGGGAAGAATAAATAAAGGGAACATAAGTATGTTTTTATGTGTGAGCCCCGATCGATCCATAAGGAGACAGATGAAATGACCTGCATCTAAAATAAAAACACACTTGTTTCTGGCGCCGGCCGCGTGCGCCCCATCGCTGGAGCATGCGCCTTGGGCCCCGTCGTAGCTGCAGCTTAACCGCCATCCGTGCCGCCACGTTCCAAATGCTCCACCTGCTTCCTCGCTGTTGCCGGCTGCGTGCATACGTCCGCAGACTGCGAATGAGCTCCCGTGTCGTTGCCCGTGGTCCCACGGACGGACGGGGGGGGGGTCCTGATATTTTCACACTGTGCAAATATTGCATATGGTGGCAAACATCGCAAAATACGATATTATCGAATATTTGGCCCAAGCCTAGTTTGTGCTTTACTTCCGGGTTCCGTTGGATTGTGACTTTCACCTATTTCACCTCCTCAGTTCACCAAAACCTGTTTCTGAACAAACTTGAGGCGAGAAATAATCAATCCAGTCGCTGAATCGTCATCATATCAGATCTACAGCCTCATTTAAAGGTTTGTTCCCACTTTTGTCGCCGCGCCTCAAGCTTGTGGAGGACACGGCGCGGGGGGGATCTTTTGTTTCATGAAAGCATCTTCAAATAAAAATAAATACATTTATAATAAAAACAATTTTTATTGGTTTTGTCTGGAGAGAGGCACAGCGGATCGCACGTCACAGCCTGCAGTCCATCTACCGCATACTTTATTATTATTTATTTTTTAGAAGAACTATTTTTAAATTCGTACATTTCCATCGTCTGCTGTTCCTTCACGGACGGTTAGTTTTAATTCCTCTTTTAAAATATTTGTGCTGGAGCAGTTCCCAGCGGCGCTCGTTGTTCTCCAGCTGTGGGTGGAGTTACTCAGATGGGGGCGGCTCTAATTCTTACTGAGGCACCAAGTGACGTAGGAAGGGTTTAAAATGTGAACGACGTGTTTTATAAAACAGACGGATCACAACAAAGTGACTGTTGTTTTATTCCAGTGTGTGTTAGTAGAACCATCAGAGACCCACATGGACCTACACCCACATGGACCCAAACAAGCACTGAACAAAGAGACCTTTTCACCATAGCTCCCCTTTAATATTCACCCATAAGATGTTTTCAGGACAAGAGAAGAACAATATGACGGTGATTTGGGTTCTTTCAGTGTTTTCAAACAGAGCTCCCCTTGTGGCGATTGGTCCAAACGCCCCCGCATCACGGCAGGGGGCGGACTTCCACCTCCTCTTTTGTGTCTTTCATCTTTAAATCCACCAAAGCCGCCGCCGCCGACTCCTCCCACTCACCGCTCGCCGCTGGGTTTTTTTCTGATTCCGGCAACTCTCTGCACCCCTCGTGGCACGGAATGATAAGAATTAAACAGAGTTGTTCTTGAGTGTCCTGACAACGGGGTTCTGGGAGGTGTTCTCCGCTCGTTCTTACGTCTTTTGTTCTCAAGTCTTTTAAAGTGCGCCTCCGCCTTTAAGGCTTCCATTAAGACTTGTTTGGTTTGAGACGGTCAGAAAGCGCTGTGATCCAGTCCAGACAGAATCAGGTTGGTTTGATATGATCTGTGTTTTATTTGTATTATTTGATATGTGTCAATACTGGGATGGAAAGAAAAGACCGATGCACAACGTCTTAAGAAAATCTTTAGGTGTGTGACGCTGTTTTTAGACGGTCTTGTGGTCTGTCCCTGCGGTTACTTACACCGACACGCATCATCACAATAACTGTAAAGGCCACAGGTTATAAATAGCAAACC
The DNA here is from genome assembly GCF_960531495.2 of Zeus faber. Taxonomy (NCBI): domain Eukaryota; kingdom Metazoa; phylum Chordata; class Actinopteri; order Zeiformes; family Zeidae; genus Zeus; species Zeus faber. The sequence goes on along the minus strand of NC_137206.1, from coordinate 3,887,837 downwards.
AACAGACAGAACTGGGCGGAGCCGCGGCTGCTAACTGGTTTAGTTAAGACCTTCTGGTTTGCGGTCAGATGGATGTGGAGGCCGCTCGTTTGGCGTTTAGACGCCGGGAGAAGGACGGAGCGCGTGCTTTGTGTTGAGAGGTTGCAGCCGGGAAGGTGACAAGTTGTGACGCCTTCTGAGGGGAAGCTGCTGCATCCGCTTCAATCTCACTGGGCTTGTTATCCATCACTGGAATGTAAACAGAATTAAAACACACGAAACGGACGACACTGGATTAATCTGCAAACAGCTGAAGAAACATTCCACCAGTTTGGTTTCGGCAAAAGCAGTTAAATTAATCGGCAGAATCACGGGGACTTCAATATGAAGGATTAGGATGAATTATTACTTAATGTGTTACTTAAAAACTCCCAACATGACCCGACAGGAAGAGATTTTATTTTCTTTCGAAGATCTGTTCTAACACCAGGATTCACCCAAGTTTTCACCTCCAGGTGATAAAGGATCATAGGACTAGTGCCAATGTTTCACAGTATAACTGTTGTATAACTTCATCAGAGGTGAGGGAGTTGTTACATCACATCTATCTGTGTCAAACAGCAGGATAATCTTATTATATCATTGTTCCTTATCAAACTCACAGAATTGAATCAATATCACATGTATGGATGATAAACAGTTGGGTGTCGCTACAGAAACAAACCAAACACTGACGGCTGCAACGCCACAGTCCAAAAGGACACTGCAGCATGCCGCCGTGTTCGTCTTCACTTCAACAGGGACCAGAGTTTCCGTTTGAACAAACTGGAGCTGGACAACGTGTCCTGGAAGATTTCAATGTCCCAGACAAATGGGAGAGATTCGGTCAAATATTATCTGTGTTTATTGAGCTTAAAAACAATTGATAAGCAGGTTATATAGAGAATGACATATGTATAATATTTTTTATTGAATATTTCAAATAGAATAAGTCCCGTCAGTAAACGCCACTTTAAAAATAAATAAATAAAAATTATGGATATTACTACTTGAAATCCAATAGTTTCCGTTCGTGAACAATAAGTATGCGGCCACTTTAATTAACATTTCACCAAAACAATTTTTTTTTTTTTATCAAATCCGAATCAAAATAAATATGACAAGTAGGTCTAAATGAATAATAAAATTTGTGGTTTTGTCTGACTTCGTTGGGACGTCCCGTCGACATATTTTACACAATGAATATTTAGCGTCTGCTTCGGGTCGGAACTTAAATATTTCTATATCCACAAACGCGATTGGTCAGAGGTGAAAGGTCGGCTTCAGATCGTCCAAACTGATTGGCTCCGCGTTGCGACTTGCAGAGCGTGGAAATGAAGAGATCTGCCGATATTCTTTCTTCCGAAGTGCATCCACCCAGCACTCAAATTGCCTGGAGGTAATTATTTTCACCGGACATTGTGACCGGAGAGATTTAAATATTTTGGACTTCAACAGGTTTTCCTGGTCAAAAACTGGCAAATACCAGATGATAGAAAGGCTGATAGGGATATGTCAAATCACATCCCTGTGTTGTTTTGCATTATTATTTTATTGTTGAATGTGCTGGTAGCACCGCACACCTAGTGTCATTGCACACCTCATTGTTAGTATATTATTAAACCCAAATGTCACCGCGCTACTCCTCTAACAGTTTTCGAGCCACATTACATGCAAAATATATGAAAACAAATGGCTCGATTCCAGGAAAATATAGAATGCGGCAGAGAAATCCTGTCGTCATGGTAAAATCTGTAAACATTTTTACAATTTTACAATTTCAACAGGAATTGTCTGGTTTTGGTGTATTGTGCAGGTTAGACCCGAACAATAAAACAGTAAAACTCACTTTGCAGCATTTTGGGGTTTGTGACGTATATCAGCCGGTTTTACTTGTCAGATGCACCTCTGAGTTGAGGCCAATTAGCAAATCCACAATCCTGCGGTGGACCTGTACTTACAGAACCTGGATTTTCCACTTCTGTGTGCGGCGTCTCTGTCATTGATGTTTTGTCACCTGTTTAAAACATTTGTGGCAGACTAGCAGCTGTATTAAAAGGCCCTGTGTCTTTAACAAGGTGGAGAGTTTGATCACCGTTTTTAACTCGTCATTTTAAACTCAAGCCGAGGACGGGTGTGAAGTTCCTCTGTTCCACTTCTGCTCCAGTGAAACCAGAGTTAGTTTTTTTTTTTTTTTTTTTTTTTTTTTTTAAGAAGTTTACTCGGCTTTTAAAAACAGTTCAATTCCTGAATGCAGTGTGAACCGCTGTGTATTCAATCTAGCGGCTGTGTTCTCCTCTGTGAAAGGAGGGATCTGTAGGATGTGAATTCCAGATTCCTTCCAGAGAAGACAAACATATAATTCTTCTCCTCCTTCGGCCTGTTCTGTCTTGTTTCTGAGCCTGAAGCTGCGCAGCCCAAACCTCACGTCACACCAGAAAGAAGCTTTTTGGACTGAATGCTCTCTTGCAGGACCAGCCCCGTAACTAAGTACTTTCCACCCCTGAGCCGTGTTGGCTGCAGAGCCCAGCGGAGCTCAGTAACTGAGTAGAAATACTTTTTTTTTTTTTAACTACCTGTGCTGTCAGCATGCTTGGCATACAACAGAGTATTTTTTTCCATTGCATCTAGGACAGAGTTGCAAGTGGAGTTCAACTTCTCAACCCGCAACGCAACTCTTTATTCATTCTTTACTCGTCAACAACTGCTGCAATAACTCTGTCCTGTGGACGAGCTGTGGGACGAGCAGGGCTCAGCTTGTTGTTACACAACCACCACCAACCACCACCAACCACCACCAACCCCCCTCTTTGGAGAACCATCTTACCCTGTTTTGGACTTTAAACAACTAATCATCATTACTACTCCAAGAGGGAGAATCACCACGGGTGAGACAAATACACATAGAAACAAACAACAACATGTACATGGAAAAACATAAACATAGAAACAAACATGAAAAAATGTAAACATAGAAACAAACATGTGCATGGAAAATCAAACATAGAAACAAACAACAACATGTACATGGAAAAACAAACAGAACCAAGCATGTACGTACATGGAAAAACACACACGCAGATGCAGCCGCAAGCGCAGAAACGGGGCCGTGAACACCAGGCACAGACTGCAGGCCTGGGGCCAGGCCCCGCGCCGACAGACCGACACCCCGCCTGAGCCACCCGCCCCGTAGGCGAGCCGACGGGGGCCCCCACACCAACACCCCACATAAAGGCAAGGCCCTCCATACAGCACGCCCCACCCGGCGCCCATCCACTTAGTCGAGTGCGCTCAAAGCAGGACACCCAGATTTATTTTTTCATACAGTTACATATGTCTTTGTTGTGTTTTTGTACTAAACCACTTTATATTAGTATGAGTATCTTTCCGTTCTCCTCCGATACATTTTCTGAAATAAATATCTGCTTTTTACTGCGTTACATTCTCCCCGAGACCGTTCGTTGCTGGTTCTATATTGGCCTGAAATAATAAATCTTACCTGAATTAAACAGCCAGTGCTTATGAATATTACACATTTTAAATGTAGACTCAACCACAAGTCCAGTGGATTAGGATTCACAGCGTTTACCTTTTGATAGTTCTAGCACTGTACATTGAAAACCAGATACTTTTGACTTTTATTTGAGTAGTATTTTAATGGGTGACTTAAGGAAAGTAAAGATAGCTCAGCAGAATGTGACTTGGAAGTCCTGTTCTGGTGCAGTGTGGCTCTGTTAAGGTGAAGGCGTCGCTGGGTCTGTTTCCACCTCCGTGTATTATATCATCTTAACTGCTCCTCATTCATCCGTCGCTCCTCCCACTAATTAGGTTTTACCCCCATGCCACCTCGCTCGCCCCTCAGTCTGACTCGGACTCTCTCTCTCTCTCTCTCTCTCTCTCTCTCTCTCTCTCTCTCTCTCTCTCTCTCTCTCTCTCTCTCTCTCTCTCTCTCGTTCGCTCAGGAACATGGTGGACTACTACCGGACGTTGTGCATCCCGCGGAGCGCGACGCAGGATGAGATCAAGAAAGCGTGAGTGATCCTCCCCAGAGCCACGTGCGCTATCTTTACTGCTGTTGTTGTTCCGACGCCCGTGGGCCTTCCAGCGCACGTAACACTCTAAATTTAACACACGTACACTCTCGCTCTCTCTCTCTCTCTCTCTCTCTCTCACACACACACACACACACACACACACACACACACACACACACACACACACACACACACACTCAATGAAGAAAGTTCCTTTAACCTTGTCTGTCACATTGCCTTGGTCTGTCATTTGGTGAGGACTCTCTCGCTCGTGCACGCACACACACACCCATGCTGTCTTAACAAGTGATGTGCTGAATGACTGTTGTTTTCAGAGGTTGAGGGACAACCGCACATTGTGTGTTGTGATTTTTATGGACTAGAATTCTGCCGTGTTACTGTTATGGCATTACTATGTTATTACTGTGGGGTTACGACTGGTTATGTACCTCTCTGACTGGTTATATACCTCTCTGACTGGTTACGTACTCGCCTGACTGGTGACGTACTCGCCTGACTGGTGACGTACTCGCCTGACTGGTGACGTACTCGCCTGACTGGTGACATACCCGCCTGACTGGTGATGTACCCGCCTGACTGGTGACATACCGGCCTGACTGGTGACGTACCGGCCTGACTGGTGACGTACCGGCCTGACTGGTGACGTACCGGCCTGACTGGTGACGTACCGGCCTGACTGGTGACGTACCGGCCTGACTGGTGACGTACCGGCCTGACTGGTGACGTACCGGCCTGAATGGTGACGTACCGGCCTGATTGGTGACGTACCGGCCTGACTGGTTATGTACCCGCCTGACTGGTTACGTACCCGCCTGACTGGTTACGTACCCGCCTGACTGGTTACGTACCCGCCTGACTGGTTACGTACCCGCCTGACTGGTTACGTACCTCCCTGACTGGTTACGTACCCGTCTGACTGGTTATATACCTCTCTGACTGGTTATATACCTCTCTGACTCTTTACGTACCTCCCTGACTGGTTATATACCTCTCTGACTGGTTACGTACCCGCCTGACTGGTTATCTCCAGATCCCCGTGTGATTGGCTGTCGGCTCTTTAAAAGCACATTGATCTCACGCACAAAGGTGTGTAGCACAAACAGCTGATGTAGCACGAGCGGCCATGTTGGCCTCCGTCTGTTCTTCCTGCTCCACACACACGCTGTGTGTGTGTGTATGTGTGTGTGTGTGGTTGTCATGGCAACCCTCAGCTGTTCCTCAGTGTGTTGATCAGTCAGCTGTTTTGTTCTTATTTATTCTGTTTCTGTGATAAATAATGTTGTATATTTGCGAAATGACAAATGAAAAAATGTTATAACATTAAGTTATTAGTTTTAAGTTTCCCTACAAAACAAATACGCTTGTTATATTTCCTGTGTTTAATATTACAGTACAATATTTAAAATGTTTTCATCTTCAATAATATTTATATTGTTTTTGTGGGATTTTACTGTTTTTCTGCTCACCAACCAACCAGCGGCCTGGTAGAAAACAGACTCTGTGTGTACTTTATAAAGTATTACTGACTGTATTTCTATTTGTCCAGGTACAGAAAAGAGACTCAGTGTGTACTTTATAAAGTATTACTGACTGTATTTCTATTTGTCCAGGTACAGAAAACAGACTCAGTGTGTACTTTATAAAGTATTATTGACTGTATTTCTGTTTGTCCAGGTACAGAAAACAGGCTCTGAAGTGGCATCCGGACAAGAACCCCGACAACAAGGAGGAAGCAGAGAAACACTTCAAGGAGCTTTCAGAGGCGTACGAGGTGCTGTCCGACGGTAAGAGCTGCTACTCAGGTACTACTGCTGAGGTACTGCTGCTAGGGTACTGCTACTAAGGTACTACTGCTAAGGTACTTCTACTAAGGTACTACTGCCAAGTTACAACTACTAAACGGGAATCGCCAGGGAAGTCACAGTAAAGTACCATCGCGATACTTGGGTCCCGATACGATAATATCGCAAATCTTTGTTTTGCAATCCACCAAGTATTGTGATACGATACTACGTTGCGTATATTATCAATTTCTTTCTCACCTGACTGCAGTAAAAAGTTTAAAATGCATCTGTTTTCTCTGCTTTGGTCCTCTACATGTTGCCTTTACCACCAGTACTTTTTATGTTAACATCCAGTACATGTGATGTTTACATCCACGTCTTCACTTTTTCCTTCCATTTTCTCCAGTCGTGTTGTGAATATCGAAATAAAACCAACCTTTTGTTTCCCAGTGGTACAACATGTTCATTGACGCGTCAACAAACAAGCAGCGGGTGACACTCGCTACGTCGCTGTGGCGGCTGCTCATGTACACCAATGAGCGGCGCAGCGGGCAAAAGAATCTTGGGAAACTCAACCAAATCAAAATCCTCCGTTGGGAAAGAGGGTGCGGCGACCAATTTTAGCATTTTTCTTTATTTTTTATTTTTTTTATCCGTCCGAGGGAACGACGCCGTCCGCGATCGATGACCGAGTGGCCTGGTTCTGCGGCGTTGCGTTGGAGCGCGTGGAGGCGGCCCTCCACTTCAGCTGGACTGGAAAGCGCTCAAGTTTGTGTCGGGTGGAGAGACGGCAGAAAGTGATGCTGTTAGAGTCGCCTCAATGTTATCCTAGGAAAAGACGAGCGTCGATATACAATCCCAGCGGCAAATTGGCACAAGCTCAGTCCGGCGCCGCCTGGGGAGAACCCAAATACCAGACAGTCTGTGGCATCCGGAGCACCCCAGGGTCCTTGGCAGCCCCGGGGGGGGAATTCGGGGATGTTCCTTTAAAGGGATACGACATGTTATTTTCCCTTATGGGGGGAGGTTCTGCTTTTATAGAAGTTGTACTTTAGAGGAGTACAGAATATATCTACATTTTAAGCTAAGAAAACAAACATTTTATTTTAACACGTCACAAAGACGTGGGAAGAACTATGTCGCTATTTCGAAAGAGCTATGCTAGTTGATCCCCACTGCAGTCATGCATTGAGCTAACGCAGTTAGCATGTGATGGAGAGGTCTGTTTGAGGGATGACTGTCTGAGAGTTGGGAGAGGCGTTTTGTCAGCTTGGCCATCTAGGATTGACCGCCTGTGAGACGCACGGAGAGGTGTGGGCAGGGGACAGCAGAGGGGTGGTGGAGACTCCTCTGCACGGCAGCACAGAGCTGAGAGGTCGTAGGGTGGACAACAGGAAGGGCCCTCAGGCGGAGCCCTGAGGGACACTGTTGTTCAGAGCCTGACTGGAGTGGTTCACTGTCCGCTGTCTCCCCAGAAAGCAAGAGGGACGTTTACGATCGCTATGGAAAGGAAGGACTCTCTGGCAGTGGAGGTGGAGGAGGTAAAGAAACAACCTGCACATTAAATACACGTTTCATTTTTCTCTTTACAGAGAATTCATGTAGCTCCACATGGTCAGTTACAGCACATACTCATTATACGTTCTATGTATTTAAGTATTGATCTCACCTATAGGGTAACTTCGCAAGACTTAAGATATTTTTTGATTAACTAAACTGGAAAAGTTCTAGTCTGAGATTTCAGTTATGTAGAGCAGAGGTTCCCAACCACTGGGCCTCGGACCCGTGCCCGGACCCCCTCGGTCCGCGAACATTTTGCACGCTGTGGCCCGGTCTGTGACGGTGAACAGGTTGGGAACCCCCGATGCAGAGTATCGCTTTTCATTTTTACATTTTTTCTTTTGTTGTTGTTGTTTTTTGCAGGAGGTCATTATCATGATCGCTTCAGCGGCGGCGGCGGCGGCTTCACATTCCGTAACCCAGAAGACGTTTTCCGGGAATTTTTCGGCGGCAGGGACCCCTTTGCAGAGTTCTTCAGTAAGAGCTTCACTTCACTTCATCCATCCCTGGGAGGAGAGGGGGATCGAAAGGCGGCCGCGATGCCTGTCCCATAATACTGCACTCACTGCATACAGATGGCCAGATGCACCTTTAACCAGCTGTGAACCAGCTTGAGGAATATTCCTGTGTGAACTGGAAATGCTATTCATATGCTAGTCAGAGAGGGGTTACCCAGAATCCCCTGCTGCTCTCCCGCCTCCACAGCCGTGAGGTTTCTCATTCGGTTCGTGTCTCAGCCCCTGGAGGACGTCTGCATCACGTCCAGCCCAGTTAGTTTGACGCCAGTCGGCGCGCCAAGGACTGCGCATTGATCTCAAACTTAATTGTCTAGAGCATTGGCTCCCAACATGGGGCCCAGGGACCCCCGCGGGTCCTTCGAAGGGTTCCAGGGGGTCCCGAGCAAAATGATGAATAGTTCAACTTCACCACTGTTTCATTTCCAAGATGTTAGCACCATTAGAGAATGCACGATAATGACTGGGAAGGTTGATAATCACTGATCTAGGGTAAGGTGAAGGTTTTAGAGGTTGGGGTTTAGAGGTTGGGGTTTAGAGGTTGGGGTTTAGAGGTTGGGGTTGAGTTGTTGGGGTTGAGAGGTTGAGAGGTTGGGGTTGAGTAGTTGAGGGGTTAGGGGTTAAGAGGTTGGGGTTGAGTGGTTGAGAGAGGTTGGGGTTTGGGGTTGAGTGGTTGAGAGAGGTTGGGGTTTGGGGTTGAGAGGTTGGGGTTGAGTGGTTGAGAGGTTGGGGTTGAGTGGTTGAGAGGTTGGGGTTGAGTGGTTGAGAGGTTGGGGTTGAGTGGTTGAGAGGTTGGGGTTGAGTGGTTGAGAGGTTGGGGTTGAGTTGTTGGGGTTGAGTGGTTGAGAGGTTGGGGTTGAGTGGTTGAGAGGTTGGGGTTGAGTGGTTGAGAGGTTGGGGTTGAGTTGTTGGGGTTGAGTGGTTGAGAGGTTGGGGTTGAGTGGTTGAGAGGTTGGGGTTTGGGATTGAGAGGTTGGGGTTGAGTGGTTGAGAGGTTGGGGTTGAGCGGTTGGGGTCTAGGGTTAGAGGTTATGGTTTAGGGCTCCTCCTTGAAGGCTGAGGGTAAATGGTTCAGAGGTTCAGGTTAGGTGTTAGATTTAGGGGGTTCGGCCTTATGGGTTAGGGTTTAGGGGTCAGGGTTATAAAGTACACACTGCAACTCAGTTTTGAAGTTGGTTGTACCCGGGAACTGTCCGTCGCCGCAGCGTTTGGACACTACAGAAGTGCATGCTGGGAGCCGGGAGCTGTGCCTTCCATTTGGTGCCCAGGAAGCGTTTAGTGTCTCAGACGCTGCTGCAGGTCACACAGTGTTTGAGTTGAATACGTGTAACCTCAGATGAATCAATTAGAATGCAGCACATAACCTGACACAGACTATTGAGTATTATCCTAATATTCCATAGTTGAATGAGTGTAGTGCTAGTTGTATCCTGTGTAGTACTAGCAGTATCTTGTGTAGTACTAGTAGTAATACTAGTAGTATTCTGTGTAGTAGTATCCTGTGTAGTAGTATCCTGTGTAGTACTAATAGTATCCTGTGTAGTACTAGTGGTAATACTAGTAGTATCCTTTGTAGTAGTAGCCTGTGTAGTTCTAGTAGTATCTTGTGTTGAAGTATCCTGTGCAGTACAAGCAGTACTACTAGTAGTATCCTGGTTGCAGTTTAGCTCTAAATATGGAGTCCTATGAAGCGGCTGCAGATACGAGCGTCTACATCACCCGACTGGAATGCTTTCAAAAATAGCTTCTGTATTAAAACAAGAGCAGGAGAAATGATGCCAGGAGGGGGGGGGCAGGGGCTGCATCTGCTGCTTCCTGTACTGTCAGGATTTAGGAAAGTACTTCACTGGCGTTTGGGAGATGGAGTTCCCCGTGTTGTGATGATGGTTTAATTTGGGCTGGGATGGATGGATGGATATATATATTTTTTTATTTATCCCCCGTAGGGAATTTGCAGTCTGACCAGCTCACATCAAGAAAGTTAAAAAAAAAAAAAAAAAAAATACTAAAGCAATACAGTACAAATGTAAACAAAAGAAATAAAATAAAAAACAAAAATAACTCCATAAATAACTCCTCTACGGTAACTCATGAAATAAATGGAAATGGTGACGTACGATAAACGCTCAGTATGGTAAGCCCTTAGACTTCTCCATCCGTCTTCCAGTATGTAGGGCGTTGGGAGGTGCGGGGTCTTCCCTCAGGGTGTTAAAGAGGTTTTTGTTTCCTCCGCAGACGACGACCCCTTCCAGGATTTCTTTGGGGGCGGGGGCCACGGCCGCCAGCGGGGCGTGAGCCGCAGCCGCACCGGGGGGCCGTTCTTCCACGGCTTCGGGGGCTTCCCAGCGTTCGGGCCCAGCTTCTCAGGGTTCGATTCAGGTGAGATGATTATTACTATTATTATTATTATTACTATTATAACTTTTGTTGTTATGATTATTTTTATTATTATTATTCTAACATAGCAGACGCTTGGTCTGGTTCCTCTGGGGGGGGGGGGGGGGGGTGGTGTGTGTGTGTGTGTGTGTGTGTGTGTGTGTGTGTGTGTGTGTGTGTGTGCGCCTGCATAACTAACTAGCTATCCTGTTTATTTCGATATACATACATATACAAACTCATTCAAGGGTTTTTCTTTATTTTTACACATCACAATTCACCACGCAGCCGGTGAAAGGCTGCACACCACGCCCGTTGCTGGGCGCCACGCCCGTTGCTGGGCGCCACGCCCGTTGCTGGGCGACAGGGCCGTTGCTGGGCGCCACGCCCCTTGGCAGCCCGCCACGCCCGTGGGCTGCGCGCCACGCCCAGCGTAGTTGGGGAGTGAGTCCTCCCAGAAGGGGAAGACCTCTCCAGTCCTTTCCCTCGTCGGGTCTGAGGGAGCGGGTGAAATGCGTCCTCACCTTCTGACGTCTGTGTCCCCTCAGGGTTCACGTCGTTTGGACAGACGGGAGGAGGGGGCTTCGCCTCGTTCTCCTCCTCCTCGTACGGGGGCGGAGGTGGTGGAGGAGGAGGAGGATCCATGGGGAACTTCAAGTCCGTCTCCACCTCCACCAAGTTCATCAACGGCAGAAAAATAACCACAAAACGGTATCTAGTCACTATTTACTTCACTGTACCCCCTCTGTCCCCTCTGTCCCCTCTGTCCCCTCTGTCCACTGTGCTCCATCTGTCCACTGTGCTCCATCTGTCCACTGTGCTCCATCTGTCCACTCTGTCCACTGTACCCACTCTGTCAGCTGACAAAGAAGAGACAAAAACACACAAACCTGTAACGACCCATCCTTCTGGATTCTCCATGTCGAGTTACACCACCGCCCTTCATGCTACGCCCTTCATGCACCTGTCCAAACAGATGCACCTCACACATGTATCTGCTGTTTAACTTTAAGTCCACATGTAGAATAGAATCCCAGGAGGCTTAACCCGTAGACGGCCGTGTGTTCAGATATATGAATAATGTCAAATAAAAGGCTGTGGTCAGTGGACACAGCCACGCGGGATTCTACTTCCTGTTTCTGAGCCCTTTCCCCTACCCCCTCAGGATCGTGGAGAACGGCCAGGAGCGGGTGGAGGTGGAGGAGGACGGACAGCTCAAGTCTCTGACAGTGAATGGTAAGGAGCAGCTGCTCAGACTGGGCAGCAAGTAGCGCCCCGCCCGCCACCACCGGGGGGCGCTGTGGGGGCGGAGCTCCTCGGGTGCTTCATCTCGCTCATCTTCACATCTCATTCCAATAGATTTATTCCCTTTTTTTTTCTATCTAACGGATCTTATTTTGTAGTTTTATTTATTCCAGTTGACCTTGTTTGTTGGGACCAGAGTTGCTGTTTTTTTGCATTTTATTTTGGACTCGTCGTGTTTTTCCTTCATCTTGCCGCTCGGTGCCTGGAGCACAGAAGTTTAACCCTTTCCCCCCTGAACTGCCCCTAACAGTGACGTGGCGTCCGCCGTGTCTGACCAACGACTCAGATTATCAACGTGACGACGTTATTAATATGCTTTTTATTTGCTTTGTCGTGTGATTAACTTCTGCATGGACGCAGCTTGTTTTCACTGTAGTCGCTCGGCCGTGGACCATGATGCTTTGTGAACGGACAAACAGGGGATTCGTGTACTTTGTAAAAAGAAAAAAGTGATTGAAAATAATAAACAGAGGTATAAGATTTGCTCAATAAAACTGTTTTGATTTGAAGTGTGATGATTCTTCAACCACATGCACTGAACACCTGACCATTAAAGGGACGCTCCAGTTCTGCATGCTAAGTGTGCTAGCTCATTGCATGGCTGCAGATGGGATCAGCTAGCCTAGCTCCTGTCAAAAACTCAAGTTGTTTAAGATTCATCTTAGAGATCCGAGACGCTTTGTAATGAGCATACATTCGGAACTACTATAAAAACTGGAGCTTCCCTTTAAGCTGCTTGTCACAAACCACCTGACAGGAAGTCACCGCCGCACGTCACTCACCGCAGTAACCTCAGTAACCTCAGTAACCTCAGTAATCTACTAATATCACAGTTTACTCATGAGATTAACTCCCAAGCAGCTTCTGCACCGGCTCCTTAAAAACTCTTCAAAATGTCCTAAATTGTTTGTTTTTACAAATATTACACCTTGTAAGTACTTACCTGGGGGATAATGTGCAGCCAGCCGGGCGTGACAGAAGGACTTTGCACAGGGCAAGTTGAGCAATCGACTGGAGCCCCGTGAATTTGTGGATTTTTATTTTTTGATTTGGTAAAAGCTTTGTTTTGCTTTGTCAGTGTAGCGACAGGTATCCCAATATTTGGAAAAAGAAGAGAAGGGCCTTAGAGAACGTATTCTGGAGATGGATATGGTGGGTGGAGAACAGTATTTGGGGCTTGAGTGGTGAAAATTTTGGCTTTTTTTTAGAGATTCGGCTCATTTTGTGTGAATGGAATTCTCCCTGGCCGCTGGGCTTCAACTCATCACAACACAACAGACACGGTGTACGAATGTCGTCTGTATTCACTACATAGGATCAATCAAACAGGTCAATAAGCAAAAGTTACAAACTTACGACGACTACAAGGATTATCAGTACAAAACCTTGTGTGAAAAATACAGTATACGGTTTGATACGGGGGATATTATGAAATGTTGGAATAGAGATATTGTATGAAAAATAAATCATATTCCTCCGTATTTAGTCATTAAACAGACATCGAACACAGTAACCAAAACGAGTCAGAGGTTCAAGTTCGGATTCTTTTCTTGTTCCTTCAGTCAATGATTGGAAGAGACGACCGCGCTCCCAAAGACTCGGTGGCTCAAAGAGGAAAGCCGCCATCGGGGGGCGTCGGGGTTTGATGCCAGCTGATCTTTTGCAAGCGCCCGCAGACCGGGGCCGCGCGTAAGGACGACCCGGCGGTGTTGTGATCACCGACCCGGAACACGTCCGTGGATGTCGGGAGTCGAGCAGGGTCGCCTGCTCGACCCAGCGGCTCAAGATGTGGAAAAACCTCAAACCGACAGTTGCAGAAATGTGCGTTTAGAAGAATGTTATGATGCTCATGTCACTCTCGGCCCTGGTCCCCGGGAGCTTTTAAACACGCACTTGCGTTGCCGGCTTTCAAATGCTCATCCGGCATCGAACCCTCAGGTCCAACACTAAAGTTGTTGTCCAAAGACGTATCTCTTTGAGCCACTGAGTCTCACGACGCTGCTAGTGTCCTCCAATCATTTGATTCAAAGCACAGGACGTGGATGAAAAAATCAGGACTCGAACCTGCGACGGCGGCTTCCGAACCGTCACGCCACCGGGTCGCCTCGGCGCCTCCCAGTTCGTGAGTCATGGCATTTGTTTGGGGCTCAGGACGCTGGCACGTTTCCTTCCAGATCGGAGTCTCAGTTCAGCCTCTCATTGGCTCTTGACTCCTTCAATATCGTATTTAATATATTCCTGAACGCTTGAATGGTTCAGTTAGAATTCTCATTTGGAAAGAGCTCCTCCCTCTAACGACTTCCTGTTTTCTTGCCATGTTTGCACTCAGAGGTGGAGGGGGCCCCCGCACCGGTCCTGCATGAGGCCCCCAAATCACTGAGACCGCCCATGCCTCAGAGTTGGCCCTAAAGTTACTTCTGTACTTCTGTACTACTACTTGTGTATTTCACATCCTGACTTTACTACTTTCTGGTGGTAAAAGAACTTCTCATCTGGTGGATTTGATTCAGACGCAGCAGGTGAGTGACTGGCATGTTTCTGTCGCAGAGATGAGATATGGTTTCATTATTATTATTATTATTATTATTATTATTTTATATTCAGGTTTGAAATTAAAATAAAGGTAAAAACAACGTCCTCAAACTTCACGTCCAATGGCTTTTGGGTTTTAATTCATCCCGGGGGAAATGTAGGTTTCACAGCAGCAGAGTCAAAAAATAGTTGAAAACATGAAATTAAATAAAAATGTTTTATGTGTGTTTAAAATAAATATTACAATTATTATTATTATTACTATTAATGCAATTTATTTTATATTTATTTATATCTAAATGTGAAACCAACTAAACTTAAGGCAACTAAAGTTGCTTTCAAGTTATTTTATTAAAATACACAAATGAAGTGTTTTCCTCAGCTGGGGTGGAGTGTGTCTCTAGGTGTGCACTTTGTGTGTGTGTATTGTTCTGTGTGTCTGAGTGTGTGTGTGTGTGTGTGTGTGTGAGTGTGTGTGGAGTGTTTCCAGGCGGTTGAGTCTCAACTTGTTGGATTTTAACATTGAAAGTTAAATCACCAACATTTGGTGCAAGACATTCTTCAGGTCAATCGATCAATCAATAACTAACGATTGTTTCCAAATCAAAAATCTGTTGCGTAAAAAAGACAAAAGTCCACAATGTCAAATATTAAAGAAAAGCAAACAGAGAAACGTCTCGACAGATGGAAGAAGCGACTGCACATGTGCAGCCATGTTCACGTAAAGGAAACATAGTATGTTCCTTTTCAACAAGTTGTTACAGGTCTCTGAGGTGAGGCTCGGGTTGCTGGAAATACCACTCAGATGATGCATTCTAACCATTGTAACATGCCTCTAAGCCCCTCCTGTTCCAGGACGCTCTGTTTCAGTGGGTGGAGCCCCCTAGTTCTATGAGCCCATGGGGTTTGAGCTTTACTTCTGGATCCGTTTTATTTAGTACGTAAACTTTCCGGTATTTCACCTCCTCAGTTCACAAAAATTATTTTGTTGCTGTGCTTCAAGCGTGTGGGGGACACCGCACTGGGACACGGCGCGGTGGGATTTTGTTTTTCATTCAATTAGTAAACGTTGGAAAATAAAATAAATACATCTACAATTTAAAAAAAACAACACTTTTTATTGGTTTTGTCTGGAGAGAGGCACAGCGCATCGCACGTCGCAGCCTGCAGTACATCTACCGCATACTTTATTATTAGTTATTTTTTAAGAACTATTTTTAAATTACTTACATTTCCATCGTCTGCTGTTCCTTCACGGACGGTTAGTTTTAATTCCTCTTTTAAAATATTTGTGCTGGAGCAGTTCCCAGCGGCGCTCGTTGTTCTCCAGCTGTGGGTGGAGTTACTCAGATGGGGGCGGCTCTAATTCTTACTGAGGCACCAAGTGACGTAGGAAGGGGTTTAAAATGTGAACGACATGTTTTATAAAACAGACGGATCACAACAAAGTGACTGTTGTTTTATTCCGGTGTGTGTTAGTAGAACCATCAGAGACCCACATGGACCTACACCCACATGGACCCAAACAAGCACTGAACAAAGAGACTTTTACAACACGTCCTTTCACTTTCCCGCAGTGATTTAGCAAATAATTGAGTTTCCTTGGTGTTAATGTTTGGAAAATATCTTTTCAAAGCATCAAAGTCTGCAACTTTGGAACCAACGCAAAATTAACAAATCAACTGGAAGATTGAAGACAGCAAATAATGAAATATAGATCATAAATAAGATAAGATAAAAAACAAGTTACACAGAATAAAGATCAATGGGAGACATTAAGGTTCATATTTAAGTCTCCACACAAATAAGGACAATTTTAAAGTTACTTGATTTTATTAGTTTAAATATTTTATTTGTGTAAATTAATGTAATTACCCTAAATTGTGGTGCATACTCAAATCAAAATGACGAACCATCTCACAGCAGCTTTGCCTAAAGTTCCAAAAAATATACAGCATCATTAAAATCAGTAAAATAATAATAATTAACATAAAAATAATTAACATATTGTATATAATCACATGAAAACCATTGAAAGAGTTCACCTCGTAGAACCATAACATTGTCTTGGTAATTTAGAGTTTGCAGAATTGACAGTAAAATTAAAGTTTAGTGAAGGTCACTGTGTTAATGGTGCAGCTGCGCCCTCTGCTGGTAAAACTCTGCAAGAGCACCACCCGTCACACGGCGGAGTGGAGCCAAGGAACTGGAGATGTAAACAAGTTATGTGACGTTTATATCACTCACGTAAAATTACATCGATTACATTCGTTTATTTAACTTTTTTTTTTTTTTTTAAGAAAACGCGGTCAAATCACGTCTATTTTTGAGCATTTTCTTCAGGTGATGTTAATGTGTCCACTGGAGGGCGCTGTTTCCACTCAGACCGCAGCTTGGTTGAACTTACATTTTCAGTCGTGACCATCCAGACAGTGTTTTGGATGTTCTGTATGATTATATTTATTATAAAACAATTCATGATAAATGTTGTACCAATATTTTTACATGTTGTTTGTCCTATTAAATATAAACTAAACATATTGAGAGTAAGATGTGCAGGGTCTGGTATATAGTGTATGTGCGGGTATTACTGCGTTATTTACTACTCAATACTCAGTGGTTTCACACTATTTCTGTGTTTACTACAAAGTAATAAATTGTATAACTATGATACAATGACAAGATATATATTCTGATCATTATATTGTTATAATACATGATTGCATTATGGTCTGTTTGTGGTTTGAAGCAGTGAAATTCTCACTGATACAAGCTTCAAACCGGGTTCTGCACTTTTATCACAACAGAGGCCGAGATCTGTGTGATGTGAGTCGAATTCAATTCAATCCCCAAATATGAATCAAATATGAATCAAATATGAATCAAATATGAATCAAATATGAATTAAACATCACGTGAGCGTCTGAACGGAACTTTGAACTCTGCTTTGATGTTTAGCGATGGATGCACGAGCTTTGAACGTGTGCACGGTGTCAAGGTCATTTCTGTCACACACACACACACACACACACACACACACACACACACACACACACACACACACACACACACACACACACACACACACACACACACACACACACACACACACACACACACACACACACACACACCCCTCCTATCGCACTCTGTGGTTCCCTGGCTCTATATTATTTATGATTGTGACTCTTTGTTCTATAACCCTCGTCCTGTTTATTATTTCTCGTATCAGCTGCTGCAGAATCAAACTTTCTCAACAAAGACGTTTAATCTGTGATGCAATGTGTAATGTAACAGATTATAACATCATACATATCATAATATATAACGTCATACATATCATAATATATAACATCATACATATCATAATATATAACATCATACATATCATAATATATAACATCATACAAATCATAATGTATAACATCATACAAATCATAATATATAACGTCATACATATCATAATATATAACATCATACATATCATAATATATAACATCATACATATCATAATATATAACATCATACAAATCATAATGTATAACATCATACAAATCATAATATATAACGTCATACATATCATAATATATAACATCATACATATCATAATATATAACATCATACATATCATAATATATAACATCATACATATAATATATAACATCATACAAATCATAATATATAACATCATACATATCATAATATATAACATCATACATATCATAATATATAACATCATACAAATCATAATATATAACATCATACAAATCATAATATATAACGTCATACATATCATAATATATAACATCATACATATCATAATATATAACATCATACATATCATAATATATAACATCATACAAATCATAATATATAACATCATACAAATCATAACATATAACGTCATACATATCATAATATATAACATCATACATATCATAATATATAACATCATACAAATCATAATATATAACATCATACAAATCATAATATATAACATCATACATATAATATATAACATCATACATATCATAATATATAACATCATACAAATCATAATATATAACATCATACAAATCATAATATATAACATCATACATATAATATATAACATCATACATATCATAATATATAACATCATACAAATCATAATATATAACATCATACAAATCATAATATATAACATCATACAAATCATAATATATAACATCATACATATAATATATAACATCATACATATCATAATATATAACATCATACAAATCATAATATATAACATCATACAAATCATAATATATAACATCATACATATAATATATAACATCATACATATCATAATATATAACATCATACATATCATAATATATAGCATCATACAAATCATAATATATAACATCATGCATATCATAATATATAACATCATACATATAATATATAACATCATACAAATCATAATATATAACATCATACAAATCATAATATATAACATCATACAAATCATAATATATAACATCATATATATCATAATATATAACATCATACAAATCATAATATATAACATCATACATATCATAATATATACCATCATACATATCATAACATATAACATCATACAAATCATAATATATAACATCATACATATCATAACATATAACATCATATATATCATAATATATAACATCATACATATCATATATAACATCATACATATCATATATAACATCATACATATCATAATATATACCATCATACATATCATAACATATAACATCATATATTTCACAATATATAACATCATACAAATCACAATATATAACATCATATATATCATAATATATAACATCATACAAATCATAATATATAACATCATATATATCATAATATATAACATCATACATATCATAATATATAACATCATACATATCATATATAACATCATACATATAATATATAACATCATACATATCATAATATATAACATCATACAAATCATAATATATAACATCATACATATCATAATATATAACATCATACAAATCATAATATATAACATCATACACATCATAATATATAACATCATACAAATCATAATATATAACATCATACAAATCATAATATATAACATCATACATATCATAATATATAACATCATACAAATCATAATATATAACATCATACAAATCATAATATAAAACATCATACATATCATATATAACATCATGCATATCATATATAACATCATACATATCATATATAACATCATACATATCATAATATATACCATCATACATATCATAACATATAACATCATATATTTCATAATATATAACATCATACAAATCACAATATATAACATCATATATATCATAATATATAACATCATACAAATCATAATATATAACATCATATATATCATAATATATAACATCATACATATCATAATATATAACATCATACATATCATATATAACATCATACATATAATATATAACATCATACATATCATAATATATAACATCATACAAATCATAATATATAACATCATACATATCATAATATATAACATCATACAAATCATAATATATAACATCATACACATCATAATAACTAACATCATACATATCATATATAACATCATATATAACATCATACATCTCATAATATATAACATCATACATATCATATATAACATCATATATAACATCATACATCTCATAATATATAACATCATACATATCATATATAACATCATATATATCATAATATATAACATCATATTTTACATCATGCATATCATAATATATAACATCATACATATCATATATAACATCATATATATCATAATATATAACATCATATATAACATCATACAAATAATATATAACATAATATATAACATCTCATATAACATCATACATATCATAATATATAACATCATATATATCATAATATATAACATCATGTATAACATCATACAAATAATATATAACATAATATATAACATCTCATATAACATCATACATATCATAATATATAACATCATATATATCATAATATATAACATCATATATATATTAATATATAACATCATATATAACATCATACATATAATATATAACATCATATACAACATCATACATATCACAATATATAACATCATATATAACATCAAATACACGACTCACAAAGTTTGGGATATTTGGCTTTCGGGTGAAATTTATGGAAAATGTAAGAAGTTCACGCTACAGTGATATTATATCATGAACGTAGGGCATTTAAGTAGAAGCGTGCAATGGGGATTTCCTCATCTCAAACAATTTATTGAAGCGAAAGCCAACAACAGTGGTGGGTTTACCACAACAACAAATGTCAATGTCTCAATAACTTGTCATGTGCCCTTGAGCATCAGTTACAGCTTGATAACGACGTCTCATGCTGTTCACAAGTCGACTTATTGTCTGCTGAGGCCTGGCCCCCCACTCTTCTTGAAGGGGGCCCTCAGGTCATTGAGGTTCTGGGGTACAGAGTTAGGAGCCTCTTCACTGCGACTCAGCTCATCCCATAGGTTTTCTATGGGATTCAGGTCTGGAGAAAGTGCAGGCCACTGCATTTGAGGTGCCCCAGTCTCCAGCAGCCGTTCCCTAATGATGCCACCTCCATGAGCTGGAGCCTTGTCGTCCATGAAGATGAAATGAAGCCTGTGTTGTTCATGCAGGGGCACAATGACTGACTTAGTGATGTCATTCAGGTAGTATGGGCTTGTCACTGTACCATTCACAAAGTGTAGGGCATTTCTGAATTGACTAGACACACCTGCCCACACTGTAACACCACCACCACCAAAGGCTCGTCTGGTGACAACAGTGGCTGATGCGTAGCGCTCTCCTCGACGTCTCCGACATCGTCGGCGGCCATCTGACGTGACGCTTGGGTGCCTCTCACCTCCCTTAAATGTGCCTGGAGTTGAGTGGCATTCGTCATGCGGTTCCTCAGGGCACTGTTCACAATGAAGCGCTCGTCAGTGTGGGATGTGGCCACTTCTGTGCCTTTCTGTGACTCTTCCAGTCTCTGTATCTCTGTTGCAACCTGCTGAGGACACTCTGTGACGCTCTAAGCTCAGTGGCCACTTCCCTCTGACAACATCCTGTTTGAAGCCTCGCTATGGTGAGGTGCTGCTGATCAGTCATTAGGTGTCGTCTTGGTCTCATGATGCCAGAATGTGAACAGCATGATGAAGAGGACTGTTTAAATACCAACTCTAATTGAACCAGGACATTTATTGGTCGATTCATGGATCAAACACCTGTTGTGAATTTTGCAGCTCCTTGTTAGAGAACAGCAAGTTGTGCAAAAAGTACTGAAACATTGAACAGTTGGACATGTGCATTCAAAAGTTTAGAGGTCAAATTAAGTTCTCCTGTAAAGGTTATAGTGCATTTTAGGTTCATCCTGAAATTTCACCCAAAAGCCAAATATCCCTAAATTTTTGTGAGTCGTGTATATCATAATATATAACATCATATAAAACATCAAATATATCATAATATATAACATAATATATAAGATCATATATAACATCATATTTATATATGATCAGGCATGTCATATTATATAACATCATATATAACATCATTCATATCATATGATAATATATCACATCATATATAACGTCATATATATCATAATATATAACATCATATATAACATCATGTATATCATAATATATAACATCTTATATAACATCAAATATATCATCGTGGGGATGGTAGCTCAGGCGGTAGAGCTGGTGGTCTAGTGATCTAAAGGTTGCCGGTTTGATCCCAGGCTCCTCCTGCTAGCATGCTGTAGTGTCCTTGAGCAAGACACTTAACCCCTAATTGCTCCTGATGGCTGCATCCGTCGGTGTTTGAACAATTGTAAGTCGCTTTGGATAAAAGCGTCTACTAAATGTAATAATATATAACATCTTATATAACATCATATATATCATAATATATAACATAAAATATATCATAATATATAACATCATATATAACATAATGCATATCATAAAATATAACATCATATATTATATCATATATAACATCATACATATCATAATATAAAACATCTTATATAACATCATATATATAATCATATATAACATAATATATCATCATATATCATAATATAGAGCATAATATTTAACATAATATAGATACTGTACTGTACTGTACTGTACTCTGCTGTACTGTACTCTACTGTATTCTACTCTTACTCTACTGTACTGTTCTCTATTCTACTTTACGGTAATGTACTCTACTCTTACTGAACTGTACTCTACTGTATTCTACTCTATTCCACTGTACTGTACTGTAATCTACTCCACTCTTACTGTCCTGTACTGTACTCAAATCTACTCCACTCTTACTCTACTGTATTGTACTGTACTGGACTCAAATCTACTCCACTCTTACTGTATTGTACTGTAATATAATCTATCCACTCTTACTGTACTGTACTGTACTCTAATCTACTCCACTCCACTCTACTCATACTCTACTATAATCTACTTTTACTCTTACTGTACTCTTACTCTCACTGTACTCTACCCTTCTCTACTCTGTTCTACTCCACAGGGAGCTAATGGAATCCCCCATTTCATCAATATATGTTATTATTGGATCATTTACTTTGTTGATATAATGACAATACACAAAATGAAAAAATATATTTATTTGAAATGTATCATTTTTTGTTTTTGTCAATATGTGATATTGATTATTGAAACCCCCCCTCATCCTGACCCCCGCAGAGGTGGGTGATGAAGACTTCCTGGAGGAAGAGTTTGGGCGTCGCAGACAGAGCACTCTGCCCTTCAGCCAACGCTGCCTGAGGAGCAGCGTCCAGAGCAGCAGCACAGAGGAGGAGGCCGGACCGCTCAGCCTCAGCAGAGGTAATAATACTTTCACTATAATAATAATAATAATAATGATATTATTATTATTATTATTATTATTATTATTATTATTATTATTAGGGGTCCAGCCAGCTGTTTGACAGCCCTTTACTGTTGTCTGGGAATATATTCTCTGAATTTTGAAGCCTAAAACTATCTGGAAAACCAACTTCTACCTGACTTTGAACCGCTCTGTCACAAAGATCTCGTGGTTGAAGTGTCATCCAAATCAAGCCACATACAGAGCAGTAGTGAATGAAAAACCGAACAAATTTGACCCAAAATATTCAGTATTTCTGGTTAACTGGTCACACGTCTGGTTTTAAATAGCAGATGAGGTTTACAGTAAGACACTTTATAATCATCATATTATTTACTATAAATGAGAATTAACGTTAGGCACTTTATGACATCATTATAATATTTACAATAAATGTACAGATTCTGATTGAGAATGTGTCCAGTGTGGGGCGTACGTATATAGCTAGTATACAGCTTATATAGCTTCTTACTGGTAGATGTCAGTAGATCTGTTCGATTCATATTTTAAATTCCTTGTCCACTTTACTTTGCTGGTTTAATAAAAAAATAATAGAAAATAATCCTTAAAAATCCGTCACCCGCATTTTTCGGGCTAAAAATGTGTGGAATACGACGACCACTGTACCCACAGACAAGGTTGAGGTGTCGTGAGAACATATAAACATATATATGTAAACATCATTAAACAAAAAAAAATGAATTAGATATAAGATATAATTATACATTTGAACACTATTCTAATGATATATTAACTGTAAATAAATGGGGACTGTGGCAGCTTCGCCTGCCACACCCCATCAAAGTGACGTTTTCAGGGACCTCCGGCACAGGGACACAGACGACGGGGTTGGAGACACCGGTTGATGGTAGAGAGTGGGCTACATGGAACAAGGCAGGAGCAGATGGACAGGACAGCATGTCATGATAAGGGCTCCTCTACTGAGTGAGCGTGGGGATGGGGGTTTTACCTGTTGTTTGTTAGACCAACCAACGGCCAACTATATAATATAATATAATATAATATAATATAATATAATATAATATAATAAAATACAATACAATATAATATAATATAATATAATATAATATAATATAATATAGTATAATATAATATAATATAATATAATATAATATAATATAATAAAATATAATACAATATAATATAATATAATATAATATAGTATAATATAATATAATATAATATAATATAATATAATATTATATGATATAATATAATATAATATAATATAATATAATATAATATAGTATAATATAATAAAATATAATACAATATAATATAATATAATATAATATAATATAATATAATATAGTATAATATAATATAACATAATATAATATAATATAATATAGTATAATATAATATGATATGATATGATATGATATATAATAATATGATATAATATAATGTAACTAGCAGCTTCGTCTTCCTTTCAGGTTTCCTGGACGGCCGGAGGAAGAAGCTGTGGCTGAAAGAAGCAGAATCCAAAAAGAAACGACCTGCGAGGCTGGTCCCTCGATTCGGGGGGATTGGAGCCAGGTTCTAGAGACCCCCAACACACACACAAACACACACACACACACACACACACACACACACACACACACACACACACACACACACACACACACACACACACACACACACACACACACACACACACACACACTTTCTCTCTCTTTCTTTGCAGTGTACTACAGTAGGAACCTTCATCCGCAGGACTCTCCTCCTCCCTCTCTTCTCTTTATTTATTCCTCATTATTGTCCTCCATCTCTCCATCCATGGACCCTCATCATCACCCCGGACCACAGACGGCTCCTGGGTCCTGGGTCCTGGGTCCACGGGCCCCGGGGCCTGAGGCCTGAGGCCACCAGAAAACCCGCCCCCCAACATCACCCACGTAGTTCACAGAAGGTCCAGGACCGTGAACAACCTCATAGAGATGATTCTAGAGAATTTGGAACCCCAGGAAGGAAATGGGGCCCCTGAGGACCGATTTCCACTAAATGAGCCCTTTGGCGCTCCCTAGTGTTCGGCGGGTAGTTCCCTGCTTCACTTGTCCATAATTGGTCTCATTTTGCGAGTTGTGGCTCAGTTTTCTTGAGGGCCTCCTCGACCTTTGGGCTCCTGGTCCTGGCCCCTGAACCACCCCCTGATCTGGAACATCCTGCTGTTTGGTTCCAGAGGAAACAGCACAAATCCTTGTGACGTGGCCCTCCTGGACGTCCTGGTCAGGTCCCCATGCCGCTCCCACAGGAGGCGTTTCCACCGTTTCCATCGTCTTCTTTTTTTTTTTTTTTTTTTTTTTCCCTCATGAAATTAAAAATGAATTTCTTGAGCCGCTCCGGCGGCAGCACCACGGACAGCGGCGCCCAGAAGCTCCTGGGGCCGAGCGAGCGCTCTCACCTCCGGGGCCGTTTGGGGGCCTACGGAATGGAATGAAAGAAGCGTCGTAGGAACTAGGAACACTGAACTATAAGAGGGATGGTTATTGGGAAACTAAG
>NC_137206.1:3852188-3857188 GCF_960531495.2 Zeus faber | reverse complement strand
GGCGTGGCGTCCGGAACCCAATCCGGAAGAAAGAGTCGAACCTTCCACATCCATTTCACCCCCTGCACCCGAAACATTTTGGTGGCGTCGCGCGAGCTTCATAAGGAAACAGAATATAAGTGTGTTTGCCGCCGTGAGAACTATGTTTTCTAAATGTTCGGCGTGGTTCTCCCGCCGAGAGCCGTGTTTAAAAAGCACCTCATCAGAATCGACCGAACGTGATCCGTCTCGCCGAAACGGAACGGCCACCGGCTCTTTTAATATCCTTCGGTTCCGTCCGGAGGGGAGACGGCGACGGGAGGCGGCGGCAGTTCGACTGACACAGGAAGAGGAAGTTTCACTTCGCCGCGACACTGCAGCTGGGAGGGGAAACATCACGCAAAATATTACAACACAAAACGCACGGCAGCAGCTGTCGAAACACAGAGGATTGCAGCCTTTCAGAACTCACTCACAGTTTGCTGTTTTTCAGTCAAATCTGTAAATGTTTGGGGGTCGTGTCCTCTGCCGAGCGCTTTTCCTGCAGCGGCCAATCAGAGCGGAGCAAACATGTCGCCCGACAGCCTGGCCACGCCCTCTGAAAGCTGTCAAGCCACGCCCCGCCCCCCCAATGAACATTGACAAAAAATTTGCAGAAATTTGACAAAATAGGAAGAAGATACTTTAGATTAAAACGATGCCTTTGAACATGAATAACAAAATATATATTTTAAATATATATATATTTTTTTCACTCCAACAGATTTGGGGGTGCTGCCCTAACGCCCCCTATTGACCACAGGTACAAAGAGTTAAGTTTAGACTTACTGTAAGTAAATTTTTCAAGTATCTGTTTTTATTCAGTTTTGGAAACTTAAACACCACATTTCAAAGCAAAAATGTAAACATTTAAAACATCTATATCTTTTACTCTACTCACGCAGTATATACTTTACTATATACTATTCTATACTGTACGGATCTGCATGAAAAAAGGCTCAGTAGTATTTATATGCGTTGCATTGACATTTCACTGCATATATGTATGAATGTGACGAATAAACCTCTTGAATCTATTAAATATTACCGGCTCCGTTATATCAGGACGTTGCAGAGGAAAACAAATAAAGGTTGAATAAATGAAACAAACAAACATGAAATGAATGTGATGTATTTTCCATCTTTTAATTCCACATTAACGTGATGATGATCTGCTCCGACACGTTTGTTGTCGCTCGCTTCATCAGCAGCAATTATGCAAAGACTCACTATGTTAATGATGATGGAGGGCGGGGGTGGGCGGGGGTGGGGGGGGGTGGGGGGGCTGGTGGGGGAGGGTGGGGATAAACTCACTGAAGATGAGTGACGGGGGGGTGGGGGGACGGGGGGCAGCGGCCAAATGCCAGGAGGATCCCCAGATGCATGATGGGACGGCGATGAAGAGCTGTGAAATGTCACTGTCGCTGCTGTGCGCCCATTAATAACTAGAGAGAGTGAGCGTGTTAAAGTGTGTGTGTGTGTGTGTGTGTGTGTGTGTGTGTGTGTGTGTGTGTGTGTGTGTGTGTGTGTGTGTGTGTGTGTGCGTGTGTGCGTGTGCGTGTGTGTGTGTGTGTGTGTGTGTCAAACCAGGCGGGTGGGGGAGGAGGTAATGACAGTAGATTTGCTTCCTGATTAGAGGCGTCGCTTCCTCCGCTCCACCTCATCTTTACTCTTCATCACATTCCTCCTCCTCTGGAACATCTCAGAGTTCATCTCATCCTCCTCCCCCTCTTCCTCCCCCTCTTCCCCCTCCTCTTCATCCTCCTCTTCCCCCTCCTCTTCATCCTCCTCTTCCCCCTCCTCTTCCTCCTCCTCTTCATCCTCCTCATCATCCTCTTCCTCCACCTCTTCCTCATCCTCTTCCTCCACCTCTTCCTCCTCCTCTTCATCCTCCTCTTCCCCCTCCTCTTCATCCTCCTCTTCCCCCTCCTCTTCCTCCTCCTCTTCATCCTCCTCATCATCCTCTTCTTCCTCATCCTCTTCCTCCACCTCTTCCTCCTCCTCTTCCCCCTCCTCTTCCTCCTCCTCTTCATCCTCCTCATCATCCTCTTCTTCCTCATCCTCTTCCTCCACCTCTTCCTCCTCCTCTTCCCCCTCCTCTTCCTCCTCCTCTTCATCCTCCTCTCCATCCTCTTCTTCCTCCTCCCATTCATCATCCTCTTCCTCCTCCTCTCTCCCCTCTCTCTCCTCCTCTTCCTCCTCTTCTTCATCCTCCTCTCATCCTCTTCTTCCTCCTCCCATTCATCATCCTCTTCCTTCTCCTCTCCTCCCCCTCTTCCTCCCCCTCTTCCCCCTCCTCTTCTTCCTCCTCTTCATTCTCCTCATCATCCTCTTCTTCCTCATCCTCTTCCTCCACCTCTTCCTCCTCCTCTTCCCCCTCCTCTTCCTCCTCCTCTTCATCCTCCTCTCCATCCTCTTCTTCCTCCTCCCATTCATCATCCTCTTCCTCCTCCTCTCCCTCCTCCTCTTCATCCTCCTCTTCATCCTCTTCCCCCCCCCCTCCCTCATCCTCTTCATCCTCCTTTTCCTCCTCATCCTCTTCATCCTCCTCCTCTTCCGCGGGAAACCGCGATGAACAGAGAACACAGGAGAAATGGTGGAAAACACCTGTATCTGCTGCATTCTTTCCCGTTTCCCGTTTAGTTTCCCGTTCGACCCCGCCTCCCGACAGGAAGTCTGACAGTTCAACCAATGGCCTTGTTCGACACGTTGCCGACATTTTGGGAGGCGTGCGTGTCTCCCTCTCTGCGAGCCACGGTTACCCAGAACCCCCTGCGGGAACATCCCATACGGACATACATACCCACACATGTATGAATATATACAGTATACATAACATAGATACCAACAATGGAGGGAAAACATATCGTTCATGTTGGAAAAATAAGAATGTTTTATTTTCTCTGAACGTCTTGAGTAATACAACCATTACCTTACGATGAAGTTGAGATCGTGACGACGTCATCGACGTGTAGCTTGAAACGGCTCGACCGCTCCGTCGCCGAGCGATTCCACGAGGCTCTGGCCACCGGGGGGGGGGGGGGGCGACGCGGCCCCCGGGCCGGAGCGACTCCGTCGGAACCTTCCCCACGGCCGGGCCCGAACGGAGAGACGCGTCCCGTGTCCCCGGGGGCCGCCTCCGAGGAAGAATGCGTCGGGCGGAAAAGCGAGACGCCGCCGACGCGGTTTGAGGTTTGAAGCAGCGTCGAGTCGAAGGGAATGAAGGAAGTGAAGGAACAGGGGAGCAGGTCGTTAGGGGTTCAGCGACAACAACCCAGGCGGAAGCTCGGAGACGGAAGACGGAACGTCGCTGTCGTCTTCTCAGGGCTTTTGATTCCCGACGACGTCCTGTGACGATGCGCCGGGCGGCCGCATTCTTGCCCGCGATCCCTTGCACCGGGTGCGCGTTGGGCTTCAAAAGCCCCGACGAGCTTCCTCAGAGTCAGCGTTCTCCCGGCAGAGCGGCGGGCCGGTGTGGGGCAGCGCCGAGGAGCTTGTTTGCTTCGCAGGACGATCAAAGTCAGCGAGGCCTTGGACCGACATGAGAGAGCCCTCCAGCGACACCAGCGAGGAAGAAACCCCGGGCTTCCCTCCCTGGGAACCTTCTGGAAGGGGTCCCAGCCGCCTCTCCTGGGACCTTGCAGCCGCCTCTGCAGCGAAACGATACGTTTGTTTGCTTGGCAGGGACCGTGGACCTTCTCAGAGCTCCATGGACCTTCAGAGGGTCTGCCAAGACGCGATGTTGGAACTTACTGTACATGTTTTAAAGACGGCCCAAAGCCCCAGATGTGGAATGATGAATTCTGGCCTTTAATTTAACCTCAAGTTAATATGAACAATCAATTATTTGGGTTGGTGTTTCCAGAACACCCATGGGTGGGACTCATGGGTGAAAGATAGTGTGTTGGCTGCAGTATGTAGTACAAAGTGTGAAATGTGTAGTATCTAGTGTGTAGTATGTAGAGTTTAGTATGTAGTGTGTACTATGTAGTGTGTAGTATGTAGTATTTAGTGTGTAGTATCTAGGGTGTAGTATGTAGTGTTTATTGTTTAGTATCTAGTGTGTAATGTGTAGTAAGGAGTGTTTAGTATATAGTGTGTAGGGTGGAATATGTACTGTTTAGTATGTAGCGTGTAGTGTGTCGTATGTAGTGTTTAGTATGTAGTGTGTAGTGTCTAGTATGTAGTGTTTAGTGTGTAGTATCTAGTGTGTAGTATGTCGTGTTTAGTATGTAGTGTGTAGTGTGCTGTATGTAGTGCATAGTATGTACATTACATTACATTACATTACGGTAGGGGTTAGGGTTATGGTTAGGGTTAGGGTTAGGGTAAGGTTTAGCATTAGAGGGGGTTAGGGTTAGAGTTAGAGATAGGGTTAGGTTTAGGGTAGGGTTAGGGTTATGGTTAGGGTTAGTGTAGTATCTAGTGTGTAGTATGTAGTATATAGCGTGTAGAGTGGAATATGTAGTGTTTAGTATGTAGTGTGTTGTATGTAGTGTGTAGTATGTAGTGTCTAGTATGTAGTGTTTAGTGTCTAGTATCTAGTGTGTAGTATGTCATGTTTAGTATGTAGTGTTTAGTATGTAGTGTGTAGTGCATAGTATGTACATTACATTACATTGTATTTAGCAGACGCTTTTATCCAAAGCGACTTACAATTGTTCAATCACCGACGGACGCAGCCATCAGGAGCAATTAGGGGTTAAGTGTCTTGCTCAAGGACACTACAGCATGCTAGCAGGAGGAGCCTGGGATCCAACCAGCAACCTTTAGATGACTAGACCACCAGCTCTACCTCCTGAGCTACCATCCCCTCGTGTTTAGTATGTGGTGTGTAGTGCTTGGTATGGAGTGTTTAGTATGTAATGTGTAGTGTGTAGTGCGTAGTATGAAGTGTTTAATATGTAGTGTGTAGTATACTGTATAGTGTTTAGTATGTAGTGTGTAGTGTGTAGTGTGTGGTATGTAGTGTGTAATATGTA
>NC_137206.1:3832188-3847188 GCF_960531495.2 Zeus faber | reverse complement strand
ATTATAAAACCTGTCAGATTATGGTCCTAGAACCTGTGAGATTATAGTCCTAAAGCCTGTCATATTATAGTCCTGAAACCTGTGAGATTATAGTCATATAACCTGTGAGATTATAATCCAAAAGACTGTCAGATTATAGTCCTATAACCCGTCAGATTATAAAACCTGTCAGATTATAGTCCTAAAGCCTGTTTGATTGTGGCCCAATAACCTGTCAGATTATAGTCCTAAAACCTGTTAGATTATAGTCCTAAAACCCTTCAGATTATAGTCCTAAAACCTGTCAGATTATAGTCCTAAAACCTGTCAGATTATAGTCCTCAAACCCTTCAGATTATAGTCCTAAAACCTGTCAGATGATAGTCCTAAAACCTGTCATATTATGGCCCTATAACCTGTCAGATTATAGTCCAATAACCCGTCAGATTATAAAACCCGTCAGATTATAGTCCTAAAGCCTGTTTGATTGTTGCCCAATAACCTGTCAGATTATAGTCCTCAAACCCTTCAGATTATAGTCCTATATCCTGTCAGATTATAAAACCAGTCAGATTGTAGTCCTAAACCCTGTCATATTATAGTCCTAAAGCCTAGAATTGAGTTAACTCGTTTAAACCGTGGATTCCAGCAACAAAACGGCACCTTTTTCATAATTTAGTAACAATGACAATAAACTGTGTCTAAGTAACGAAGGTTTACGACATGTGATAAGAACGATCTAATTTAGGGTTGGACTACAAAATGACATCATCACCAACAAGCTCCGCCTCCCCCGTCTGTAGTCCTTCCATTCCTGTTCAAACTGATTCTAGATCAGCTGTTACACTCTGGGGGGGATCTGTCAACAAGGCTCCAGGTGAGAGATGTGGCTCACCGTTCATTAACACATAGAAGCAAGTTGGTTGGTTAGTTGGTTGGTTAGTTGGTTAGTTGGTTGGTTAGTTGGTTAGTTGGTTGGTTGGTTGGTTAGTTGGTTGGTTAGTTGTTAGGTTCAGGGTTGGGGTCGGGTGGTGGTTAGGGTGGTGGTTTATATACTCGGACGGTTTGTGGTCGGGGTGGTGTTCAAGGGTTAGGGTTAGGGTGCCTAAATTCTAGCCTGGCAGGGCCAAGCCTGGCAGGGCACCGCGGGGCTCGGTCTTGGGGAGAACTGGGTTGGGAAACACGGGGTTGGTTGGGTGGTTGGATGGTTAGTTGGGGTGTTCAGGGTTTACAACAGTAACATTTCACACTGAATTCAATTCAATCGTCACAATCAGCGGACTTTCTACCAGCGGCAAAATGAAGTCAACCGCAGATCAACCTTGGTCAACCTTGACTTCAAAAATCATGGCGTTGACCGACAGCAACGCAGCTTTTGACGTTTCGACCCTTGAAACAGAACATCACATCAGCTGTCAAATTCAGGTTTATACAATTCCACGCTGTCAGAAAAAAAGTTTATACACAATCATGTTTTACAATTACGTTTCCTTATGTTTGTTTTACAGTTTATAGTTAGCGAGCTAGCTAGCTAGCATGCTAATCAGCTGTTTAGCTTTAGCACCGATGACGTCTATGTTGCAAAAACACACAAAGGAATCCCATACTGCTGTGACTGAAGCCTTTGGGTGGTTAACTAGGGGTAGTTGGTTGGGTGGATGGGTGGTTAGCTGGGTAGTTGGTTGGGTGGATGGGTGGTTAGCTGGGTAGTTGGTTGGGTGGATGGGTGGTTAGGTGGGTAGTTGGTTGGGTGGATGGGTGGTTAGGTGGGTAGTTGGTTGGGTGGATGGGTGGTTAGCTGGGTAGTTGGTTGGGTGGATGGGTGGTTAGGTGGGTAGTTGGTTGGGTGGATGGGTGGTTAGCTGGGTAGTTGGTTGGGTGGATGGGTGGTTAGGTGGGTAGTTGGTTGGGTGGATGGGTGGTTAGGTGGGTAGTTGGTTGGGTGGATGGGTGGTTAGGTGGGTAGTTGGTTGGGTGGATGGGTGGTTAGGTGGGTAGTTGGTTGGGTGGATGGGTGGTTAGGTGGGTAGTTGGTTGGGTGGATGGGTGGTTAGGTGGGTAGTTGGTTGGGTGGATGGGTGGTTAGGTGGGTAGTTGGTTGGGTGGATGGGTGGTTAGCTGGGTAGTTGGTTGGGTGGATGGGTGGTTAGGTGGGTAGTTGGTTGGGTGGATGGGTGGTTAGGTGGGTAGTTGGTTGGGTGGATGGGTGGTTAGCTGGGTAGTTGGTTGGGTGGATGGGTGGTTAGGTGGATGGGTGGTTAGCTGGGTAGTTGGATGGGTGGATGGGTGGTTAGCTGGGTAGTTGGATGGGTGGATGGGTGGTTAGCTGGGTAGTTGGATGGGTGGATGGGTGGGTAGCTGGGTAGTTGGATGGGTGGATGGGTGGTTAGCTGGGTAGTTGGATGGGTGGATGGGTGGGTAGCTGGGTAGTTGGATGGGTGGATGGGTGGTTAGCTGGGTAGTTGGATGGGTGGATGGGTGGGTAGCTGGGTAGTTGGTTGGGTGGATGGGTGGGTAGCTGGGTAGTTGTTTAGGGGATGACTAGAGAGATGGTTGGGTCGTTCATGGGTTAAGGTTAGGGTGACTGGTTGGGTTAGGGGTTAGGGTTGGGGGTTTACGGGGTTGTTGCTAGAGATATGACGGTTATTTATGTGGTTGGTCAGTTGGGTAGTTAGGTAGTTGGTTGGGCGGGTGGTTAGTGAGATGGTTTGGTTGGTTTGGAACCATCAAACTTCACTGAGGGAGTGCCTTCAGAATGGCATTCACTTCTTCTGCCACGGCTGTCAGAGCAAACTCAAACTGCTCCTGTAGACAGAGAGAAGGAGAGAGAGAGAGAGAGTTTTCAACACTATAAATAGATTCCGTTTGCTGTGCGTGTCCGTGCATTAAGATGTGACACCTGTGACCCTTCTCCATCTATTTCCAGAGCATCATGGAGGTAAACACCTCAGAACCTCCATCGATCCCTCAGGTCGCTCTGTGAGTCACGCTGCCTCTCGGAGCGCATGGCGAGCGCTCCTGCTTTTGTTTGTGAAACGGACTCACGGCGGTCTCTGGGGGGGGGCGCCGCGCGCTGGGTCGATGCTCGCCTGAAGGACCCCCACCTCCCAGACGCTGGATCCACTCCCAGAAAAGAGGATGCTGGGAGTTTCGGTCTTCAGATGTGTTTCGACGCCCGCCGCGGTCTCACCCCAGGACGGCCCTGATCAATACTGAGTCACTTTTAGTCTGATTTTACTGGGCTTTAGCTATGCCCTTCCTTTCTCTATTTTTATTTCTTTAGGTATTTCAAAAGTGCAGTGAAAAAAAACCCCACTACACCCAGGGAGAAGGTGCCTCTGTCTTCGAGCGAAAGTCAGGAATGAAAAGCAGCATAAAAAGCAGCGTTTCAGGTCTGATGAACAGCAGTGGAGGGTGCTGTTTGCAGAGGTACCAGCAGGGGGAGCTCTGCCTCTGCTCCATGGAGGCCGGGTGGCAAACGGACTAATCAGACAGTTTACTGATAATACTTTACTTTGAGCTTCTGATACAAAAAGAGCAAAACCACAAAACACAAAAAAAAGTGTCTGGAAAAATGTCTCTGAAAATATAGCAGCCAGAAGGGCGGGTTGCATAATAATAATAATAATAATAATAATAATAATAATAATAATAATAACAATAATAATAATAATAATAATAATAATGATAACAACAATAATAATAATAATAATAATAATAATAATAATAATAATTATAATAATAATAATAATAATAATAATTATTATTATTATTATTATTATTATTATTATTATTATAGGGCGCAGTCCTGCATCAATGGGACAAAATTATCAGATATGAATAGTAGAAATACTGATGTTTCTGCCAAATGATTTAAAGACAAAGATTTTAATATTGTAATTTAATTTGGCCTCTATGTTTTGAAATAATCAACCATTATACTTCCGCTTTTTTTTTAATAAGCTGAGTAATTTGTGCTGAGTTTATTTAGCAGAGAAGCAGCTCCAGCTCTGGGTCGTTAGGGTGCGGCCTCACGCTGATGTGGAATAACAGTTCCAACAAATTACTATTCAGATATTACTGCAGCGCCACAGGCAAATCAAATGAAATAAAAAATAATGCATCTTTTGAAAGAGGAACAGGATGTCCTCTACCTTCCTCAGGACAACATGGAGGACGTTATCGTCACAATCATGTCAGCCATTTCAGCACTAAGAGACCCAAAACTCACCCAATCCCCATCCAACACTTACATCCAACCCCCTTCAAGCAATATCCAGCCCCCACCAAACCCCCATTCAAACCGCATCCAGCCTCATTCAACCCCCATTCAAAGCCCCATCCAACCCCCATCAGCCTCATCCAACCCCCCCTCCACTCCCACCACCCAGCCCCCACATCTGATCCCTCCCATTCAACCCCATCCAGCCCACAATCAGCCTCCATCCAACCACCATTCAAACCAACCGTCCCACCCCCAGCACCAAAACAACTCCTCCATCCAGCCCCCATCCAACCCCCACCCAGCCCCCGAGCCTGCTTCTGGGTCCGTACCTTTGTCTGGACCATGCCAGCCCTCTGGTCCCTCAGGTGCTCCAGCGTGGCGGCGATGTCGATCTCTTTAGCGCCTGCAAACACAGCACAGATTGGAGCTGAAAGCAGCGTAATCCAGTGTAATCCAGCTCTCATCTGTCAATCTACAGCCTCCGAAAAAATGACTACATTCACGCCTGGAACGAGCTGGAGCGCAGCCACTCAGATATCACACAGCTCAGAGGGGGGTGCGGTCGGTGGAGGAAAAAGATGTGAAAACGCCAAGCATCGCCTTCTAGAATCCAGGATCTTGTGGGAAACTGATTGGTGTCATGTCTGTGAACAACGGTGTAATTCTTTATGAAACACAAACAAGGAACATTTCATCTCCAGCTCTGACGGAGCAGGTACATCTGAGGCACCACGTGGTCCTCCAGTCCAGATCGAATCCTGAGAGTTTCAGGTCTTTTGTTGCCGCGTCTGAAAAGCTCAGAGCGCCAAGCCCCGAATCCATTCAGGATTTTCCCCTTTTAACCAAATCAAACAAAGGAGAGAATCAAAAGGAGAGAAAGGAGAAAGGAGAGCGAGCTGCAGAGTCCTCAAGATGTTTCTCTGAAGATGAGGAGGACGCAGAGCTCTGCAGCTGGACTTTGATCTTCCAGGAGGGCGGAGGTGCACGCGAAGGCTGACAGCCCAACGAGAGCGGGATCACGCTGGTTCTCCGCGGAATCTTCCACAAGGATTCGAAGGAAACCGGGAGGAGGAACCGGGCGGAGGAACCACTGGGAGAGACTAATATTATTGACGTCGTATCCGAATCAAACTGGGATCTGCCCGTATAAGGAAACGTAGGATTTCTAGAATAAATAAACAATGAAAATAGAATCGAATCTAATCTGACGGAGAGTCTAGAACAGAACAGAGAATAAATAAAAACAAAGATAAAATTCCTCTCCATACGAGTCGAATCCAAACAAATTAAAAGTTGTCCCGTCGTTCTTTGTGTGAACAGATTCAAACCCCTGATGTTTGTCATGTTAATGGTTTTTCCCAGAGCACTGTGCTGGAACCAGCTGCTGGCCTGGCACCGGGGGGGTCCAGGGGCCACGGGGCCACGGGGCCGCGGGTTAGAGGGCAGGGTGGCCATTGTTCCCTCTGTTGACTTTCCTGGCCCGGACAAAGAGTCGCGGCGCGGCTGCTGGTTCACACCGCTGAGACTTTATCCAAATATTTGGAAGCAAATAAACACGATAACAGGTTTATTTTCTCAGGTTAAATCGGTGAATTTAAAACGCGAACGGAGCCCAGATACTGGTCCGAGATTGAGAAATTTAGAATTGTATTTAGACCAGAAGGTGTACTGTGTATTTGAAGTTCAGGAAAGGAAAAGAGAATGGTTTAACAAATTGAAGAAAGTTTTCCAACTTTTCAAAACTGATCCAATCAAACCCAGTGTGGGATTTGGGGCCTGATCCAGCCGGGGGTTTGGGGTTTGGGACCCGAATCCGGTCCGCTGTTTAGGGGTTTGAGGCGTGATCCAGTCCAGGTTTTTGGGTTTGGGACCTGAATCCAGTCCTGGTTTGGGGACGTGACCGCTGAGCGTCTTGGAGGTGATTACTGGAGTGAAGGAGGATTTGTTTTGCTTCTATTCACCGCCAGCAGCATTCCTCCCTCCTTTCTTCCTCCTCTCTCTCCCTTTCTCCCGCTCCCTCGCTCTCTCGATGCTCGGTCACCCTCTAATGAATCTCCGAGACCCTCTGACGAAAAGGAAACGAGAGGCTTTGGCGTTGCCACGGAAACGCTCGGCCCCAAACAGAGTGAAGGAGCGAGGGGGGAGGAGGGGGGAGGAG
The DNA here is from genome assembly GCF_960531495.2 of Zeus faber. Lineage (NCBI taxonomy): Eukaryota > Metazoa > Chordata > Actinopteri > Zeiformes > Zeidae > Zeus > Zeus faber. Next base: position 3,840,826 of record NC_137206.1, on the reverse strand, counting down.
GGGGAGGGGCACTCCTACCTTTCGCCATCCTATTGAGAACCATGTCAATCAGAATGTAAGTCCCACTCCGACCAGCTCCATCACTGCACAAAGAGGAGGAGGGTGGATTTATTATTATATGAAAAGATTGGTGCATTGCTGAATGGAAAATGAGCAGCCTGAAAAGATAAAACAAGGAGAGCCAAACGCACCCATAAAACCCCCGAAAATAACATCCAAATATACAGAATGCACAGAATATAGAGAATATAAAGTGCATTTGTGGATGTGTACGGATGAATAAATAGGAAAACAAGGCCACGGAGACGTGCTCACATCGGAGAAACCGAGATCGACCCTCGTGAGGACGGAGCTGTACTGAAAATACGATGATCTACAAACTGCATTACACTTCAGTTTAAACCCAAAAGGCTCCTCCGTCCGGCGACCTGTCTCACCACCGTGCTTTTATCTTGAGGCTGTTTAACATTTATCTGCTTTTATTGTTATTTGGCGTTTTGCCGCCCTTCTTGGAAAAGGGACTGAATCTCCCTGTGGCTTCCCTGGTGAGATGAGGGTGAAATAAAATACAATAAAATACAATAAAATACAATGGACCGCACAGGAAAATGCCACACTTATCAGAACGACTTTTATCCTAAAATCTAAAGTCCCCAACACCTTCGACACCAGCAAATGAATGAGTTTGCTCTAAATGTGATGATGTATGAAACCATGTAGGTCGTATATATTACTGTACGTAAACAACCACAAACTGTTCTGTGGGGTATCTATCTGCACCCACCTGCAGTGCACGATGACCGGACACGCTCGGCCGCGGTAGCACTTGTTAACCTTCCTGCAATGAAGAGAAAAGGAGAAAGGTGACGTTAGCGTAGGATGCATCGGATATATGAGGCTATATTAGGGTAAATATATATTAGTGTTGATTGGATGACGATATGCCAAATTATAAATATGCTGCAAAATTGTATTTTGAAGAGATGTTTCATTTTTGTTGAAAGCATTTATTTGAATAGATAAGAGAAATAATAGAGATAATACACAGAAAAGATCATTGGATCAACTGAAAAAATGGCTTCAAATGAGTCGGTCCAATAATCCCATCCAGCGATGAAGCCGCGTCCCTGAATGAAATACCAAATGGGCTATGAAGCGTGTATATATATATATATACACATGGTATAGTTTATACTGAATGTAGGTCCTCCTCTTCCATTATGAATTCATTGTATTTATTGTAACTCCAGCAGCTCCAAACCGAGTGGCGGACGCAGGTTTCAAGGTGCCGGCGGCCGACACGAAACCTCTTTACAACTCGCTGTTGCCATGGAAACCGACCACGTTCTCATTTCCTCTCTCCTCATTCGGCTTTTACCTTACAACGAGCATTTCCACAAAATAACACCTTTCATATTGATTTAGTTTTGTGTGCACCATAAAGAATGAGAGTATTTCATTAGACAATGCGGAACACACGATGAACACAGATGTTGAAGCCTGGTTCTGCGGCAACAACAAGACAACGTCTCAGCATCGCAGTCGCAGTCTGGACGTGAACTTAAAATCCTCACGTTTCGTTGTGTCTCAAACGGTGGGGGGAAAAAAGAGGAGAATTAGGAGCAGAACCGTTAAAATCAAGGGAGTACACGGAAAAACTGCAAGGGCAGCGGGTGCTCCTGCAAGATACAGGACCGGGAGATGAAAGTAGGAGGGGATGGAGAGAACGAAAGAGAGAGAGGGAGGGAGAAGGAGGGAGAGAGAGAGGGAGGGAGAAGGAGGGAGAGGGAGAGGGAGGGAGAGAGAGGGGAGAGGGGTGTGGCAGCCCTGGCTGAGAAGGTGCAGTTTCCAATGATCACTTTTGTGACTATGCAACTGGGCTCATATTACTAGCTGCAACATCACAAAAATGACACTGGCAACCGCTAAACACTGAGCTGGACCGACCCGACCCGGGCCGCTGGAACCGGAGTCACACCAGAACCAGAACCAGAGTCACACCGGAAATTGTTTGTGTACGCCAGAACTGGGTTCACACCAAGTTCATACCAGAACCAGAGTCGCCCCGGAACCAGAACCAGAGTCACCCCGGGATACAGTTACACCAGAACCAGGTTCACATCAGGTTCATACCAGAACCAGAGTCGTACCGGCACCAGAGCCACCATAGAAACAGTTACACCAGAACCAGGTTCACATCAGGCTCATATCAGAACCAGAGTCACACCAGAACCAGAGTTACACCAGAACTAGACAGCCAAGCACTAAAGAACTCCCCATCAAGGTCTGGGCCCCAAGTTGCAAATGGGCGCCCGGTCTCTGGCTCCGCATGGACCTGAAAGCGTGACTGGCGCTGTATCTACTGGAGGACCAGACGGAGGTCCACCAAACACCATGGATCTGATCTGGATCTAAGTCCAATTCACGGATCTCCATCTCTGCTCAGTGCATCCATCTCCAGCACAAACAGGGGCTTGGATCCATGTATAAAAAACATTCCCTCGTTCCGAGGCTCTTCCTCCCGGAGGGTGGAGCTGCCTCCGAGCAGCTCCTCTAATGGAGAAGGTCGTCCAGCGGAGACCCCCTCCCTCCTCCCGGCTCTAACTAGACAGCTCCTCTTTAATTGGCCGTTTGAAGCAAGTTGGATATTCCTTTTCCCCTCCTCTCTTTTTTTTTTTTCAGGCCAGGCCATGCAGGGACTGTTAATTTGCTGCCTCGTCTCAGCTGGATGGAGGGTGGAGTTGGAGGTGTGGTTGGGGTGGGGGAGGTGAGGTAAGGGAGCGGCTGGTCGAGCATCGAACGTCAGAGCGGGCCCACCTGGTCCTAGGGCTAGGGTTGGGCTAACCCTGAACAGAACCCTAAGAGGGCATTTGAGGACTGGGTTTTGCTGTTTTCCCCTCGACTACCAAAGTCACTGTCCCAGTCCCTAAAACGCTGCTCAGACCTCCTCTGATCGGTGAAATGCTTCCAGAGCGACACCGGCAGTGTTTGAGAGAATTACACACCGGATGTTTGCTCGTGGCCAAGCACCTGCGCCATATGGAAGAAGGTCTCCCCCCGACACCTCAAACACGTTGGCGAACGTTACGTTGAGAACATAAGGAGAACAGAAGAAGTGATGCATGGACGTGCCGTACATACTACAGGAAATCCACACAAGGTTCTAAACCGTCCAGAGCCGTATCCAAAAGGACTGACATGCCGGCTAAAGATCACAGCACCGGTCAAGTCCTGGAATACTGACGGTGTCCAGAGGGGGCTTCAGGGTATCGACCATCCTCCAAGATGCAACAAAAACACTGAAAGTGGGACCAAGCGGAGAAGAAGAACCCAGAGAAAATACAGACTCAGGAGAAACAACAAACTCGCCTTCAGTCGCATCTCCTCGGGTTTCTGACAACTCTCCTCCAAGTTCTAACGTCATAACCCAGCTAGCATTCAGTTAAATTTGCCAGCTAGGTTATCTGGCGATGGAAAGAAAAAATTCAACATTTCAAATCGTGGCCGCGTTTCTCACATTTTATGCCAGACAATTCTTTGCTTCTTCTGGGTCTGTGATCTAACCGCCATGAGGCCGATCGTCACGGTACCTGCGGAAGTCCAGCAGGGTGCGGGCCGAGTCGGGGATCCCGCGGTCCATCCAGGACAGGAAGTGGAACTGGGTGACGGTTCGCGTCTCGTTGGTCTGGAGGTTCTTCAGGTAGAAGCTCCGCACCAGGAAGTCATCGCACCAGATGTGTTCCGACACCAGGTTCACCTGCAGACAGCCAGAGGGGAATCAGCGCCGGGGCCTCATCTCAGGACCACAACCAGCTCTGGTCGCCATCTTTAGTTTTCTACGGTTGGCTTGCATTTTTAAATGGGTCACTTTGGGAAGGGGGTTACTCGTTCTGTGAAACCTTCTCAAGGTTTCCTCCAAACCTCAGAGCTTCAGGAACACTCTACTGACCACGTGAGAAATTGACTGTGGTTAAGGCTTGTAAGTTACAGGGTTAGGACATAATCACGCCAATTTAAGCACTTTTCCAGAACTTTTCCAAACTTAATTTCAAGCACCTTGATGTTTAGGTGTGATACATGGAATTTGTTGCCTATTGAAGTGATTTGGCTTCGAGCACATTTCCAGCCTTGAAACTGCAAAATTTAAGGTGAAGCCAGTCCAGACTCTCAGGACTTGAACGGGGCGTGGTCCTACCTCATAGACGTGGTAGATGTCGGATCCCTCGTCGGGCCAGTAGTGATGGCACTGCTTCACTCCGTTCTCAGAAAGAGGCGTCAGCATCACGATGACCACACAGCCGCTCTCCCACACCATCTAGAGGCCACAGCGAGAGACGAGACGGAAACACTGAGTCTCAGAAACGCTGAGATCCTGGTGAGGAGCTGGACCAGGACGGACCAGGACGGACCAGGACGGACCAGGACGGACCAGGACAGTACAGGACGGGCCAGGACAGACCAGGACGGTACAGGACAGTACAGGACGGACCAGGACGGACCAGGACGGACCAGGACAGACCAGGACAGTACAGGACGGACCAGGACGGACCAGGACGGTACAGGACAGTACAGGACAGTACAGGACAGTACAGGACAGTACAGGACGGACCAGGACGGACCAGGACGGACCAGGACGGACCAGGACAGTACAGGACGGACCATTTTGCTGTTTGGTTCGTCTTTTTCAGTAAAGCTCATATCATCACCATTTTATTTAGGCGACCAATCAGGATGAAGGAAAGTCTGACAGTTTACAACAGCAACAACAACGATGGAGATGAGTGGTAAAGTGTCCGTTGAAGGGCTCTGACGCTGGAAAGCTCTTTCCCTCAGTGTTGGATGCTTTTGCAACGGAAACTGACGACGGCGTGTCCTTGATTGGAGTGAACTCTCTACTTGAACCTGCGCTTAGTAAGCTGGCTAAATAAACTGGCTAAATAAGCTGGCTAAGTAAGCTGGCTAAATAAACTGGCTAAATAAGCTCGTTTAGTAAGCTGGCTAAATAAACTGGCTAAATAAACTGGCTAAGTAAGCTGGCTAAATAAACTGGCTAAATAAGCTCGTTTAGTAAGCTGGCTAAATAAACTGGCTAAATAAGCTGGCTAAGTAAGCTGGCTAAATAAACTGGCTAAATAAGCTTGTTTAGTAAGCTGGCTAAATAAACTGGCTAAATAAACTGGCTAAGTAAGCTGGCTAAATAAACTGGCTAAATAAGCTGGCTAAGTAAGCTGGCTAAATAAACTGGCTAAATAAGCTGGCTAAGTAAGCTGGCTAAATAAACTGGCTAAATAAGCTCGTTTAGTAAGCTGGCTAAATAAACTGGCTAAATAAACTGGCTAAGTAAGCTGGCTAAATAAACTGGCTAAATAAGCTCGTTTAGTAAGCTGGCTAAATAAACTGGCTAAATAAGCTGGCTAAGTAAGCTGGCTAAATAAACTGGCTAAATAAGCTCGTTTAGTAAGCTGGCTAAATAAACTGGCTAAATAAGCTTGTTTAGTAAGCTGGCTAAATAAGCTGGCTAAGTAAACTGGCTAAGTAAGCTGGCTAAGTAAGCTGGCTAAGTAAGCTGGCTAAGTAAACTGGCTAAATAAGCTGGCTAAGTAAGCTGGCTAAATAAACTGGCTAAATAAGCTTGTTTAGTAAGCTGGCTAAATAAACTGGCTAAATAAACTGGCTAAGTAAGCTGGCTAAATAAACTGGCTAAATAAGCTGGCTAAGTAAGCTGGCTAAATAAACTGGCTAAATAAGCTGGCTAAGTAAGCTGGCTAAATAAACTGGCTAAATAAGCTCGTTTAGTAAGCTGGCTAAATAAACTGGCTAAATAAACTGGCTAAGTAAGCTGGCTAAATAAACTGGCTAAATAAGCTCGTTTAGTAAGCTGGCTAAATAAACTGGCTAAATAAGCTGGCTAAGTAAGCTGGCTAAATAAACTGGCTAAATAAGCTTGTTTAGTAAGCTGGCTAAATAAACTGGCTAAATAAGCTTGTTTAGTAAGCTGGCTAAATAAGCTGGCTAAGTAAACTGGCTAAGTAAGCTGGCTAAGTAAGCTGGCTAAGTAAGCTGGCTAAGTAAACTGGCTAAATAAGCTGGCTAAGTAAGCTGGCTAAATAAACTGGCTAAATAAGCTTGTTTAGTAAGCTGGCTAAATAAACTGGCTAAATAAGCTTGTTTAGTAAGCTGGCTAAGTAAGCTGGCTAAGTAAGCTGGCTAAGTAAACTGGCTAAATAAGCTGGCTAAGTAAGCTGGCTAAATAAACTGGCTAAATAAGCTTGTTTAGTAAGCTGGCTAAGTAAACTGGCTAAATAAACTGGCTAAATAAGCTTGTTTAGTAAGCTGGCTAAATAAACTGGCTAAATAAACTGGCTAAGTAAGCTGGCTAAATAAACTGGCTAAATAAGCTTGTTTAGTAAGCTGGCTAAGTAAACTGGCTAAGTAAACTGGCTAAGTAAGCTGGCTAAATAAACTGGCTAAATAAGCTTGTTTAGTAAGCTGGCTAAGTAAACTGGCTAAATAAGCTTGTTTAGTAAGCTGGCTAAATAAACTGGCTAAATAAGCTGGCTAAGTAAGCTGGCTAAATAAACTGGCTAAATAAGCTTGTTTAGTAAGCTGGCTAAGTAAACTGGCTAAGTAAACTGGCTAAGTAAGCTGGCTAAATAAACTGGCTAAATAAGCTTGTTTAGTAAGCTGGCTAAGTAAACTGGCTAAGTAAACTGGCTAAGTAAACTGGCTAAGTAAGCTGGCTAAATAAACTGGCTAAATAAGCTTGTTTAGTAAGCTGGCTAAGTAAACTGGCTAAGTAAACTGGCTAAGTAAGCTGGCTAAATAAACTGGCTAAATAAGCTTGTTTAGTAAGCTGGCTAAGTAAACTGGCTAAGTAAACTGGCTAAGTAAACTGGCTAAGTAAGCTGGCTAAATAAACTGGCTAAATAAGCTTGTTTAGTAAGCTGGCTAAGTAAACTGGCTAAGTAAACTGGCTAAGTAAGCTGGCTAAATAAACTGGCTAAATAAGCTTGTTTAGTAAACTGGCTAAGTAAACTGGCTAAGTAAGCTGGCTAAGTAAGCTGGCTAGGTAAACTGGCTAAATAGCGCCGCCTGTGGCAGTGAGGGGGAACAGCAGCAATTTGATTTCACTCAACTCTATGAGTCAAACTGAAAACGGAAACAGAACAGAGCTGGTGGATGGATGGATGGATGGGTGAATGGATGGGTGGATGGATGTTTGATGGATGGATGAATGGATGAATGGATGAGTGGGTGGATGGATGGATGAATTGATGGATGGATGAATGGATTAGTGGGTAGATGGATGGATGATGGACGGATGATGAAAGGATTGGTGGATGGATTGATGAATGAGTGGCTGGGTGAATGGATGGATGGATGATAGATAAATGGATGGATGAGTGGATGGATGGACATGAATGAGTGGATGGATAGATAGATGGATGGATGGATAAAAGGATGGGTGGATGAATGAATAGATGGATGGATAGATGGATTGATGGATGAGTGGATAGATGGATGGATGGATGGATGAATGGATGGGTGGCTGATGGATGGATGGATGGATGGATGGGTGGATGATGGATGGATGGATGGATGGATGGATGGGTGGATGATGGATGGATGGACGGATAAATGGATGGCTAGACGCTGGAAAGGTCTTGCAGAAGGTTCTGTTTGTTTGTTTGATTCACATGCAGTTTGATTTCCTGATGTTCTCACGACATCACTTCCTGTCACACTTCCTACACAAGGCGGCCCACTTCACCTCGCCAACCGTTGTCGTGGCGACCAAACAAGCTACTAACAGAGACAGCCCGGCGGGCGTGAGATACGTTCCTGTCGTTATCACACCCCGGCGTGTGGAGCGTTGCGCAGCGGATCCGAGACGTTGAGCTTTAAGTTCTTTCCGCCGCCACAGTGTGAGCCCGCGCCACGTGTTGTCCTCAGTTCCACCTTATCACCATCTAACGTGTCCTTGGGAGCGATGGAGGCCTGTGCCGGCTGTGAGCCAAATCAGCAGGGCAGCGGCTCTTTACGAGCGCCATAAAAACACAAAGGACTCTGTGACGCTAGTCGCTAACTGCTAATCGCCCGGCGGAGACATCGCACCCTGAGCGATGACATCATCACATCATCACCAGAACATACCAAACACCATCATCACGACCGGGAAGATCATCCATTTAGTCGTGGGGAATTTATCCAATTACCTCGAAGAAGGCGGAGTGGAATATGATGTTATTCTGCGTCTGGATAAAGAGGTGGACACTGTGGTTCCATATAGCAAGGTACAACCATCAACCAAAGTCATTCCAGGGTAACACTATGTAGTAAAGTGGTAGTATTGTGTCATAACATGACTATCACATGATATATAAGGTGATAGACCAATTAAGTACTATGTTATAACCACAGTGATTCCATGTCAACACAGCGATACGTCTCATTTGTTCAAGACAAGTTTGACTGAAACACCAAAACAATTTTTCATGTGACTGATGAAGGTTGATTCGAAACGCATCCGCAGGGACTGTCGTGCGGTTCAAAGCCGACGTGATGGATCACTGAGTAGAAGCTGTGATTTGGAAAACTGTCGCCTGTCGAAGTCGCCCCTCCAGGTAGAGAGGGAAGA
>NC_137206.1:3824965-3829488 GCF_960531495.2 Zeus faber | reverse complement strand
TCCCCTCTCCTCTCCTCTCCTCTTATCTCCTCCTCTCCTCCCCTCTCCTCTCCTCTTATCTCCTCCTCTCCTCCCCTCTCCTCTCCTCTCCTCTTATCTCCTCCTCTCCTCCCCTCTCCTCTCCTCTTATCTCCTCCTCTCCTCCCCTCTCCTCTCCTCTCCTCTTATCTCCTCCTCTCCTCCCCTCTCCTCTCCTCTCCTCTCCTCTCCTCTTATCTTATCTCCTCTCCTCTTATCTCCTCTCCTCTCCTTTCCTTTCCTCTCCTCTTATCTCCTCTCCTTTCCTCTCCTCCTCTCCTCTCCTTTCCTCTCCTCCTCTCCTCTTCTCTCCTCTCCTTTCCTCTCCTCCTCTCCTCTCATTTCCTTTCGTCTCCTCTTATCTCTTCTCCTTTCCTCTCCTCCTCTCCTCTTCTCTCCTCTCCTCTCCTCTCCTTTCCTCTCCTCTCCTCTTATCTACTCTCATCCTCTCCTCTCCATCTCCTCTCCTTTTATCTCCTCTCCTTTCCTCTCCTCTCATCTCCCTTCCTTTCCTCTCCTTTTATCTCCTCTCCTTGCCTCTCCTGTTTTCCTCTCTTCTACTCTCATTTCCTCTCTCCTCCTCTCCTCTCCTCTTCTCTCCTCTCCTCTCCTCTCCTCCTCTCCTCCCCTCCCCTCTCCTCCTCTCCTCTCCTCTCCTCTCCTCTCCTTTTTTATTATTTTTTTTAGGAGTTTTAATCAGTTTTTTCAGTTTCCACTCGTCCTCTTTCTTCCCATTTCTCCCTCTTCCATCACACTCATTTCTCCGACATTATTCCATTTTACATTAATAAATAAAACGTCTCAAATTGCCCAATTTTTTTTGCCTGTTTTAACTATTCCTACACTTTTAACACGTTGTTTTATTTACAATTTGTTCCGGTTCCTGTTTTCTGCGTCATTTGATTTAAATTGAAATGATTATGAAATTATTTTTATTTTAGTTTATTTATATAAAAATGTTCCCGCTCATTTCTTATGCATTTCATATTTTGTAAAGATTTAAAAAGACTCTGTCCATGAATGGAAGTTCGTAGCCATAACTTGCACATTTATAATGAACTGGATGATGATGTCACAAAGCGTCTTACGCCACAAACTCATCTGGCTGCACCACCCGACTGCAAGTTTTACAACTTTGAGGTGTGGGCGGTGCATGAACATTCAGCTACTTCCGATCAAACATCATTGCTTTCTATACTAATTCATGCTCCATATGTGGATTGAATGGATCAAACTTGAACCACGAGATGTCTGAGACGTCAAAACCTCAACCATGTCCGTAGCTGCAGCGGTTGTGCTGTTCCAGACACCTTTAGCCCGAAAAATTCAGAGGACAAAAAATCTGAACAACTACAGGATGGACCAATAATAATAATAATAATAATAATAATAATAATAATAATAATAATAATAACAACAATAATAATAATATTTATTATCATTATTATTATTATTATTATTATAATAATGGAGGGTACTCACGATGGGGCTGGCGTTGATGTAGTCGGAGCAGCTGAGGTTGTTCTCTGGTTTCAGGAAGATCCTGGAGTGATCGTCTGCAACACAATCAATAATTGATCACACAACGACTCAAATCAATCCAAGGTGAAAAGAAAAAAAGAAGCTTTGAGGAATTATTTAAGTTGTTTCAACGACTTTCATCAGACGCACGTTGACAAATTCACGAGCTCAATTAATAAAACAGCCACGCGGAATACATTGGATTTTCTCTTTAAATAAACTATTTCCTGCTTTAAATTCATTTAGATTTGCTTTAAAACACATTAAATCACATTTCTCCTTCAGAAAATGTCAACGTTATTTATGACGCATTAGATCACGTATTGATCGACGTCTCCCAGGTCGAAGCTTCGTCTTCATAAAATGTAAAAGGACAAATGTATCATTCTGTTTCCCTGTTTTTGCACGACAAGTCTTTTTCTTTTAACTGTACACGGCTAAGCAGCCTTTTCCATAGAAACACGACGTAGAACAACGTGGAAATGTTTTAGTAAAGAGTGCAACCAATCAAGGTGTCCAGTGGGAAAATAACCCCTGGGATGGGCATGTCCCTCTTTATTATGGACTTCTCTTCAGACACTCTCTTCTACCAGCCACGTTGTTCATGCACGATCCGGTTCTTTTGAGCCCTTCTTATTTTTGGTCAGGTTTTACACTTCTATGTCGTGTTGTTTGTTTAAGTCACCGTCTCCTGCGGCCGGCAAATGTTTCTCCCTCCATGTAATAGATATCCTAAGCTCCTCCCTCGCCGGGAGGTGCCCTGTCTGAAAAGGAGTGCACCCTGTCACGTCAGGTTCACGAAGCCAAGGCACAAACGCACTGGCCTGACTGTGAGCTTTTATTTTATGTGTGAAGAATACTGTTTATGCCTGTTCTACACAAAAATAACTAACTATAGTATTTATTTATTAATTTTGTATTGTGAAACGTTTTTAAAATATTATATATGTAAATAAATAAATATTTATATTTGAATTATCCACAATCCTGGACACCTCCCTCCAATTAGATGAGCTTATGCAAATTATAAAAACCCACAAAAGAACAAACTCCTCTCTCCTCCTTCTCCTCCACCTCTCTCCTCCTCCACTCACATGCCACCACTCTCTCCGTCCGGTTCCTCCTGCTGTTCTCCTCCCCTCTCCCCACCTCAGAGGCGCTGGGCTCGGCTTGGTAGGCGCCGAGAGCCTCCCACTCCTGCTCCAGCCGGTTCTTGTTCTTCAGGTGGTCCTCCATGTAGGACTAGAGCAAGAGGGGAGGAGGAGAGGAGCAGAAGAGGAGGAGGAGGGGAGGAGGAGGAGAGGAGCAGAGGAGGAGGAGAGGAGCAGAGGAGGAAGAGGAGAGGAGTAGAGGAAGAGGATGGGAGGAGGGGAGGAGAGGAAGAGGGGAGGAGGAGGAGAAGAACAGAGGAGGAAGAGGAAGGGAGGAGGAGGAGGGGAGAGGAAGAGGGGAAGAAGAGAGGAGCAGAGGAAGAGGAGGGGAGAAGGAGAGGAGGAGGAGAGGAGAGGAAGAGGGAAGGAGGAGGAGAGGAGCAGAGGAGGAAGAGGAGAGGAGCAGAGGAAGAGGATGGGAGGAGGGGAGGAGAGGAAGAGGGGAGGAGGAGGAGAAGAGCAGAGGAGGAAGAGGAAGGGAGGAGGAGGAGGGGAGAGGAAGAGGGGAAGAAGAAAGGAGCAGAGGAAGAGGAGGGGAGAAGGAGAGGAGGAGGAGAGGAGAGGAAGAGGGGAGGAGGAGGAGAGGAGCAGAGGAGGAGGAGGGGAGCGGAAGAGAGGAGGAGGAGATAGAGGGTAGGAGGAGGGATGGAGAGGAGGAGGGGAGAACCAATCAGATGCCATTTACAAAACCATGCTTGCGACGAACAGGAAGTGGAAAATCAAAACATATGTGACGTGGCCTAGTGCTGGATTAGATGTTGCAACACCAAATCAGGATTTCATTGACTCATATCTGGGACGTTCTTCACCCAATCCCTGAGCTTTCTACACCACATGCGCTGCTTGTGGGATGATGATGGGATGTTTTCCTATAATTCCAAGATGGTGGAAGACCTCTCCAGACGGACACCAGCGGGAGAAGAAACACCTGAGGAGGCGTTTCCTCTTCCTCTTCCCCCGTAACCATGGAGACGAAGGATTCCTGGACACACTAGCAACACTCATCAATCCGTCCAAAAACAAATCCCGCCCACACCCACACCCACCGGAACCAGAACCAGAACCCTGCCAGCTGCTACTGTGACCCCAGCGTACTGTGAATAAATACTGTGTATATGTACTTCTCTGTTTACTTGATACTTCCTCCAGGGATATTTTCCACCACCACATCCCAAATTTAAATATATTCTATTTTATGCGTCAAGCCCTGGCACAGATATGTATGACTGTGTATGTATGTGTGTGTGTGCTATTATAATGTTATTATTTTAGTATTTGTTATTCTTATATTATATAATAATATTATGTTTTTGATATATTATATATTTATATATTATTTTTATGTATTATATATTTTATGTATTATATATATTTTTTTTAATACTACAATTCTATTACTTCTAAAGAGAATATTTATATTATTATTATTATTATTATTATTATTATTATTATTATTATTTGTATTATTATTATTATTAACCTCTTTGGTTTCAGAATGGTCACATAAAGTAAAATATTAATTTAAAAATATTTAATTATAATTTACATTACATTTAGTCATTGATCAGACGCTTTTATCCAAAGCGACTTACAATTGTTCAAACACCGACGGACGCAGCCATCAGGAGCAATTTGGGGTTAAGTGTCTTGCTCAAGGACACTACAGCATGCTGAGAAGAGGAGCCTGGGATCCAACCAGCAACCTTTAGATCACTAGACCACCAGCTCTACCGCCTGAGCTACCATCCCCCCAATTATATTGCTGGTTCACAAATTAAGAGACTTGATTTTTCCGAAAAACTGTCAAAACATTCGTCCATCGGTGATAAATGG
>NC_137206.1:3799965-3817465 GCF_960531495.2 Zeus faber | reverse complement strand
ATTATTATTATTATTATTATTATTATTATTAATAATAATAATAACAATATCAATAAAAATAATAATTCAAATTATTATTATTATTATTGTTAATAATAAAAACAACAATAATGCTATTTTATTATTATTATTATTATTATTATTATTAATAATAATAATAATAATAATAATAATAATAATAATAATAAATATAGCTAGAGGCAGAAATACACTAATAATACAAATGACAGCTTTTGAAGTTTCGCATGGAGCGCAGCATCAGTTTGCGCTGTCGCTCGTCTTTATTTGAGCATTACGTCTAAAACAAGTTACAATTTTGTCGTCGGCTGTTTCTGTCGTCGGCCCCGATCTGCACAGACGGTATTTGACAATTTGGACGACGACGTCACAAAGCGTCTTGTTCCACCACGTCACAACCTCCTCCTAGAAAGTATATGTAACACATTTTATTTTTATTTATTAATGTATTAATTTTGTATTATGCATAATTAATATTATAGTCTGCGAATTTAATGTATTTGAATCAAACACGTTTTTTTGGTAAAACAAATTGGTAAAAGCAAATTGATTGATTATAATTATTATTATAATGATGATGATGATGAGGATGACGCTGATGAATGGTGGAAAAACAAAGACAAGACAGAAAGAGTCAGGTAAGTGTTTTATTGAAACGTTGGCCAAAATATTTGGACAAAACAGCAAAACAGAATATCCTAATATTTTAAAAGATCGCCCGACATGTTATATCTCTGCAGACTGGACTACTAATAATAACAATAATATTAATAATAATACATATTATATCCCATATTATATATTATGAAAATATCATATTATGTATATTATGAGGGTTTGATTGAAAACCAGGAAGAACCAGTTGAATCGGAACGTTTGAAAATTAATTGCTCTTCCTGAATGACATCCATCCATCCATCCACCATCCATCCATCCACCATCCATCCATCCACCCACCATCCATCCATCCACCATCCATCCACCCATCCACCATCCATCCATCCACCATCCATCCATCCACCATCCATCCATCCACCCACCATCCATCCATCCACCATCCATCCATCCATCCATCATCCAACCACCCATCCATTTACCATCCATCCACCATCCATCCACCACCATCCATCCATCCACCATCCATCCACCATCCATCCACCCACCATCCATCCATCCACCATCCATCCACCCACCATCCATCCATCCACCCACCCACCCACCCATCCACCACCCACCCATCCATCCATCCATCCATCCATCCATCCATCATCCAACCACCCATCCATCCACCATCCATCCATCCACCCACCCATCCATCGACCACCCATCCATCCATCCATCCAACCACCCATCCATCCATCCATTCATCCATCATCCAACCACCCACCCATCCACCCATCCATCCACCATCCATCCACCCACCATCCATCCATCCACCCACCCACCCACCCATCCATCCATCCACCACCCACCCATCCATCCATCCATCCATCCATCCAGCCACCCACCCATCCATCCATCCATCCATCCATCATCCAACCACCCATCCATCCACCATCCCTCCATCCACCATCCATCCATCATTCATCCATCCACCCATCCATCATTCATCCATCCACCCATCCATCCTTCCATCCATCCATCATCCACCCATCCATCATGCATCCATCCATCCACCCATCCATCCACCCATTCACCTATCCATCCATCATCCACATCCATCCCTCCACCCATCCATCCACCCACCCATTCATTCATCCATCCCCATCCTTCCACATCCATCCACCCATCCATCCCTCCATATCCACCCATTCATCCATCCATTCATGCATTCATCCACATCCATCCATCCATCCACATCCATCCATCCTTCCATCAATCCACCTACCCACCCATCTATCCATATCCATCCATCCATGCATCCATCCCTCCATCCATCCATCCATCCCTCCATCCATGCATCCATCCACATCCATCCTTAATATTTCACAGTAAAACTCAGAACATCGCTGTTAAATATTCAACATGCATGTGTTGTTATTCTGCAGCAGGTTCATGTCCAGTCGTCAGTGTGAACGTCCTGACGTTTCCACCGAATTAAACCCTGAGAAAGACGACGTTTCGCCTCCGGGAGGAACCGGACGACCACGCCTCTTTATAATGCATTTGAATTTATTTTATGTTAATTGATTCCATTTCATTCTATTCCAAATCCAAGCCGCTTTAAATCTGCGCAGATGATTGCAGCGTCTGCAGCTTGGGCCAATCAGAGAGGAGAAGAGAGAGAGAGGAAGGAGAGCAAGGAGAGAGAGGAAGGAGAGGAAGGAGAGAGAGGAAGGAGAGGAAGGAGAGAGAGGAAGGAGAGGAAGGAGAGAGAGGAAGGAGAGGAAGGAGAGAGAGGAAATGGAGGAAGGAGAGAGAAGAAGGAGAGAGAGGAAGGATAGAGAGGAAGGAGAGAGAGGAAGGAGAGGAAGGAGAGAGAGGAAGGAGAGGAAGGAGAGAGAGGAAATGGAGGAAGGAGAGAGAAGAAGGAGAGAGAGGAAGGATAGAGAGGAAGGAGAGAGAGGAAGGAGAGGAAGGAGAGAGAGGAAGGAGAGGAAGGAGAGAGAGGAAATGGAGGAAGGAGAGAGAGGAAGGAGAGAGAGGAAGGATAGAGAGGAAGGAGAGGAAGGAGAGAGAGGAAGGAGAGGAAGGAGAGAGAGGAAGGATAGAGATGAAGGAGAGGAAGGAGAGAGGAAGGATAGAGAGGAAGGAAAGAGAGGAAGGAGAGAGAGGAAGGAGAGGAAGGAGGGGAAGGAGGAAGAAGAGAGAGCGAGGAAGGAGAGGAAGGAGGAAGGAGAGGAGTCAGTAACTCAGTCCATCAGAGGTGAGTGCAGGCTCAGGGATGAACCAGGACTAAAAAATGGCCCCGATCTTAGTGACCCAATACTACTACTACTACTACTACTACTACTACTACTACTACTACTACTACTACTACTAATAATAATAATAATAATAATAATAATAATTATTATTATTATTATTATAATGCTGCTGCTGCTGATGATGATGATGATGATGATGATGATGATGATGATGATGATGATGATGATGGTGATAAAGATGATGATGATGATGATGATGATGATGGTGATAAAGATGATGATGATGATGATGATCATCATCATGATATAAACATTACTCTGTCTTTACTCAAAGCAAACAAAGCATGTAGCATGGTGGCTAACACGTAGCAGCATAAACAAGCTGTGACCATCACGTCCAGATGATCAATAAATCCACTGATCAATCACTGACGCTCCACAGCAGCAGAGGACGACCTGAGCCGACCGACCTCCTACTCCTACTCCTACTCCTACTCCTACTCCCACTCCCACTCCTATTCTCACTCCCACTCCTACTCCTACTCCTACTCCCACTCCTACTCCCACTCCTACTCCTACTACTTCTCCTACTCCTACTCCTCCTCCTACTCCCACTCCCACTCCTATTCTCACTCCTACTCCTACTGCTACTCCTACTCCTACTCCTCCTCCTACTCCTACTCCTACTGCCACTTCCACTCCTATTCTCACTCCCACTCCTACTCCTACTCCTACTCCCACTCCTACTCCCACTCCTACTCCTACTACTTCTCCTACTCCTACTCCTCCTCCTACTCCAACTCCCACTCCTATTCTCACTCCTACTCCTACTGCTACTCCTACTCCTACTCCTCCTCCTACTCCCACTCCCACTCCTATTCTCACTCCCACTCCTACTCCTACTCCCACTCCTACTCCTACTACTCCTCCTCCTACTCCTCCTCCTACTCCCACTCCCACTCCTATTCTCACTCCCACTACTACTCCCACTCCTACTCCTACTCCTCCTCCTACTCCTACTCTCCTATTCAAACTCCCACTCTCATGACTACTCCTCCTCCTACCCCCACTGCTCCCGCTCACACTCCCCCCTCCTACTCCCCCAACCCCGCACTCCCCCACTACCGCTCCCCTCCCCCACTCCCCCACTCCCCCACTCCCGCTCCCCTCCCCCACTCCCCCACTCCCACTCCCACTCCCACTCCCCCACTCCCCCACTCCCACTCCCCCACTCCCGCTCCCACTCCCACTCCCACTCCCCCACTCCCCCACTCCCACTCCCCCACTCCCGCTCCCACTCCCACTCCCCCACTCCCCCACTCCTGCTCCCACTCCCACTCCCCCACTCCCCCACTCCCACTCCCCCACTCCCACTCCCACTCCCACTCCCCCACTCCCCCACTCCCGCTCCCACTCCCACTCCCCCACTCCCACTCCCACTCCCCCACTCCCGCTCCCACTCCCACTCCCCCACTCCCGCTCCCACTCCCACTCCCCCACTCCCCTTCCCCACTCTCCATCCCCACTCCCCCACTCCCACTCAACCCCCCCCCCCACTCCCACTCCTCCAGTCCTACCCCCCCCCCCCCCACCCCACCCCACTCCCACTCCTTCCCAGCCTCGGTTCTTCTCCCAGTTTCAGTCCCAGAAACAAGCAAGAAATAAAACCAAAAATATAAAACCATCTGGATGAGACGCAGGAGGATTTAGGATTCAAAGACAGAGAGAGAGAGAGGAAAGAAGGAGAGAGAGAGAGGTTTCCCCTCTCCCTCCCCTTTGCTCATTGTGTTTGTTAATAATAAAAATCGAACATTAATCTCTAAACTAATCGAGACTCGACTGAAAACCGACAAATAATTCATTTTAATTCTTACTTTTTTATCTGCCTTTGACTGTAAATTTGATTATTTATTATTATTACGACAAAGATTATTATCATAATAATAATAATTGTTAATATGATTATTCTTGTTATTCCTCTATTTGATTTCTCATTCTTGCCTCAATATTAATTTGAGCAGAATATTAAATATGAACAAGTGAATAAATCCACGGTGTCGTTTCAGCATCTTTAAAGTCTTCACCACCAGCTGAATCAAAGCGATAGAATTTGGGTTCGTCTTTATTACTATTTTGTTATTATTTAAAATTGTAAATAATTCAAATATTAAAATTAATATTTTATATTCCCAAATACATGTGTCGCACAGCAGATGTGTGAATTAGGGACCATTGGGGGTCTGGGGGTCTGGAGGGCCACAGGTCATGGGGACAACAGGGGTCACAGGGCCCACGGGGACCACGGGTCCACGGGGCCGGCGAGGCCGGGGGACCGGGGGTGGGGAAGCTGGGGCCCACGAGGCCGGGGGACTGGGGGTGTGGACCCTGGGGACCGTGGGGGCCGCTGCTCAGCCTTTTACCACCTTCACAAAACCTCCATCAGATGGAGGCCAGATGCTCTGAACCTCCAAAAAACAAAACTAAAGAAAAATAACAACACATCCATAATTTAATATTTTAATATTCTCAAACTCTGATTTGGTTCAAAAGCTGTTTGAACGAGAGAAGAACGAATTGAAAGCTTGTTGAGGAAAAATAAATCCATTTATATGTTAACGGAGCGTTTCTAAATCCTTCAGCTAAAGATAAACACTAAATTCAAGCAAATCCAATTCTGATTTTAATTAGAGCGGCTTAGAACTTATTATATATTTAATATTTGTAAATGGTTCACTGTTGGTTATTTATGGATTAAAAAAATAAATAAAAATATTTGCTTTGATAATAAAGATAATGAAGAAATAAAGTATCTTGTAAGGAGATAAGTATATATGTATATATGTACATACATATAATAAAGTACACATAAACAACTTTTATATATACTGTATTTATATGTACAATTGTATAAAAATGTAATTTTCAGTCAACAATTACCTAGATCTGAGAGAATAGAATAAAACAGAATCATTTTGGCGTCACGATGCAGCTTTCAATTCAAATCATGTCACTTGCTTTACATTTTAAACATATTATGCAAAATAAATAGATTAGGCAGAAACAATATAAATATTAAAACAGACGCTGAGTTTCCAGAGGATCCGAGACTAAACTTTCCCTCCCGTCGTCCACGCTGCGAGGGAACACGTTGGAAGCAGGGTTTCTGATATTTTTTAATAAACAGATAAAAATATGCTCTGAATAAATGTGTTTTTTCCTTTATTTTAATTTCAATAAAATAATTAAGAACAATATATTTAAGCACACACGCACACACACACACACACACACACACCCCTCCTCCCTCATCTAAGTTTCCAGGAGGTGCCGTACACACGTAGCAGCAGCCCAACATTCGGCAGAACGTTATAATATATATAGTATAATATAATAGATATAATACAATAAATATTATATATAAAATATATACATATATGATGTATATAAAGATATTCACCTGGATCCCTGGTGACGCCGCTCATGCTGCAGAGCACAAGACGCACGGTATTCCAGAGAGCGAGGAGTGCGAGAGGCTCCCAACGCCCCAAAGTCCCTCCGCATTAGGGGTCGCATGAGGGGCCGCATGCATGCTGGGTCCTGCGCGCGGTCCCAGGTGGTGTCCAATTGGGGGTCCTGTGTGGAGTCCGCGGGGTCCCACGCACACAGGGTCTGTGGGGTCTCATGGAGGTCCCCGTGCAGGGTCCCATGCATGCAGGGTCTCATATGGGGTCCCCTGCAGGGTCTGCAGGGTCCAATGGGATGTGGGGACCTGTGCATGCTAGGTCCCATGCAGGCGGGGTCCCGTGCATGTGGGGTGCCGTGCATGCGGGGTCCCTGTGCATGTGGGGTCCCATGCATGTGGGATCCCTGCGCATGCGAGGTCCCTGTGCATGCGGAGCCGCTGTGCATGCGGGGTCCCTGCGCATGCGGGGTCCCTGTGCATGCGGGGTCCCTGTGCATGCGGGGTCCCTGTGCATGCGGGGTCCCTGTGCATGCGGGGTCCCGTGCAGCCAAGGGCTGCGTCTGCTCTAAAGGAGCAGGAGGCGCAGAGTGAAGGAGGATGTCGCTCCATTCTGCAGCTTTGGAAGAATGTGCAGCGGAGAATCCTTTCAGAGGGGGAGCCAGCGAGGGGCGGGGGCGGGGGCGGAGCGGGGGTGGGGGTACGGGTGGGGGTGGTGGGGGGGGGTGGGTGTCTGGAGATCACTTAGTCTGAGTCTCCACCCCCACACCCAATATTCAGGCTCAGGAGCCGCCGTCCACCGCACATGTCACATCCAGAGGTTGCCATGGCAACGCCTCCACATGTTGCCCCCAGTGAATGCTGGAGGAGGGATGCCTGGCTCATAGGCTGAAGGGCGGGGGCAGGGGGGCTTCGAAGAGACACCCCCAACCCCCCATGAACTTGAGGTTTACAGATCCAAAATGGCGGATAGAGACGTGAAGAACTTCACTGTCTTTGATTATTGATGATAAATTATTGAGTATTGATTATTGAACAGTGTTCATTATTAAACATCACCTTGTTTTACATCCTCTGCTTCCACACCCTGAACATTGCTGCCATTTTGGATTTGGACTCACAACCTTTTTCCCTCTTTCCCTCTTTTCTGATTCGCTGAAACAAAGAGGAAAAAAAGAAGGAAAATTAACCCTTAAAGAGCAACAGCTGCTTTTAGCAGAAAGAGAGACGGGGGGAGAGAGAGAGAGAGAAAGAGAGAGAGAGAGATAGAGGGAGACAGGGAGAGAGAGAGAGACGGAGAGAGAGAATAGACAGAGGGAGAGAGGGAGGACTGAAGAGCACCCCTCCATTGTCCTGCAGCAGCTGAAGGCGTCTGAAGAACAGAACAAAACCTGTTCTCCATCCACAGCTTTAGGTCCCCTGTCTGTCTGTCATCCTGTCTGTATGTCCACCCGTCTGTCGTCCTTCTGTCCGTCCACCTGTCTGTCCTCCTGTCTGTTTGTCTGTCCACCTGTCTGTCCTCCCATCTCCCAGACCTCTGTTTGTCTCCTCATTTCCAATCAGTTGCGGCTGCAGCGTCTGTTCAAACACTGTGAAGCGGAGACACTTCAGCGTCACCGTGACAACGAGGACAGAGACAGAGACACATGTCACAACCACACACACAGCAACCTGGTGTGTGTGTGTGTGTGTGTGTGTGTATGTATGAGATGTCAGACCTTATACTGTAATCCGAGCAAACAGAAGATGACAGTGGACTGAGAGAGAGAGAGGGAGGGAGGAGAGGGAGAAAAGCCACAATGCAATAAAAGGAGCTACACTTCATTATAAATTATGATTTGCCTCTTTATTTTCATTCAGTTTATTATTATTATTATTATTATTATTATTATTATTATTATTATTATTATTATTATTATTTTACTTATTTATATTATGATGATGATTATTATTATTATTGTTATTATTATTATTATTATTTTACTTATTTTCATTCAGTTCATTATTTATTTCTTTATTTATTTGTTTATTAATTAATTAATTTGTTTGGTTATTTATTTATTTATTTATTATTATTATTATTATTATTATTTTTTTTTTTTTTATTAGGGGTGCGTCCTGTATTTATTCTCCTTTTTTTCAGGCTAAAAGTGTCAGGAAAAGAACAACCTCTGCAGCTACGGACACGGTTGAGGTGTCGTTAGAACCGGGACGTCTCAGACATCTCGTGGTTCAAGTTTTATCCAAATCAATCCACATTCGGAGCATAATTTAGTGAAAATAAAACACATTTCATCTGTAAAAAAAGATGAAATTTGACCAGTGTGACCAGCCAAACGTCCGTGCATCACCTACACACCAAGGTTGTAAAACTTGTGTTTTAGTCGCGGAGCGGGATGAGTTTGTGGAGTAAGACGCTTTGTGACATCGTCGTCCAATTCCTTATAAATGTGCAGGTCGTGGCGCCGAACGTCCGTTCACATGGTGCGAGCTGCGTAGTGTCGACTCCGTGGCTCTGCACTGGTTACACACTGTGTGTGTAGGTGTCTGTGTGTCATCTTACCTGCTCCATGTGGGCGCGGCCTTTCCATTGAGATTTGCTCTTTTTGTAAATTAAGTTATTCCGTTCACATCTAATCGGTGAAGGATGCAGCGCCATGTCCCTCCGTACTTTGTGGGGTTCCAGGAAGTCTTAACATACAAACTGTAGGAGTCCATGATGCGTTTCATGGACTCGGAACGCACCGGAAAACTTGGACACAGAAAACTATAAATAATCACAGAACGACGTCACCGCGTCATTGTTGCCGGACACGGCACCGGTCACGCTTACATCACTCAGAGTGCAGCTCTATTTCCACAGACAACATGTGAGTTTTAACAATGAGAAAGTCTGCTTTACAGGCAAACATGGACGCTTGTTTTAAAGACATTCAATCTACATGCAGCTTCCTACAGCTAAACATAGCGGGCTTCTGTTGAAAATGGAGAAGGCGTTAAATGCTGACAAGCCCTTCCATAATAAGTCAAATTGCAAATTAATATTAATGTCCAATAAATGTTGTCTGTATTGCATTACAGGCAAATAATCTATTTAACTGTGTTCTTGAATTGCTTCTTGTTAGCACAAGAAGTGCAATAAAGTACAAATTGAAAACAACATGTATTTATTATGTTTGTGATATAAAACAATTGCAAATTTTGTGTTTATTCATGTTCCAGATGCCAAAAAATAGCCAAAGGTTTAAGGCAATAAAGAAGCAATTGCCCAAACATCCAGCCTTAGAGGTCAGTCACACTGTTCTAAAATAAATTACTGAGCGGAATTCAAAAAACCCTGAAAGAACCTATGAAACAAAAATTGAAAAAGCGCTGGAAATAACCACTTAAAAAAAGAACAAAAATAAATATTGAAATGATATCGAAGAAAATGTTAATGTAGATGAGAAGCCTTTAAATATCAGTGTTGATTCCCCATACATATAGGTGTTAAGAGGCTCATTTCATCAGGATGATTCACAGTTTGGAGACTCCAGGAACAAGCAGTGTGCTGCTATCAGTTTAACAGCAGTTCTTAAAAACAAGACGTTTGCACATGGACACAAAATGACTTTGACGATGTTTTGATGAAAGGAACTTGTCTTTATCAGGATGTGAAAAAGTCTGGTCGAATAAAGGATAATGCTGTCGGAACAGATTATACTGCAATAACAGAATTGCCAACAAGACAAATCATTTTTCATACAACATTCTAAATAGCGTATGCAGATCCGTCTGCTGGCTGTTTTGGTGTAGATCACTATGACCCTGCGTTGTATAATATTGCTGTGCCAATTGATAGAGCCCTTAAGAAATCACTCTTAAAGGACGATGATGCATGTTAATTAACATTTTCTGGAAGTACATGTACAATTCTCGATTAACAACAAAGTGACTCTGGTTTCATGATGTGACCGTGGTTCCATGACATGACCCTGGTTCCATGATACAACACTGGTTCTACAACGCGACCCTGGTTCCATGAGGCGACCCTAGTTCCAAGATGCGACACTGGTTCCTAGATGCGACCCTAGTTCCATGACAAACCCTGGTTCCATGACTCGACCCTGGTTCCATTACGTGACATGATTCCATGATGCGACCCTGGTTCCATGACGGGACTCTGGTTCCATGATGCAACGCGACCCTGATTCCATGAAGCGACATTGTTCCATGACGCAACCCTGGTTCCGTGACGCAATATGGTTCAATGACACGGCCCTAGTTCCATGACCTGAGCCTGGTTCCATGATGCGACCCTGGTTTCATGATGTGACCCTGGTACCATGATGCGACCCTGGTTCCATGACGTTAACCTGGTTCCATGATTCGACCCTGGTTCCATGACGTGACCCTGGTACCATGACACGACATGATTCCATGACATGACCCTGGTTCCATGATGCAACATTGTTCCATGACGTGACCCTGGTTCCATGACGCGACCCTGGTTCCATGACACAACCCTGGTTCCATGATGGGATCCTGGTTGTATGACGCAACCCTGGTTCCATGACTCGACCCCGGTTCCAGGACCCGATGCGACCCTGGTTCCATGACGTGACCCTGGTACCATGACACGACATGATTCCATGCCATGACCCTGGTTCCATGATGCAACATTGTTCGATGACGCGACCCTGGTTCCATGACACGACCCTGGTTCCATGACACAACCCTGGTTCCATGATGGGATCCTGGTTGTATGACGCAACCCTGGTTCCATGACTCGACCCCGGTTCCATGACCCGATGCGACCCTAGTTTCATGACGCAATCCTGATTCCATGACGCAACCCTGGTTCCATGATGCGACCCTGGTTCCATGACGTGACCCTGGTTCCATGACTCGACGTGACCCTGGTTCCATGACGTGATGCGACCCTGGTTCCATAGCGCGATGTGGCGCGTCCTGGTTCCATGACGCGACCTTCGTTCCATGATGTGACCCTGGTTCCATGACGCGAGATATTTCCATGACGTGACATGGTTCCATCAACAGAAACCCTGTGAACCACTCAGCGGCAGCTCCAGAGGTTTACCCTCCGTCCTATTGTTGTCCTGCAGGGGAAACACGAGGCTCTGGATTGTTCTGTGTGAATGGACCCCTCTCCACTTTAACATTATTTATTTTCTATTATGTGCCTTGCAGGCTCCTCTCCTTTATCTTCCAGGGAGATAAAACCCCAATTAATTTTGAAAAGCAGCAAAACACCGAGACAATGCATCACGTCACACTTGAGCGGTGGCTCGGAGAGGAAGCGGCGCGCGGGCCGGTGGGGTCTGCCACGGCAGCGTTCATAATGGATGGCGGGCTGGGGGAGCGTGATACGGAGACTGACAGCTCTGGGACTAGGGGAGGTGTTGGGAGTGGGGTTCGGATCCCGGAGCCTCTTCTCCACCTCGGCACAGAAGACTCTGAAGCGCTGCACAATGTCTCGGGTTCAAGGTTCTGCTGCTGCTCCAGAACTTTAATTCAGCTCTACACTGAATTGGACAAAGGACAACAACAGCCAACAACTCATTCATTTCTTACGGAGAGTTGGAAACGGTTTGTGGTTAAGCTCAGCCCTTCTGTGATAGGCCCCACCCCTCTTTCTATAATAAGCCCCGCCCCTCCTCCTCAAGTTCCTGATAAGATTTTCAATTTTCAACAATCTCCACAAATTTCTGTTTCCGACAATCTATCGTTATTGGAAGTGGGTTTAAAAGAAACTCTTAAAAAGTTTTGTTTAAAAAATGATTACATCAAGTTGGTTATCACCATATTCACCGTCAATAAATTTCTTTACATTTATATGAATGAATTGTGTGTATTATTTTAAGGAAGGACTGTTTTGTGAAAGCGGGTTTAGAACAAACACTGTCAACAAACCAACCATTAACTTTACAAATAAAACCACAAGTAAAACAGGGAAATGGTGAGATCCTTCTGATTTGTCGTGTACTGGAGAGCACACTGACAGGAAGTAATACTGCTGCACAGGAAGTGACGGCCATCCAAAGGTACAGTGAAGAACAATGTCTTTATTGATCCCTATAGGCATAGTCGGACCATAGTCGGGAGTACCGGGACAAATCCCGGCGTCTAGTCGCTCTGTGGGCCGCCTGAGCAGAACATTATGCAAAACCTGACACGCACCCCCAACCCCCCCAAATCCCAGAAAGCAACAGGAGTACGTAAACAGGTGGATTCATCACTCAGTCGGTCAAAATGGACAAATATCTGAGTAAAAAGAGGAAAGGCGGCGCTGAAAAGGCGAGAGATAAATAATGAAGTGGCTTCAAGCTGACGCTACAACTTGCAGGAAGGTAAGTGATGTGTTTGAGATCAGCAGCAGCAGCAGCAGCAGCAGCAGCAGCAGCAGCAGCAGCAGCAGCCCTTCATAAATCACTACGATTAAAAGTGTAAACGGCGAACACGCTGGAAATCATTATCGTTCACTTTACTTCCCAGTTCCCTCTTCCAAATAATCCCGGAAGAGACGCCTGTCGGAAACACTACCGTGCTGTCGTTAAGCGTCGCAAATATCAAATTTAGATATCATTCATCATTTATGGACCAGCACCCTGAGCACTAGTACAAATATACACAATCTGGTGTTTGTTAATTCAAATATTATTTTATTGTTTATATACCAGCAATACCCAGTACCTTAGCAACAGGCCAAAAATGTACAGTAGTTATTTTATGTTAAATTTTATATTGTCAATCATATTTAGATTTGATTGTTTATTTTAATATTATTTATTGTTTAAATGCGCTTTAGAAGGACAAATGTGTACAGTCAGTACCTGATGTTTGTTATTATTTATTGTTCATATACCTGCCCCGACGAGTAAGTCCTTCAAGTTTCAAGGTCAAAGTGATCAAAATGGCAACGGTATTATCTGACCTATTTCCTGTGTTGAAATAGATGATACAGACGGTCGAAATATAGAAATCCATGAAACACTGAATCTATCATGGTGTCCTCACAGCAGCGGCCTGCTGGCAACAAACCTCTGCTCTTTAAATGTCTGTGATTGTGTGACAGCAGCTGAGAGGATCCATTCATTATGGTTATTGTGGTAGTGGTGGTATCAAGGGCTGCTGTGTTTGTATGTGCCTCCATGTGGCGGCTGCTCATCTCAACTCCATCTTCATCTTCATCTCATCTCGATCTTCATCTTCATTCTCATCGCATCTCAATCTTTATCTTCATCACATCTCTATCTTAATCTTCATCTCATCTCATCTTCATCTTCATCTCATCCCTATCCTCATCTCCATCTCATCTTCATCTTCATCTGCATCTTCATGTCATCTCCATCTTCATCTGCATCTTCATGTCATCTCCATCTTCATCTCATCTTCATCGCATCTACATCTTAATCTTCATCTCATCCCTATCCTCATCTTCATCTCATCTTCATCTCATCTTCATCTGCATCTTCATCTCATCTCCATCTTCATCTCATCTTCATCTTCATCTCATCTCATCTCCATCTTCATCTCACCTCATCTTTGTCTTCATCTCATCTTCATCTTCATCAACATCTCATCTCTATCTTCATCTTCATCTAATTCTCATCTCATCCCTATCCTCATCTTCATCTCCAACTTCATCTTCATCCTCATTCTCATCTAATCTCAACTTCATCTCATTTCATCTTCACCTCATCCCATCTTCATCATCATCTAATTCCCATCTTCATATTCATCTCATCTCCATCTTCATCTTCATATCATCTTTATCTTCACTCATCTCATCTAATCTTCATCATCATCTCATCTCATCTTCACATCATCTCATCTTCATCTCATCTCATCATCATCTCATCTTCATCTCATCCCTATCCTCATCTTCATCTCATCTCATCTCATCTTCATTTCATCTTCATTTCATCCCATCTTCATCTCATCCCTATCCTCATCTTCATCTCATCTCATCTTCATCTCATCTCATCTTCATCTCACCCCGATCCTCATCTTCATCTCATCTTCATCTCATCTGATACATCATCATTGATCAGATGCTTTTCTCCAAAGCCACTTTCAATTATTCACACACTGATGGACGCAGCATCAGGAGAGGTTCAGTGGTACAGTAGGTGCTTTGCGGCTGCCTGCACGAGCATCTTGTGTCGATTACGCACATTTTGGTATTTTTTAGTATTTTTAGAGCTTATAGAGCTCATTGTGCGTAATCACCGGGTGTCATGACATTTCACTGCATATATGTATGACCGTATGTATTGTATATGTATGTGACAAATAATCTCTTGAACTTGAACTTGAACTTGAACTTGCTCAGGAGGAGGAGGAGCCAGGGATCGAACCAACCCACCTAGTTTTGGATGTTCAGTGACATTGGCGCCCCCCGTGGACTGAAGTGGCAGTGCAGGTGCATGAGACTGGGTGAGGACCCGAATATTTGTAGAACTTGTACAGAAATTCACAATCTTTATGACCGATAGATCCTTTTCTCATGTCGGTCAAATGGACAGAAAACAAACCAAGTGAAAAGCTGCTGGTGGTGTCAGGGTCTGGATCGCTGTCGAACTTAAAGGCCAAAAATGGGAATAAAATGAATAAATAAACTCGTTTTTTAGAGTAAACACGCAAATGCATCAAATTAGCAAATGCCACACGATGGATGGAGAAAACACAGACCATCTCTACTGATATTTACCGAAACTAAACTCACCCACTCTCTCACACACCATACACACACACACACACACACACACACACACACACTAATGTGTTCTGATTGGATGAATTAGATATCGTGAAGGTCAGAAAGCATCAAACCGTTTATCTGACCTTGTGAAGCAGGAAGTGACTGGCGGTTGCAGCAGAATCCTTAATTACACTAAATTAATGCCAATCACCAACGATATGACGGCTGATTATATTTAATTTGCAGCGGGCGGAGAGCAGGTAGCGCCGCGGCGTCCACCGTGAAACACAGTAACGGCCGCTAACTTATTCGGATTAATGATTCACACACACACACACACACACACACACACACACACACACACACACACACACACACACACACACACACACACACACACACGCA
The DNA here is from genome assembly GCF_960531495.2 of Zeus faber. NCBI lineage: Eukaryota > Metazoa > Chordata > Actinopteri > Zeiformes > Zeidae > Zeus > Zeus faber. The sequence continues at coordinate 3,802,011 of NC_137206.1, read as the reverse complement.
CAAGAGTTGTGGTTCAAATGAAAAATGTCTCTGTGCTGGACACACAGGGATGGAAGGATGATGGATGGTTGGATGATGGATGGTTGGATGATGGATGGATGGATGATGGATAGATGGATGATGTATGGATGGATAGATGGATGTTTGCGTGGGGCTGATGTGGCAGCATGACGGCCATCGCTGCCTCCCCCCTGAATGCAGCGGTGCCTCCCCCCCTCCATGCGGCCGCGGCTCCCCCCTCCATGCGGCCGCGGCTCCCCCCTCCATGCGGCCGCGGCTCCCCCCTCCATGCGGCAGTGGCTCCCACCTCCATGCGGCCGTGGCTCCCACCTCCATGCGGCGCTGCGGTGGGTCAAATGGCAGCGTCGCATCCCCCTCCAATGCTGACATTTACAAATATTGCTTGTATCCAGCGATGGGCACCGCAGGACTAACACCCCCACCCAACAACCCTGCCGTTCCCCGGCAGGGGACCCGAACAGACGGGCTGAAATGTGAGGCCCCCTAGAGGCCCCCTAGAGGCGGCCCAGAGAACTGTTTCAGCCGCTCGGTCCATGTAAGTCGACGTTGGAAACGACACAGAAATTAGGATTTGCACCCAGCTGCCAGTGCAGCCGGCTGCCTTCAGGTCGGTTTCTTCGTGGCACGAGAAGGATCCGTTCTGATCCAGGTCCATTATTGTTTACATTATTCCTCCTGCACAAAAATATCTCCAATATATTTGTATTTGTACCCACTGCCACGCAGCCTTTTAACGTATCCAACACAAACAGCACATTCTGTTTATTCTCTATGTTGTGATATGTTTAGTTTGTTTGAGGGCTGCTCGCACCTTTACCAAAATAAATTCCTGGTGAATGAAAACGAACTCAAGCAAATAAACAGACTGTGATTCTGACCTGAAGGAAGACGCTGTTCTGTAGAAGTTATCTGGTGATATTTAACACAGGGACGCCGCCACCTCAGACAGCGTCTCTGCAGACATTCGGGCAGAAAAGCAATAGACTCCGCCCGCAGCAGGTGGGGCTGTGGCTGCGCAAGGGAGCGGCAGCGTGTTCTCCACCGCCACCTCCACCTCCACCTCCGCGTGTGTTCATATCGATCTTGTCTTGTCGCTCTCTCTTCGGGCGGCAACTTTGCCGTGAAACCGTCCAAACATCTGATCCGCCGCAGGACAGGGCGTCAGAGCTTCCATCCAGCGGAGAAGATAAGGAGCCAACTGATAAGGTTTGGAAGGTTTGGGAAACAGGAAATTATTTTTCAAGGCAGAAAGACGCCGTGAAGGGGAAGGCGCGCCACGGAACCTACACCAGGATCCGAGATATTCCACAAATGTATTGGTGACAGATTGGTTATAGACTGATTAAAACAGGATTCGTCCAATCCAATGCAAATCCACGTTTCAAGTTTTATTTCCAAAGTTATTTGACATTTTAATCTCTTGTCACCGTGTGTGTACTAATATTTGACCAAACACCAAAATATGAATATTCCGCCAAGGAGCAGAATAGCAGAAGACGCCTTCTGGTTTGGAGATTTGCGTGGAACCAGCAAAGTCAGTATGGGACATGTTATTCCAAACAGTCCCTTGGTTCAGGATGCAGCAGAGAGAAAAGGGTGTGGCACCGGTCAGGGGGGTGTGAGTTCAACCCCGTTGGAGCTGAACAGCGAACGCGGCGCCCGCTGGCGAGGGATCCAATCCCAGCGCATCCATCCGGCCTCCAGCGCCACTCTATTGTAGATGGAGAAACAAAGAGGTCGTCCACTGACGGGAGCGGTGCCGATGCCGATGGCCCGGTAAGACCAATAAAAACCACATGACGTGGACGCGGCTGAACTCAAGGACTCGTTTGAACAACAGCGTGGTACAAAACAAAAAGATCAAAACCTGCAAATATGAAAAAAGAGGCAAAAAACGACTTGAATTGAGTGACAAAAAAAACCCCGGAGGTCGAGATCCTCGTGTTCTCCTCCTGTTTCTTGGAGGAACGTGTAACTCGCTGCTTGGGCAAATCCTGCGTATTGCTGCTTTCGTCGCTAACGGCC